>NC_134690.1:375103517-375474351 GCF_050947455.1 Rhinoderma darwinii
ACTGCTTTTGTACAAAATGAATTAGCCAGTGTCTGTGGGAAGGGTATTGCCCTTACAAAGTTGCTCCATTTTTATTTTAGGTTCATTGGAACAATAAAAACAAATTGCTGCAGTGGTGTAGACAGCATTTAAAGGGGTTTTCCCATCAGGTACATTTATGACATATCCACAGAATACGTCACAAATATCAGATAGGGGGTGGGTCCAGAGTTGGGACCCGCACCTATCTGTAGAACGGGGCCCCCTAAACCCGTTCTACCTCTGTGTTGCGGATGAGGCCTGCGATTTCCAACCATGAAGAAGAAAACAGCGTAGCACGCTGATCTACGCTGTTTCCGTAAGTCCCATAGAACTGAATGGTAGTTCCGGAAACAGAGTAGCTTGCATGCTACGCTGTTTCCGTAACTGACATTCACTACTATGGGAGTTACGGAAACCGCATAGCTCAGCGAGCTACGCTGTTTTCTTCTTCATAGTCGGAAATCGCACGCGTCAGCCGGAGCACAGAGAGGTAGAACGGGTTTAGCGGACCCCGTTCTAGAGATAGAGGGTGGGTCCAGAGGTGGGATCGGCACCTATCTAACAATTATGACATATCCTAATTGGAAAACCCCTTTAAGCTAAACATGAACAATACAAGAACACCTTTTATGTCAAATGACTTAATTAATGATGTTTTGATGCAACTGATGACACCATAAACGGGACAATACTCTGTACATATTGTATAACCCTCACAGATGTGAATCAATATGCGTTCACATAACCATGGGAAACACAAAGAGCGTCTGGATAGATTTCATTTTTACAGCTAATTGACTTCTGTGTAGATGTCATATTCTGTGTCTGCTATGATCATATGATTATGTCCCCACTAAAGTAACTTGTCCACAATTCTAAAAGGTTTGATTTCACTTTTCAAAAATATAATATGTAATAGTTTACATTCCGGTATTTAATGTTGAGTAACTTTACATTGCGTTACTTGCGTTGTACTGTGCCTGTATTATATCTAGTTCTTACTCGGTTATTCAGGCATCAAAGCTCCGTTCTCCAAGCATCCCTGCTTGTTCAGTGCCTGTATAGAGCTTGGCCTGTTTATTTGTATACTGGCGTCATCTTTATACTCGACGCTTAAAAGTAATATATAATAGGGATGTGTAATGCAATACAGGAAATTGGGGAGAGACTCACAACATTGGTTGTCTCATAAAGACATGAAGCTGGCAATTTGGAAATTGGCAACCGTCTTACCTTGTTCCACAATGTATGGATCCTACCTGGGTGCTGTTTTTGCCTTACTTGCCCTGAGGAGGGTGACTCCACGCTTGAAGCATTCCCTGCAAAATATCCCTATCCTCCTTATGTGTTTCCTCCAATTGGCTTTGGTTCTATAGGGGAGACAATTTATTAGGGTTTTGTGTCCAGGTGCGCTACAGAGTGCACTCGGTATGCTTCATATTAGAATACGCACATTGATATTGTTACAAGAAATATTAGTTTGTGTCTAAAATCTTCTCTTACGATTATATAATTGACCATCATCTATTTAACAAATATATAAGGCTAATTCCTAGATATTGAGATATTTTTGAGTGACAGATGTCCGTAAGTTGGGAACTTTGACACTAGTCTTAAAACCAATGAAAAAAGATACAGTAGTTCACACTTCTGTCACCGTTAGAGGGGACTGTGGCCACAGAGGATTTATGTATGTGACGCTTTTTACCCCTCCGATAAGCTGTCTGAGGTTTTAGTTTAGAATTCTGTATTAAATTATAGAGATTGCTCATCTTTCATGCATATAATGCCTACTGTGCATCTAGTACACCTCCACAGTTTATCTAGCTGCAGCTTAATGGTAATTTCCAGTCTTCTCTGTGGGTGATGTTTTCTTTGAGAAGTCACGGCCATCACAAAGTAAGAGACGCAATCCGTTCTCCGTTATCATTAAAAGGTTCCATCTCCCAGATTGTGCCAGGTGCTTGCCGCATACCGCACAGCATTGTTCTACTTAAATGAACATCTAAGGAAAACCTATTATTTCAGATACATTACCTTAACATTTGTGTCATTAATTGAATTGCATTTTCTAAAGGTTTATCAGCTAAGAGGTTGCTAAGTGATTACCCACGTTATGTAATTGTAAATATCTCCTCTTTTCCTCATCGTTGGGTGCAATTGAGCTCTAAAACTTTTGTCAACTTTACAGAACTTTTGTAACCTTCCACATGTCTCATTTACCGCATTGTATTGCTATAGTGGTTTAGCTGCTAAAGGTTAGAGGTGTTCTGGGACTTTTTTATTTTTATTAATTCATCATATAATGCAGCAGTGTTGACCATATTTGTAATTTTATTCACTCTTTTATTAGACTCTTGGATCCGCCTAATAAGATGTTAGTCACAAGACCCAATTTCCACTCTTTCGCTCCAGTTCAAGATCACGTGCCGTATATCCAGCTATTGATCTTGGCTGCCTGGTTTCCGGTGCCCATTTAATTGTCGTCCGTACATGGGCAGTCTCAAGCCGTGTTTCCCACCCCGCATGCGTGGTACTTACAGCTCAGGCACACAGTGTAAGAAACCTCACGTGAGCTGGCCCATGTATCTAGATACACCGTGTAACTTCATGCATGTACGTGACGACAATCTCGCGCACATTCTTGATGAATGCGCCTATGCAACTACGAGGAGTACTGGGCAGGTACACCTCCTAGCTAGGCAGACTTTGCTCAGACCTAGTAGGTGTCCTTAGTAGCACTAGTACGCCCCATAACCGGAAGTTCAGGATGAAATTTAGCAGTGCACGCCAGGAAGTTCGGGTAGAAAAAAAAAATAGGCAAAACGCCCCTATTCTAGTTTCATTATTTTTTTATTTTGCTAGTATAAAGTTTTTCATGATTTGGTAGGGATTTCTGAACTCCAAGAAACCCCTTTAATTTTTAAGAGCTTACAAATAAATTGGCTGTTGCACCTCTAAAGGGATTATCCACACCCAATTTGAGCATATGGACATCATACGTATTATGAGTGCAGAGTTTTTTTTTGGGGGGGGGGTTTTCCCCCTCCCTCTTTTTGGGGGTCTTGGTACAACCATGTGTAATTACATGGTGGCTCATTGTCTTCACTGTGGTCATTTTGACAGCACCCTCCTCTGGGTAGCTGCTAGAAAAAAGCCATGTGCACTTTAATTTTGAGGAGGAAGAGGCCAAAATACCTGCGTCAGAGCTTTTAAATCTAACAAAGACCAAGATAAGCTCTAATAGTGACTAAGGGTCATCTTACATCTCCCGATGTGGGCCGTGTAAACTATGTACTTCTCGCTACTCCGATAGCCTGTCCCCCTACGTTTCCTTTATGTCTGCAGCGCACCTCCCTGTTTACACAGAGATTTGCTGCCAACAACGATAATATTTTGTGCTGCATAAACTATAATATCAGCTGATCGAGCGTTTACTCATTCATCTGCTGATCGCTGCCCTGTTTACACAGCGCAATGATCTGGAATGAGCGTTCTGTGAATTCTTGTTTTGCCCGATAATTGGCCCTTGCCTTAACGCTTCAATACCAGAGCTTGCGGGTTTTATTGCTTACTTTGATGTGGATTTAGATGCAAATTTTCACAACAGATAGGTTTTTTGTTTTTTTTCACACTGTGAATGGGGTTTGTTTCACAATCGTTACGATCAGAAGATGATTTATTACATATAGAGGCAGCCCCTCTGCAAATCTACAGTATTGTCAACAGGCATGATCTCTGGACAGCCACGGGTACTTTTGCTTCATGCGTAATAATGTAAACTCTGATTGAGTCACTGAGTTTCACAGTGATACATGGCGGCCCTCCAGATTGTTTATATGCAGGCTACATGTGACCGCTCCAGCCATCTCAGCGGTGACCAATACCTGCCATCATGCCAGGAATACAAAACATGACTGCTGAACCCTCTGATTGCCAGCATATAAACAATCCCTGGGAGCGCCAATGGAGCGTCAATGCTGGATTGTTGGGGGAGGGGATAGGTGAGTACTGGTTATTTTTATTTCAGGACACTTACAGACATCAGTAAAAAATTTGAACAACCCGGATAATCCCTTTAAAGGGAATGTGTCGCTAGAATTTTTTTTTTATTTAAACAATTATTATTTAAGTAATTACACATTGTTTTAATTTTTTACATTTTTTCACAAGTCAGAAAATATTATAAATTAGTTTCTAATTTATAACATTTCCATGTGCTGGCCACTAGAGGGAGCAGTTCCCAAAATTGCAGCATGGTCAATGTGGTAAAGCAACCTCATTGCTTTATGCTGCAAATTTGGGGTAGACACACTCTCTCTAGTGTCCTCACACAATTCCCCCTCCCTTATTCTGGCTAGTGCCAGGAGAAGGAGGGGGTTGTATCTTCAAACCTCCTATACTGTGTGCCACCATGTTCTGAGCGACTGCACAGTGTAGGAGGATTAGATACAGTGCTCAGCAGACAGTATCACACGAACATACACAAACATAAATTACCTGCTCCTGCCGCATCCGCTCCTATTCCTTGCGCCTTCGCTTCCTTGAACATATGGCCGGAAGCCGCGGACGGAAGTTGTCATCTTACTGTCCGGCAGCGGCTTCCGCTCCACATGAAAATGGCACCGGATGTCGCTCTGTGAACGAGCTTCGTTTTGGTCTGTGTGGGAGTGGCGCATGCGCCGTTCCCACATGGACGGTGTACGTTGCAGGGAATGGAACGGCTCCCGTTCGCATTCTCTATGGGGTTGTATGTGCCGTATTCCATCTCTGTATGTGTCGTTAATCGACACATACAGAGATGAAAAAAAAATGGCAGCCCCCATAGAGAAGTAAAAGTAAGAACACAGTAAAAAGTAGAACATGAGAACACAAATAAATTAAATTTGTTAATATCATATTAAAAGCAATATGATAAAAAAAAAAAAATATTTCATGACACCTTCCCTTTAAATATGATCAATGACTTTAACAATTAAAATAGTGGAAAAAAAAATGGAACGTTGCACGAAGGAGTTTGAGGCCGATGCCCTTTAAAATGTTCTCCATGAATCCAGCCTAGGCCCATGGTATGGAGTGGCTCATTTGCAGCTTGCGTTTACTTCTTTTGCTATTCTCTCCATAAACAGGGACGCGATCTATAATGGAAAGTTCTATAAGGAAATGTTCTTGTCCTTTTTTTTTTTTTTATTGATCCATATAAATATTTTATTTAAAGGGAACCAGTCACCAGTATTTCACCTATTTAAACCAGTAATACTTGGTGGAAGTGGGTGAAAAATCATTTTAATGTAACCTATATATATATCTCCTAAGCAGTCTCTGTACCTTTTAGGCCTCGTGCACACTTACATCACCGTTTTCACGGCCGCTTTGGACGGGTCCGTGAACCCGTTTTAGCGGCCGTGTGCACTCCGTGTTTCCGTTTACGTGCGCCGAGCATGGTACTGTCCAGGGTGCTAAGAGTTAATGGGCTGCACTGATCGGCGGTAACTCTTTCAGCACCCTGGACAGTACATGCTCGGCACGCGGAAAATACAGTTCATACTTACATTCCTCCTGTCCGGCCACCAGCGATGACGTTCAATCCATGTCGCCGCTGCAGCCAATCGCAGGCTGTAGTGGCGGTCACGCACGTCAGGATGACGTCAGAAGGCCGGCCTCCAGGGATGACTCTTCATCCCACGTGACTGCCTCTGCAGCCAATCACAGGCTGCAGAGGCCTCTGCAGCCAATCACAGGCAGCAGCGGCCTCGCAGACTGCCGTGTCACAAAAGAAGGTCGGACTGGAGGAAGAAGAGGGACTCGTCACCAAGACAACGACCGGGTACGTATGAAATGCTTTTTATTTTATTTTTAATCAGCAGCCTCTTTTCTCTATCAGTTATTGATAGAGACAAGTGGCTGCCGATTAGTGTAATATTTTTCTAATGTTTTTCTGCCCGCCCGGTGGTTGCTAGGCGACGGCTCTGTCACACTCGGACGGCACACGGATGCCTTCCGTGTGCCTTCAGTTTTTTTGACGGCCCCATTGACTTGCATGGGCCTCATGGTCACGGAATCCCGGACCAAAGTAGGGCATGCTCTACTTTGGATCGGAACGGAGCAACGGACCGTCAAAAAAACTGTAGTGTGCATGGCCCCATTGAAATGAATGGGTTCAGGGTGCTATCAGTGACAAAAACGGATAGCACCCTGAAGGAAAAAACTGAAGTGTGCATGAGGCCTTAGTATTCTGTTTTTTAGTGTTCCCGTGCCATATGCTAATGAGATAAAAGATTTATATATTCAGTCTTCAAGCCTTTCCGAGTTAACCCCGTCTCCTTACTTTTAATTGACCGCTCCTCCCCTCCCCCAGTACACACCAAATCATGTTCTGGTGCGTGCGCACAGCTCGACACTATAGCGGCGCATGCACAGTAACTAGATTTGAGGCCCGGACGAAGTAGGGAAGGGTGTCGGCCCATACATGACTGGAGCATAAGCAATCTCTCAGACGAGATTTCAAGCCAGTTTTCGGCGGTGGGCGGCATAAGAAGAGGAATGAACGAGACTGACGGATTATTACCATAAAAGGCGCAAAATGTTTGCAGACCGTTATTCACAGTCGGAGGAGGAGTTTAGGA
This sequence comes from Rhinoderma darwinii, assembly GCF_050947455.1. Lineage (NCBI taxonomy): Eukaryota > Metazoa > Chordata > Amphibia > Anura > Rhinodermatidae > Rhinoderma > Rhinoderma darwinii. The sequence goes on from NC_134690.1 coordinate 375,110,165, forward strand.
GAGGGGATAACAGCAATGAACTTTTGACAGCAGCGGCCAGTGAGGTGAGGAGAGTTCAATATGTGAAATGCTGGGGACAGGTGCCCTTTAAGATCTATACACACACATTTTGCCCCTCTAAATGTAAGGCTTGCTTATATTAGTGAAGTCCCCCATATGTCTTGGCAGGATTCATGGAATGCGCGGGTGCAATCCACTCCAGCAGCTTAATCTTTTCTTCCCTTGCATTGGAATTCTTGTATAAATTAAGACTTAATGTAATTTTAAGTGTGTGGGAGACGACCGATGAGTGCTGGAATAATTGCGAGAGAAAAGTGCCACTTGTGCTATTCTTTACTGGCGTCCTGACATTACAAGAAAGCAGAATCGCCACTCGGTGTCACTATAACCAAGTGCCTGAGTCAGTCTGGAAAAATAAAAGAATGAACACCATTTTATAATCAAATGATCCAAAACTGAGCGCTTCAAAGAGGAGAATAGTAAATGAATTGGTGGAGAAATGTAAATAGAGCCTAATTTCATTTCATTTTTGTGCTCGCCGTGTTCACATTTACTAATGGATTTCTGCATTTTGACATTTCTTTCCGCCTTCAAATTCGTATTTCCTATTGTGCATACTAAAGCAGCAGCCCGGTATGAATATATTATTACTATCCACGGTCTGTCTCTGTTTATTCGTCTAATCACTATAGACCAGCAAAACTGTTTATATCAATTATGTCATTGCAGCAATCATTACCAATTTCTGATAGATTGCATTTTGTCTCACCACCACCAGGTGGCACTGTCACTAAACATCTGGTGTATTTTTGAAATGCTAATGTTCAATCACCAGTAAAGACACATGAACCAGTAAGTTGGAAATCCAGTGTAACAATGACTTATTTGTGTTCAGCCTCCGTGTATGTCTTGTAATGAATAAACTCATCTGGGCTCATATCTGATGAGATCAATAAGTTGTGTATGAAACGCATTGATCACCTATAGAGCTGAGAACATTTCCCCTGCCTATTTCTGGCAAGCACGGTTCCTATATCAATCACCTTTTCCTATGATGAAATTCTGGACAGAGCAGGTATAAGCCGGGAAATGCATTATATCCGATCACAGCTCTGAGGCATAGTAACCTATAGATTGTATGCGTTTTTTTTTTTTTTTACATAGACAGGTTTTGTTTTGCTATTCTAGACAATGCATTGATGTTTTATAGTAAGCCGCTTGTCACGCAAAGCTCTGATACTGTATCTTCTGATTCCATATGTTTCTGTGAAATTACATGCAATATCTCCCAGGGTTTGTTCACGTTGGCCTATTGGCAAATCTGACACGTATTTACTAGAGGATCAGTGGCAGAAATAGGAGGCGGACACTTACATTTCTGCCGCAGATCTGCACCTGGATTAGCCCCATTCAGTAGGGTTAATAAGTAGCATGTTACTTTTTTATTTATTTTTCCATGACGCAGATTGAAATCTACACAGAAAATGCCCAGGAACATCTGCACAATGTTCCGGATTTCTCATTGACTTCAATTGGAGACGGATAGTAAGCGGATTTCAGCATTTTATTTTTTAAAGTTTTGTTCACTGCAATTTGCCCCTAGTCACTGCAGTAAAATGTCAGTACATGTGCAGACCTTAAAAGGCCAGAACTTTATATCATGGGTGCTTCTCTACCACTTAGGGTAACTACACTTTATTCAAGCTTTTGATATGTCATGGACACATATCTGGAGTTTAGATTGGTGGGGGTTTGGGTGCTGAGACCTCCACTGTTGAAACGGAGATGATGAAGCGCTCAGCTGAGCGCTTTGCACCTTGGCTGTGATCGGCGCTCCGTTAAGGCTGAAGACTGCTCACATAGACGTTCTATGTGAGCCATCTTCAGCCTGCCGTGGGTGTAAAAATCTGTTAAGAACACTTAGACCCTCATAATCGTTAATTGTGGGGGCTGTGATGCTCTTCCGTGCCCCTTTCGTTCCCATTAGGCAAGCCAAGCTATTCTAGGGAGACCTAAATACAGTATCGTTGCCGATGGGCGCTGACGTCTAAGCTCTGAATCGTTTTAGCAATCTGTGGAGGGTGTTAGTGGTTAGACCCCCTCTGATCAAACATTTTATTTCATATCCTATTAATATGTCATTAATGTAAGTGGTGGAGAAATCTCCTTTCAAGCAACAAACTTAAACACTGTTCAATACAATGTCCGCAAATGGTTACTTTTTGAATTGCCACATCGATTATTTGAATGTGTTTATTTTTTTAGGCTTTGTTCACATCTTTAGGCTCTTTTCAAGTCTTTCCATTGTTTTCCTGTGTCAAAACACCAACGGTGCCCGACGGAAGCCATTGATTTTAATGCGTCCCAACGTATTTCTGTCATGGTGTCCGTCCTTTTGTCTGGCAAATACGAAGGAATCTGCGGCTGAGGCTCCTAAAGGAGCATCTGACGCAGATGGGAGTAGAGCCTTACCTCTTTAGTTGTACAGTACTTTATCTGTAGCTCGATCTGGACCCAGACATTGAAATTAGTCAGGAGTTTGTGACCCTCTATTTCCTCCACCTTCTGTGATGTTTTATGGTGCATCCCTTTTTTTTCAATACATTCTGAAAAATACAAAGTATGAGCCCCATCAAATTGGATGATATCGCAATAGAGCCCTTCCCTGACATCGTGGGCTGCACCCTGGGGAGGCATTGGGTTCTCAAACCAGTTTCAATGGGAACAATCAGCTCGTAAAACGCTCTAAGGAGAGACATTTCACTTCTCTCTTTTTTTTGTTTTTCTTTGCGCTTTTTTAATTCAGCGGTGAAAAAATACTCCTCGTATGAACTACACAGTATATTTCCCATTGACATCAATGGGAAGCCGTTCGCAGGTGTATTTCAAGTGTAATGCGAGCGTTTTACATGCCGAAATACATCGGAAAATATGATGTGTAAACATAGCCTTAGCCGTCCACCACTTTGTGTCCATTCTAGGTCAAGACATTGCAATTTCAGCTGTCGAGAAGCATCCCGTGGCCGTATTTTCCTTGCTGCACAGACCTTATTCCTCATATTGTTATGTATTTGCATTGTTTATAGCTGTTGGACGGCTGAAATGTGGATTATGCAATCTATTCAAATCCACCAATTCTGATTATCTGCTAAAAAGCCAATGAAGTCCTGAAATATAATGTCTTTATAGAGTTTTAAATTAAAAGCATTGTGTTTATAGCCATGTAAATAAATGTTATTGTTCATCGGCTTAACTCCTCGGTAATCTTCACAGCGGTCTCCTCTATCAGTTCATCAACATTGAGAACGGTTACCATAAGTATAAGACATTATTATTTATTTTCTTTCAACCAAATAATGTTCCTAAATGTTGTTGCTTTGGGTTCTTTTTCATGTCTGTACATTGGCAGCAGTTCTCCTGTACAGTAATAATACATTGCACAAGTCTTAAGGAGCAACTGTGCGGGTCTTTTGCTACGGGAATTCCGAATGTGAAGTTTTCTTTTTGTCACATGTTTGTTTTTCACCCAGAAATACCACCACTCCTGTTCATAGGCTGGATCTGTTATTCACCTGGATGAGGTTAAGCTGCAACATCGGACACAAGAAATCGTCACGACTGGCACTGTTTATATAAAAAAAAAATTAGACCCTCTTTTGTAACCTCTTTAGGACCAAACCATTTTCATATCCGCATTCTGGAATTAATAATTTTTTTTGTTTTGCGTCCCTTCAGCATAACCTTTTGGGGAATGTATATGTTGCCAATTAATGGGGGGGGCAAGCAGAAAGAAACGCACTATCCTAAATTATTTTTTTTTATCTGTGACCTAAACTCTGTGTATATATTTATTGTTCATCTTATGATTGTTGGGATCCCAAGTATGTTACTGTACATAGATTTTATTGATATTTCTTTTTTTGTGTTCTCATAAAGCAACTTTGATTTATCTTTTATTACGTTATACTTGTGTACTTATATATACCATTTAGATTGTGCCTGTGCAGAATACTATTAGGAAAAAAAAAGCCAAATACCCTAAACCTAGTGCTGGCCTAAAATGACAAGGCAATACGACTTTAAATCCAGTTTTCCACAGATCACAAATTATCAAGCCTGCCACCGAGCCAAGCAAGCACCATGGTGTAGGGTGGTAGAATCAGGAGTCAAAAGGGGGATGAAAATGGGGATTGAGTATCAAAGCCAGACAGTTTATGGGATTAGTATAGCCCAATGCGATCGTAAAGCGGTCTACATGTCTAGTGCGGACATAGGGAGAAAAGATTTGAGTTTTAGAAAGAAAAATTGTAGATTTTTAACCTTCTGTGCTGAAGTGATAAAGCCTAAGATGGCAATACTGGGAGATTCTGACGTGTCTGCTGATTTCTCGATCAAGCTCCGTATTGTCATAGTGATATATGTTAATTTATTGATCTTTATGTACTGGTGTCCACACAGTCACTTTTTTGTCAGAGGAAAAAATTTTGCACAATGTTCGCCAATAAAAAAAGAGCAGTTAAAAGTTCAGAATCCTCCATAATGCAGGTGTCGATTGCTGCAGATTTAAAATGTTCTCTTGGCCACATATACGCGTATCTTCCACTTTTCATGCCTGGTAGGAAGTAGATATTGATGTGTTAGGTGATTTTGAATCCAGACAAGGTCTTCATAAGAATGACGTCTCCACTACATCAAAAGTTATGGTAATCTGTTTGTTTATATGACCTAATCTCTACCTAGAATAAGTATCACAGAATTTAGTACAGATTATAGAATATCATTCCGGGAAAGAATGTCGGCTGGATCTTGGCTGAACAAGAATGAAGTACTGAGGACTAAGTTTAATGGCGAGGAAAGCAAACTACTCACAACTAATTATCAACTACCGAGGATTTTTACCTTTATAATGAAACCATGTCCTTCCATTTGGACTGCAAATGACCAGTCTGAAGCTTTATCGGTTTTTGGACATATTGGGACACATCTGTAAGTGTCTATTTAACAGCATTTTCAGTTGGCGAAAAGTCACAATTTTTAAAAAATTTTGCAGAACAAAAACGTGTGGATGCTGCATTTCAAGTTCTAGAAGGCATTCCAATACTTGAAATGCTGCATCTGCAAGTTTGAGCCTTTAGTAAACTCTTCCAATATTCTGTCTCAAGTAGCATATCCTAGCCAACAGATCTTGTGGTATAGAAAATGTCCAAATTTGGCGCATTTGTGACCAGCTAGCCCAAACCTCGAAATTGAAACAGTCTGACATGAGGAAAGCGCACACAAAATGCCAGACACTTCATAAACATGGCGCTTGGACCATTTTGAACTCTGTCTACTCTACTACTGTTCACAGTGAAAAGACCCTGCTCAATGGAAGCGGTGATCATACTCCGAATTATAGAGGACGGGAATGACCACCATGGAGGCAAAGCCCAAAGAGTCAGACAGAAAAAAAGGACTGGGCTGTAGAAACCTCGTTCATTGCTTACCAGGAGTGGAAAGAGACTTGATGGCGCTCTCCATCATTACTATTATTATCTATGGAATATATATTTCACTGAGCGTTTAATCCAGTGTCCCGGCTGCTTCACCACAACAAATTATCTCGAGCACTGTTCCAATACATTTCTGTTTCAGAAGCCATCACAAGACTTTTCCGATATGCAGACATAATATAAATGTAATTATTTTCCGTTTTACTTTTAAATTAGTTTTTTTACATTCCCTTTATACCTCTTTACAGTGTCTTGGGTTTTTTGATGGATGTTTATTAATAAATAGTTTACATTTGTTTAAAAGCCATGAATGCTCTGCTTACTTTTATCAGTCTATTTGTTTTCTAAGCATTCCGGGTTTACAATGTACTTCGAGGCATGTACTACAGGGGGGGATGCTTCTTATCTGCAGGCTAATTACACAGCGCTCCTGTAGAAGTGAGTGATGGCAGCGGACATGACTGCGGTGTGGGCATGACACGTCTCATAAGAAGGATAAAATATGAAATCAATGGAAATAAAATGGAGTCCCGGTAATGGGACTCTCTTTGTGTTTCATAACAAGTTTGTTTGCCTTTGTTTCAGGAGAAGTAGATTGAACGCTTAGGGCTGGTAATGTAAATTCACAGGATTTTATAGCATTTCAGTGTGTGGAAGCAAAGCACTGCTTAAAGAGAAAACGATCGAGCCTGTGTGCCAGAAATGTGGGACAGCATGGGTTAATTTTTTATACGTTGCTAGAGTAAAGTTACAAGGTAGGTTTCATTTATTATAGATTGCAGGATTTTTATTGAATATATTTTTATTGATTGAACATCTATTCTATCCCGTGATTCTCAATGCGGTGAAAAACTAGCAAAATTACAGTAGGACCAGACCCTCTAAATGGATATGAAATATTTTGTTACAAATCGGCCAAAAACATCTGATAATCCACCACCAAACTGTATAATAATCTCAAATGTCTAAAGATGAGAATCATAGGAAAAAAACAAAACAATACTAGTAGTATATTTTGTAAAAGCATTGTTTCCTGTCTACCCCACAATTACATTTTAGAAATCTCATATACTTGTCTGTGGCTGTCAAATAATCCAGACAGAACCCAACAAATACTGTTAATCCAGGATTAAAGGATTTTTACTATTGTATACATCTTCAGGGAACAGCTCCCTATCCTACTGCTTCAGCTCAATAATGGTGTCCACTCATGCCCAACTAGTCTAGGTTGCACCCAGTAAATCCTAAAAAGCTTCTCCCTCTGGTTTTACAGTGTACATAATTTATAATTCTACCTGTCCTCTCCTGCTCCTTCCGCCAAGTATACATCTCAACTTGGTGAGGGTTCATGAGCTAGGAGCCCCAATTTGTATCTATAACACAGGAGTTGGTGCACACGTAACTGGAAAGTTCTCTCTTATTGCTGTTCATGTCCCAGTGTTCAAGACCATCTCCTCCACCTTCATGAGGACATGCATACCACTAAGCAAAAAGTTGCCAAGTTGAAAAACGCTGATGCCAAGTATAGACCGTCTTTCTTAAAAATAAACCCAAAGTCAGTTTTCAACTTTGTAAATCTCTCTTTATAGCTCAGTTTTTTGAGGGCCCTGTGGACAGAACTTTAGAATTTGAAGTTATTGTCCTTTTTAGCCTTTTTACAGAATGCAGTTTTTAAGTGCAATTTAAATTTGCTATAGCTTTAGTGGCCACAGATTGTAGAGAATTCATGTAAATGTGTGTATTTACCAGATTAACGTCTCATTCGTTGGCGCACAACACTGAAAAAATGCTGATGTTCAAGCTTTTACCTGTGTAGTGAAAAGCACTATGATATAAGTGTAGACCGTGTAAAGGGCATTGACTCTGATTGGTTCTTAGAAGGAGATGACAGAGGCCAGGAGATATTGCTTAATGATGTATACTCTTAGGCTCTGTGCTTGGCCGTGTGACAAATATTTGCCGTTTATGGGAGCTACTGTGGCTGACAGGAAGTAACTATTTAAAAAGTAGAGATAAATGGCTGAGCATACTATTGAAGTGCTGCACACAGTACCTTCACAATATACAGTGCTGTGAAAACCTACTTGCCCCTCAGAATATTATCCTAAATTCTTGGACCATCTAAGTGTTTGTTTTTGGCAAATGTGAAATAAGCCTTTGTGTTTCTTTCTGGTCAGCAGTGGTTTGCGCCTTGCCTCAGTTAAAGGGGTTGTCCGGACATTTTTTTTATTGATGGCCTATCCTTAGAATAGATCATCAATATGGGATTGGTGGGGATCCGACTCCCAGGGCCCCTAACAATCAGCTGGTGGAAGGGGACGTGACATTCGTGGTTGCGGAACTGCAGTCCCAGTCACAGCCGCTCCGGATCTGTATGGCACTGTGCCTGTACACTAGGATAAGGACGCGGCGACGAACAAAGCGGGCCCCTTTAGTCAGCTGATCGGCAGGGTTTTTTTTATTGATGACCTATTCCAAGAGTTAGCTTTGTAACTCTTCCCTAATTTCAATAACTTTGTTTGGCGTCTGTATTTGAGTCTCTTTAGGACGCAGGATCATGTTCTGCTTTTTGAGACCTTCTAGCTTCACATTTCCAGACAACTTCTATGTAAGTGATGTTTAGATTCAACAGGTCCGGCAGTAGTCATGCCTGGTTGTGGCTAGTGACCTTGAATCCAATTGTCAATTAAATTTAGTTAACTGGTTAATTTAGTAGCTATGGGGAAATTACATTTTCAAGCACAGCCAGGTAAGGCTGAGTACAATTTTTCCTTCAATAAATTAAATCTTCATTTAAAAACAGCTTTTTGTTTCCTTGGGTTGTCTTTGCCTAATGTTAAAAGTAGTTTGATCATCTTAAACGTTAAAGGGGTTGTCCAGTCCCCAAAAACTAAAAGGTCAGGGTCCGACTCCCGGGTCCCCTGTCGATCAGATGTTTTGAAGGGGGTACAGCACTCGTATGAGCGCTGCTTCCCCTTCATTTCTGCTTGCTCACTGTGAATTGTCGACACACATGTAGCGGCGATTCACAGGTATTGCAGCCTTTTCTCATATTCACTTCAATTGGAGATAAAGGCTGCAATATCTGTGAATCGCTGCTACATCTGTGCCGATAATTCACAGTGAGCAAGTAGAAATGAAGTGGAAGCAGCGCTCGTACGAGTGCTGCACCCCCTTCAAAATTTCTGATCGGCGGGGGTCCCGGGAGTCGGACCCCGACCAATCAATTTTTATGGACTGGATAACACCTTCTAAAGTGTGACCAATATATAAAATTGGTAAGGGGACAAACTTTTTTACCGCACCGTAGATTAGATTAAGAAGCATTGTGAACTTTTTTCCCCTTTTTAAAAGCTTGCAAACTTTTTATTATGAAAATAACTTTGGGTATATGGAAAAACATAACTATTCTGTGTCTCTCACATTAAAAATGCTTCTTTGTTTCCAACCAGGTGACCTGAGTTTTTTTTTTTTTTTGTATTCCTTCTTTTGTCCTTCTCTTTATATACCCAATAGCCTGCGTGCTGCGACCGTTCAGCATGTAGCAAATCGCTTCTCTCCTATATTTATGGCGCTGTTAGAAGTGTCCCTGCTGCTACACAGGTTTAAATGCCAGCAAAGCCTCTTAATAAATGGCCGACGTTACCTCTGTTATGCATTATAATAATGGCTGCTATTGTTGTGGTGTATTAGTGATATTGGCCTTTTGCTTCAGAAAATGTTCTGTTCTCAGGAGACCAAAATTAAACATGGAAAATATAATTCTGGTATTCAAAATGCAAAGTTCTTTAATGGCAAACATTTTATGTATCAAACCCATTTATATATATATTTTTTTTTTGTATTTTTTTTATGATTTCTTAGTTTTTTTTTTACATATCTACAGGATAGGCCATGAATGTCTGATAGATGCTGGTCCCAGAGTTGGGACACGCATCTATCTCGAGAAAAGGGGGCCCCCAGTTCCCGCATGGTGAGGTGACTGCTGGGTGTCGCATCCAGGCGGAGACTCCGTGGCAAGGTGACCTGTATTCCCTAACCAGCCGAGCTCACTGCGCTAAAAAAAACAACCTTTAGAAGTGAATGTCTAAACTGCTGGTATACTACTGTCTTATAGACGTTTTTCTTTCTTTACCCAAGCTGTGGAGAGCGGACGTGAGGTTGTTGTCAAGCTGCTGCTGAAATATAAAGCAAATATTAATGGGCCGCATTCTTGTTCAGGATGGAATCCACTTCATCAAGCTTCACTTATGGTAAGCTGCAACACATCATCATTTCTGGAAAGCCAAGCATGCGTCATGTATACTTTCCTACAACTTGTGGTTTAGTTACACATCCCGCGTTCAGGCACTGGTATAACCCCAAACCCCATATTATGTGACACCGTTTATGAAGGGGCTCAGGTAACTTATCAGAGGCGTAGTTGGGTTTTTCTGCACCCAGGGCAAAGATTGTCTGGCACCTCCCTCCTATCTGATGCTTAACTCCTAGAAAATCCAGCACAGCACTCGCCAACTTCAGAAATCTTCACTTTTTATTTCGTTCCAAGTGCATAAAGTAAAGAGTGAAGATTTCTGAAGTTGGTGAGTGCCGTGCTTGATATTCGTGCTGTTTTTCTGTGAAGTATTGCTGCAACCCTCTGGTTTAGCACTGAGCACTGCCACGATATATTGCGACGTTTGCCACCGCACCTATAACGCTACAACGTGAAACAAATGTGAGCAGTGTATGTGCCAATTGAACCTTCTGTGATCATGATGCTTAACTCTGTTCCACCTACCCCCACCAATTAATGTATTGTAACTTTTTTTGTGTGTGACAAATGTGGTGTTTTCTTTTTCATATCTGTACGAATTTTATACCAGTAAGGGATATCCGCAAGGTTTAATAACTTTAACTATAGTAATACTGCCTCGTGACAGGGAGGGTCAGTTCACACTGTTTTTTTGACGCGGAAACCGCTTCGTAAAACGCGCCAAAAAAACGGCCGAAAATGCCTCCTATTGATTTCCATGGGAGGCGGAGGCGGTTTTTTTCCCATAAGCGGAAAAACCATCTCGCGGTAAAAAGAAGCGACCTGCCCTATTTTCGGACGTTTACCTCTCTGACCTTCCATTGACATCAATGGGAGGCAGATAAAGCATATTGCACAGGCGTTTTTTGCCCATTGGTGCTCAATGGTTCACGGGTGAAAAATGCAGTGAAAAACAGCGTTCCGGCAGAGCAAAATCTGCCTCAAAATTCCAAACTGAATTTTGAGGCAGATTTTCTGCCTGCAAAAAACTGTGTGAATCCAGCCTGATAGTGTCCCCTTTTAGGCTTCCTACACAGTAATGCCTCCCTCTGTGCCGCCAGCCAGTAGTAATGTCCCCCTGCGTGCCTCCATACAGTAGTAGTGTTCATATATACAATACAAAGTTGTTGTTTTTTTTTAAAGGAACACTAAAAGTTCCAGTGACCAGTGTTCCCCCGCCCCATATCACAGCCAGATACCTGAGCACCTATACCAGCTCTTCAGTTTTAGAACCCCGCCAAACAACTCCCCATATCTCAGCTTTCTTAGAGGACCTGTCACCTCTCCTGACATCTCTATTTTAGTAAAAGCTTGTATTGCACGTTAAAGTAACGATTTTGAAACACATTTTCTTAGAACTCTGCATTGTGCTGTTCCCCTGTTATTCTTCCTAGAAATATATGAATAAATAGACCACTGGGTGTTACCATTTCCCTTGTCAAAGGGGCGTGTCCTTACACATTTTCACTCTGTCAGCACTGATTGGACACTGGCACTTCTCTTTAAAGGCTTTGTACACCTTTTTGAAATAGATATTTTTATTTAAAATAAAAAAATCAGTGTATGGTTTAACTTTCAAAATACTTTTTAGTAAAAATTATTTTTACTTTCTTAGATGCCGCTGCTTTGTATACTGTATACAGACCAGCTGTATCTAGTGCTGAAACCTGTATCTGTCAGGTCCGTGGAACTAACGGTTCAATGACATCGGGTCCTGTGTATCTGACATGCAGGTTCGTGCTGTTACCGATCACCTCAAAGGTCGTAACTTCAATACGATCAATTACAGGTGGATCCTGAATGTCGCGTGGACCTGAAGGATACAGGTTTCAGCCCTAGATACAGCTGCTCTGTATACGGGAAACAAAGCAGCTGTATCCCAAAAATTACAAAAAATATTTTTTAGTAAAAGTATTTTAAATGTTGCACCAATCACACTGATAGACATTTTTATTGTTTTTATACTTTTTTTTTTTTAATAAAAATATTTCAAAGCTTTACATAGCCTTTAAGTGCTTGCCCTTACATGTCTAGAAATACAATACAATATAGTTACATAGTGCATATAAAGCAACACATGTGGTTTCCATCATTGTTCAACTGCAAAATGGATATTTGACATAGTCATCTACAGGATTTATACTTTATTGAGACTATGAAGTAATGGCAATAAAAATCAACTACCCTATAATTAACATACAATACGTGAAAGTTCATAAAGCGTTTATGAAATTCTAACTCTTGCGCTGCCATTGTCAGGATCGGGCTGGCTTAATGAATTTTCTGTCTTTGCCCCTTTTATTGACTGTAAGAAGCTGTCATTTTGATATATGGCTATGTTTGAACTCTCTTTTTCCAGGAACGTCCTGACCTTATACAACTACTTCTCGAGAATGAAGTGGATAAGGAGTGCAAAGATGACTTTGGCATTACACCTTTATTTATTGCAGCACAGTATGGGAAACACGAGAGCTTAAACTTACTGTTGTCTTGTGGTGAGTATTTCAACAAGTGGAATAATTGCGTATCGATGGTCTAGTATTTGTCTATGCAAATATTTTTAGCTTTAAAGAGACTCTGTCACCACATTATAAGTGCCCTATCTTGTAGGAGATGGGTGCTATAATGTAGGTGACTGCAGTGCTTTTTATTTAGAAAAACAATCTATTTTCACCACGTTTGGAGTGATTTTAGTTTTATGCTAATTACTTTCTTAATGCCCAAGTGGGCGTATTTTTACTTTAGACCAAGTGGGCGTTGTACAGAGGAGTGTATCACGCTGACCAAACAGTGACCAATCAGCGTCATACACTTCTCTCCATTTATTTAGTCAGCGCATAGTGACACTGCCTTATTCACTATTTGCTGTCTTATACTGACACATTAACGTTACTGAAGTGTTTAGACAGGGACTAGACATTCCTTCCAGCCAGGACGGGATATCTATTCACAATCCCGACACTTCGGTAACGTTTCTGTGGTACTTACAGCAGAGCAAGCGTAATCTCGCTGTAACCTGTCATTTACACGGGATGTCTATTCACAATCTCTGCACTTCGTTACTGTTTCTATGGTAGTTACAGCAGAGGAGGCGTAATCTCGTTGTAACCTGTCATTTACTGCGTAATCTCGCGAGATTACGCTTCCTATGCTGTAACTACCACAGACAGAGTAAAGAAGTGCAGAGATTGTGAATAGACATTCCGTCGAATGTCTATTCACTGTCTGAACACTTCACTATCGTTAATGTGTTAGTATAAGACAACACATAAGGATCTAGCAGGATCACTATGCGCTGACTAAATGAATGGAGAGAAGTGTATGACGCTGATTGGTCAGCATCATACACTCCTCTGTACAACGCCCACTTGGTCTAAAGTAAAAACACGCCCAGTTGGGCATTAAGAAAGTCATTAGCATAAAGCTAAAATCTCTCCTAACTTGGTAAAAATATATAGTTTTTCTAAATAAAAAGCACTGCTGTCACCTACATTATAGCGCTACTTATGTAGGAGATAGGGCACTTATAATGTGGTGACAGAGCCTCTTTAAGTGGGTTTGTCTCAAGACAAGGGCCTCTGTACATGTGCCCCACTTTGTAAGAGTTTTGGCCATTCATTCGAATGGCCGGCATGTAATACTACATTTCCCATGCAGCGACTGGGGGGTAAGTATATGGTCCGATGAGGATGTTATCGCAGGGCTGACCTCTATTTAAAAGGGTTTTTCTTTTGGGAGACTACCCATTTAACAAAGACAATATTAACTGCACAGCAGGGATACAATTTGTGTTTTCAGTTTTGTTTTTTTAACTCTAGCTCCTTCCTCTCCTTTGTGCCTTTCAAGATCTCTGCTTTCTGTCATGGAGTGGGAATAGTCATTGTTTACCTGTCCTTGTCATGTGTTGTACACTCACGTCTACTGCTCACTTTAAGAACTCTAAAAACCGCAACCGAGCACAGATTTCAATTTTAAGAAAATTTTTTGCTGTTTTTTTTTTACCATGGGTCCACACAACGTTTTTGCACCCACCAGAGTTTTCCTTCAGCAACGTATGCTCAGTATCTCAGAAACCTAGCCCTGCTCCAGGTACGGCATGTGACTGACACGGGTTTACAGGATGTTGTCCATCACGGAAAAGCCTGGTCTGTGCCATTACATAACCGCCCCTGCAATAACGCTTATAAGTACATTTAAAGTGCCCTTTACGTGATGTAAAAAAAAAAAACCCCTTAAAGTGCTGCCCATATACCGGCCTTATAGTGACCTGTGTGTAACGATCCTGCTGTTTCCTCGGGAGGCTGTAAAGTAAAGCAATGTGCCGTGCTGTATCTTGTATTGATAGAGATGTACATTTGGAAAACTAATGTCCATGCCTGTGATGTTTTTGTAGCCCATCGTAACTCTTAACAGCCCCCCTTCCCCCGAGTATGAATATTTTAGGCTCTACCATGCATCATTAATGTTCCTCTTCTTCCACACAAATGGCTTACTTGTTTTCACAGCTGCTAGCTACTTGCTGCAATTTATTTTTTATGGCTTGCATTAAATACATGGAGTTGCCACTGTAGGCTTCATATCTGAAGCTGACTTTTTTTTTCTTTTTTTTTTTCTCCTATGGTCATAAAAAATGCATCGCACTTCTCTGACTAGACGGCTCATCATTCATTTGTGCTACTATCTAATGCCATCATGTCTGGGATTAGAGAAGGAAAGATTAAAACAATGGAATTAAAGGGGTATTCCACCTGTATAAATACTGGTTGGAAACATATTGTAATTGTAGGCACTTGTTTTCTTATTTCTTGGTCTTGGGTACGTCCATGTTTACACACGGCCACAGGACGCCTGTAATTTTCTTTCAGAATTTTACTTCAGCCTGCTCAATGTCCTCTGTACCGTCTGTGCTCTTGTCCAGCTCCGTCCCATGGAAATGTATATTCACTTCCAAGAAGTTTAAAACAGACAGTCCATGACACTGTTATGACAGGGAATTCAGCATGTGTGAGAGGAAAATACAGAAGTAATAACAGGAGGACGGAGATTAAAAAGCTAAAATTAGGTGGGCTGAGATAATATAAAGCCATTGGGAAATCACAAGATGCCAACCGTGATACAAAGGTTAATAGTTGTCTTAGATACTCTGTGAGATAGAAAATTGTGACTGATGGAGTAGACCTATGTGCCAGAAGTAATTCATAAAGACAAATACAATGATAAACGTTGGAACAGTGGGAGTCCTACTTGGGGGACCCACACTGATTGCTAGACGGGCATCAGAGATCCCTCTAATATAGTCGGCCACTAATTGGAGTAAGGACCGTGCAGCAAGCACTGCTGGGCTGTTTCCGTAACTCCCATACAAAAGAATGGAAGGAGCCATGTGCGGTCCCCTCTCTACTAGCCCCTGCCTAAAATCGGAAGATTGCAGCCGAAGAATAAGGAGAAGGGGGTCAGTTAATGCCCATTCTCGATGTAGGTGCGGTCCCTTAGCTGGGTATGGCATTTATCAGACATTTATGGCATATCCTGTGCATATGCCAAAAATGTTTAAGCTGAAAAAAAAACTTTAAAATCTCTGTCTGAAATCTCTGGCCAGCCGCCACCTCACCAAGAGAAACGGAGGTCGGGTCAGCGAAGTTCTGCGGCACATACTAGGCCCTGATGCCTAGTGGCATGAGGATGTTGTATGCAATGCAGCCAGCAACGTCCAGTGTCAGAACGTGGTGTGCTGCGTTGCATATAATGCCCTGACGCTACCCGGAGTCAGTACCTTATACGCATAGCTGCCTGATGTAGAAGCCTGAGTTAATCCGAAAGGGAGAAGCCAATCGGTTAGGTGAGTTAATTTTTTTTTTTTTTAAACTCGTTTTATTGAAAAATGTAACAAAGTTTAACACAAGTCAAATTCAAAATAGTGAGTGGACCGTAGTGTCCTATAACTTTGTAACAAAGTACTCGCAGGTGCTGAAAACATAAGTGCCATATTTTCACGTAATGCCAGCATTGTCTTGCGAACAGATATACCATATTTGTGAAACGTAACCATCTGAGCGTTCATTAAAAAGAACAGTACAAGTGTTTAATTGTATGCGAGAGGCCCGGGACATCCACTGTCACCCCTTCCAACCGCAATTATCTTCCTCCCACCAGCGCACTCACAGCTTGCCCCAGTTCTCTGGAGGAGTAGTTAGTATCTGGTGCTTCACACCACAGGTCCCAGATTTTGTGGAATTTGTCAGGTAGGTTTCTGTGTTTGTAGATGATGCGTTCGTACGACACTGTCGAATTTACCATATTTTTCCACACTGTAACTTTCGGGGGTCGTCTATCCATCCATCTCATTGATATACCTTTGCGAGCTAGAAATAGTGTCTCCTGTATGAAAATTCTGGTGTAATGCGGCCACTGGTCTTCCTCCATTATGCCACTGGTCTTCCTCCATTATGCCAAACAAACATATTTCTGGAGAGCTGGTGATCGGGAATGGTAGCAACCGATTTAGGACTTCGACCACTTCCGCCCAGTATTTCTTGATATGAGGACACGTCCACACCATGTGCCAAAAATCTGCAGGAGCGTATGAGCATTTAGGACAGGAAGGTTCCGCTATGCAATGCATTTTAAACAGTCGTACAGGCGTTAAATAGGCTTGATGTATATAGTATAACTGAATGAGCTTGTTATTAGCCGCCGGTGACACATGTAAGTGAGACTGCCGTTCTCTTCAGTTAGCGATGGTATCAGTTGGACCCATTTAGAGATAGTTGGTAGGGGTGCCGCTGAAGCCTTTTTATCCAGTAGGTGAGCGTATATGGTGGAGATCAGTCCTTTAGGACCCTGAGATCTGATCACCCCGATGAGGGGATATGAGGAGATGGGCTGACGAGGTGCCGGGAACTGTGTAGAAAGGAGATGGCGCAGTTGTAGGAATTTGAAGAAGTGCTGCCTTGGGATGCGAAATCTTTCCTGCATCTGTTCAAAGGATATAAAGGTATCATCTTCATAGACATCGTTGAGCACCTGTATGCCCGCAGCTGTCCAGTATGCTGCTTCCGGGTAGGTGTGTAAGGCTTTTAAGTCCATATTGTGCCATAATGGAGTCTCCTCTGGTATTGTAGGGGTACCTGAAATTTCCACCGCCGCTTTCCACACTCCTCGGGCTAATCGACAAATGGGTAGTAAAGATGTTCCTAGGTTCCCATGATGGAACAATACAGGCCATAGTATTTCATGCGCGGAGTATTCCAGTAAAATCCCTTCAGTTCCAGACAGTCGGCTTGCTTGCGTCCAGGGGCCCAGATATTTGAGTTGGCCAGCTAAGTAGTATAGGTAGATATCTGGAAGAGCAATTCCAGCCATCTCTTTTGGGCGTTGTAATATTTGTAAGGCCAATTTAGATCTAGAGCGGCCCCATATGAAGGATATGATTAATGAGTCCAATTGTTTGAAAAAGGACTTTGGTATAGGAGTACATACATGTTGTAGGACATACAGGCTCTTTTGTAATACCACCATTTTAATCAAATTAATACGGCCCATGACTGATAAGGGTAGGGCCGCCCACACCTTGAATTTTTCTCTAAAGATTGCCAGAAGCGGGTGGACATTGAGTGGAAGTGAGCGCGATGCTTTCCTGGCGATATGCAGTCCCAGATATTTGAAGTGATCCACTACTGCTAGACCTTCCATCGTGGAGCCCACCGGTTGAGATTCGATTTGATGAAGAAACATTACTGACGACTTTAACCAATTTATGCGCAATCCAGAGTAGTCTCCAAATGTGTTAATTAGGCTCATTGCCCTTGGAAGGGATGACTGCACCCTTGAAATGAAGAGCATGATGTCGTCTGCGTATAAGGCAATTCGCGTGATGGATACCTTGTAGCTCTGTGTCCGATCTGAGAAGTATCGCCAATGGTTCCATTGCCATGGCAAAGAGTAGTGGCGATAGAGGGCATCCCTGCCTTGTTCCAAGGCCGAGCTCAAATGAAGTCTATGTCAGGCCATTCAGTGCCACGGTAGATTTCGGATGGTTATATATGAGTTGTATCCAAGACACAAAGGCCGGTCCAAAGCCAAAGCATGTGAGGACGCTAGAGAGATAGGGCCATTCCACTGAGTCGAAGGCCTTAGCTGCATCCAGGGAAGCCAGGGCCCAATCATTGCTGTTCCGTTCCGCTATTTGTGCCACCGCGTGTACTCTCCGCAGGTTATCCGAGGTGCTCCTTCCCGGTATGAATCCCGATTGGTCAGGATGGATGAGCTCAGCTATGATCAAGTTCAGCCTGTTCGCGAACACTTTCGTCAATAATTTATAATCAGTGTTGAGCAAGGATATAGGCCTGTATGACCCGCAGTCTAATGGTGACTTGTCTGGTTTCAGAAGTACTATTATGGTAGCGTCATAGAATGAAGCCGGTAGCATTCCTTTTTCAAATGACGTATTCAAGACTTCAAGTAGCTGAGGCAAGAGTTGTTCCTGGTATTTGACGTACACTTCAAGCGGTATGCCATCCGGGCCAGATGCTTTGCCCTTCGCCATTGAGGATAATGCTTCTGTCAATTCCTGAAGTGTTAGAGGGGCATCCATAGACTTCCTTTGTATGTCCGTCATTTTGGGTATATTTATTTCCGACAGTCCCTGATGTTCTGAGGAGACACCTGCAATGTCTGGCTATAGAGGTCCTTGTAGAAGTCCGTAAAGCAGTTGAGGATTTGCTCATTCTCATGAAGCATGTTCCCGCCGGTAGTTTTAATACGTAATATGGCAGGAGAGGCAGAGTTGCAGTGTATGAGATGTGCCAAGAGACTACTGGATTGGTTGCCATGCTCGAAATATCTCTGCTTAGAAAAGAAAATGCGACGTTTAGTCTTTTCGTGGAGAAGATTTACGTATTCTCTGCCCTTCCGTAGCCAGTGTTGTTGAGTGCTCGGGGAGGGATCTGCAATGAATGTGGCCTCCAAGTTGGTGCATTCGCTCTCCAGCAGCTGCTCCATCTTGGAAGATTGTCGTTTGTGGTAGGAAATTGATGACTGCAAACATCCACGGAGGTATGCCTTCAGGGCATCCCAGAGGGCCGAGTGATTATCAAAGGGAAGGTTATCCGCAAAGAACATTTCAAGTTGGTCAGGTATTCGATCTTGAGCGCCAAACACTGTAAGCCAGAATGGGTGTATCTTCCTGGGACCTCTGTTCACGTGTGGGCGGAGGGTAAGCTTAACCAGCATAGGTGAGTGGTCCGACATTGCACGGGGTAAGTGTGAAATAAGTTCCATCATGCTATATACTTTGGGATTACCGCACATATGATCAATCCGAGACAGTGTGTTTCTCCCAGGTGTAAAGCAGGTAAACTCTCGTTTATCCGGGTATCTCTGTCTCCACATATCCAGCCAGCCCATCTCTCTCAAAAACCCAGCCAAGGGAGTAATTACAGGTGGATTTCCTGGTATCGCTACAGAATTAAACTTGTCAGTAGACGGGTCCAGCAACAGGTTGAAATCTCCCATGCACAACACTCCGGCCATGGGAAACTGTTAGGCAAACTTTGCCGCTTCATAAAGTACCGACATGGGGGCCGGTGGTGGAAGATAAAGTCCAATCAGCACAAAGGGATGACCTTCTATCCAGGCATGTATGAATATCCATCTGCCGTCTGTATCTTTTAGTACCACGTCCAGTTCCCATCTAAGTGACTTATGGACTAAAATGGAAACCCCTCTGGAATAGGAACTATAAGTGGTGTGGGCTGACCATTGTATCCACGAGCGATTCAGACAATGAACAGTGGAAGGAATTAGGTGCGTTTCCTGAAGACATATTAATTGTGGCCCTTGGTTGCGGATAAAGGAAAATGTTAGATTCCTTTTGTGGGAGTCTCCCAGGCCTCTCACATTTACAGACAAAACATTCAAAGTCATGGCACTTATAACCTTACATCTCAGTACAATGCAATTTTCTAGGTAAACAGCTGGTGCAAAGAACAAGACACCAGTACTAACAGTTTGTAACCGAAGCTTTCAGGGCTATGAAGTTACTTTATATCATAGGTGTGATATTGTGGGCAAACGGGGGATCACCTATATACCTTATAGCTGATATAGGTGAACAAGTTATAAAGATAACAGAAGAAAAACCAGCATTATGTTTCCTCATGTGTGAATTGTTTTAACCGCTGTTACATGTATCAAAGCATGCCATGAGCCACGCACTGCCGCTCAATCTCTATCCCTGCCAGGGGCCCGCAACAGGTTCTATTGATTCTACACAAGGCAGACTTCCCGCTATTTCCATCCAATCATATACCTGAGAAATGCACGATATAACATACATGTAAGAAATAACACTATTACAAAAATGGATTAACCGCAGGGCTCTCTCTCCAATCCGCCATGCCAATCGAAATCTGCGTCCACAGTATAAGTGGAGTATATGGTAAGGCCACTAGCAGCTGGATAAACAGCATGTCAAAAACACAGTATCTACACTTTACATACTCATCTGAAAGTCCCATACGATATTCCGAAAGTGCAGGCAATGTGGACATGGCATACATATAGAACAGTCCCGATGATTCAAATGTTAGCGACGGGGAGAACGACCAACAGAGCTCAGCCATTCATCTGCCTCAGCCGGATCAGTGAAGAAGATAGTTTTCTCTTGATGGACGACTCTCAATCTTGCTGGGAACGCCATTGAGTAAGATATTTGTAGGTCCCTAAGTCTCCTCTTGACTTGCACGAAGGAAGCCTTCATTTTCTGCAAGGCAGCCGAAAAATCTGGAAAGAGCAGTATGGTGGTATTCTGAAAACGAATCTCTCCATGTTTGCGCGCAGCTTGTAAAATGGCATCTCGATCTCTGCTGCTGAGTAGACGAGCTATCATGGGTCTCGGAGGAGCTCCAGTGGGTGGTGGTCTGCCCGGCACGTGGTGCGCTCTTTCGATAGTGTAGGAAGAAGACAAAATGGCGTCCGGTAATATTTCCTTAAACCAGGCCTCCATGAATGCGCAGGGGTCTCGCCCTTCACTTCGCTCGGGTAGCCCCAGGATCCTTATATTATTGCGGCGAAGGCGGTTTTCCAAGTCGTCTGCTCGTTGCGCCCATTGACCAGCCACCCTATCCAGCTGAATCAGTTTAGTGGTCTGCGGCGCCACTCTGTCTTCAAGTCCTGAGATTCTATCTTCAGTCTCTCTCACTCTTTCCCTTAAATTCTGCAAATCCTGTCTCAGAAGACCCACATCCGACTTTACCTCTGCAATCCTGCCAGTCAAGGAAGATGTGGATAATTGAATCGCATCCAGCAATCTGGAAGACACTTGTGCCAAAGTAAGCTCTGTTTCAGGAGCTGGGGGAGGTTCAGGCTGTTCCGGCTCTGAGGAGGGAGTTGGTGAAGATGCAGAGACGCCGGCGCCATCTTGTGGAACGGCCCTAGCGTATTCCTTCAGCCGCTCCGCCGCCAAGGATTGCCTGGTTCGGTTCATGACAGCGTGTCCTCTTTGGTAAGTATGTGGGTCGGTTCTGGTAGAAGTTATGGCGGTATTTCAGCAGGATAAATAGAGGAAAACCTTAGCTGGGTACGGAGCACCTAAAGCATGTGACCGCTCATGTCCGTCGCTGGCCACGCCCCCCCAGGTGAGTTCATTTTTATTTTAGATTTTAACCTCCATTTGTATAAAAGGGGGGGCTGTGGTACAAGGCCCGGCACAGAATGCCCCTAGCCACAGAGTGAAATCTATGCCAGTTAGATCTTGGAATCTTCAACTGGGGTCATATGCCACTGCATACAATAGCTGGTTTAAGTGGTCATGCGCTGTTCATGGCAACATTATAGCTGAGGCCAGCGAGCTTTCGGAGCGGCGGTGAATGGGGTGTCAGCGCGAGAACAGGGGGAGTTTCGAAGTTTGGGCACCTTTTTAGATAATTATTTCTTACCCTCCCTGCCCTCCTGCAAAATGTAAAAACTCCCGGATAACCCCTTTAAATCTATGTCTATGGGGATTTGGAGCTCTGTATTGGATATTAAAAAAAAAAAAAAAAGCTCAAACTCCTATCAAAATATATTAAGAAATTAATCCACACCAAATTTTTTACCTATTTAGATAATTAAAATAACATTTGTATTCAAGAAGGACATTCACTTTAAAGATGAAGTCAAAATAAGAACCGAATTTTATTTTGGCTTACCTCTCCAATTTCTGTGGGGAATGTAGGGAGACTCCTATAAGGCGCCGCAGCCCCTGGGTCTGAAAGAAAAAAAAAAAAAATGGAGTGCAGCTAACAATCTGCATGTATTAGTGGCATTGCTTATCTCCTATACTTTATAATGTTATAATAACCAAGGCAGTTGAAGAAAAAGGGTTTGGGAGGAAATTGATTCATATATAAAAAGAGTCAGAGAAATAGACGGCGTAATGTAAAAATATTTTCTGGAACAAATAGTAAATGTGATTGGTAGCAAAGGTTAGTAAAGCGATTTATCCTGCTCTGAGCTCACATGATTCCCAAACTTCATCTGCTGTAGGATGAATCTCCTTTATAATATCACTTGACCCGAGGTCTAGAAGGCAGAAGTCATTTTTCCACATTCGAGACAAGGAGCCTGTAAGGTTTCAGGAGTCACATGGATTAGTTTATTACAGATTTTATATTTAGAAACATTTATAAGAATTCTACATTAAAATGTACTGAAAATATTTTATGGGATTTTCTCATTTATTTTTATTTTAACATTTTTACAAAAAGCTTTTTTTCCTGTATTTGAACATTGATACTGGGAATTCCTATCATTGAGCACTAACTACCTTTCAGATGGTTTGCCTTGTCAGCAGGAGGATTTGTGTTCCTGCTGTTGCCACAAGAGGAGCTAAAATGTCATCTTGTCACGGTCGATGTCCCCATTCTATAATTATGGACGATGAGGAAGACCTCTTACAGTCTTATTAACCACTCTTTACTACTGGTTCTCTGTATGGCCAAGAGGGGCGTCTGGAGCAGTGGGTCCAATTGTATCCAGAATTGGCAATCCTCTGTCCGCTAAATACATCACCAAGACAGCATTAAGAAGCCTCTGATTTTCAAGATCTCTGGATCCACTGACGGCAAACAAAGATCTCGAAAGTCATCGATTTTGCTGCTGATGTATTTAGGCTCTGTTCACATCTGCGTCCATTAATGGACTCCGTCACAGATTCTGCAGCATGCAGCGCTTTTTTTGTGCAGCAAAACGGCGGACACCATGATGGAAACTGAACGGCACCCATTAAAATCAATGGGTTACATTGGGCACTGTTGGTGTCCGTCTTGTGACCGATCCGGCGCTTCTGGTATTTTTTATTTTTTTTGTTCTGCTCTTCTAACGGAGCAGAAAAACAAAGAACCTTAATGCAGATGTGAACAGTCTTAAAGGGATTTTCCCATCTTGGACATTTTATGGCATATCCACAGGATATGCCATAAATGTCCGATAGATGCAGGTCTCGCTTCTGTTACCCGCATCCCATCTCTAGAACTGGGCCCCCTAAACCCCGTTCTCCCTTTCTCTGCTTCCACCGCCTGCCCGGCCACTTCCTGGTTAGGTGGTCCAGAGTTACGGAAACAGTGTAGCTCGTTGTGTTACGCTGTTTCATGAACTCCCATTCACTTTTACAGAGTAGCTCCGCGAGCTCAGCTGTTTCCGTAACTCCTGACCACCCCACCAGGAAGTGGCCGAAAGGCAGCAGGAGTCGGGAAAGGTAGAACAGAGTTTAGGGTGCACCGTTCTAGAGAAAGCTGGGAGTCCCAGAGGTGAGACCAGCATCTATCTGACATTCATGGCATATCCTGTGGATATGCCATAAATGTCCAAGATGGGAAAACTCCTTTAACTCACAGAGGATTGCCCAGACCGGATACAATTCTATCCACTTCTTCGATGAGAGCAGGACCAGATCAAGTGGTTTTCAGATTTTGGATGTGCGCAGCAGAGTATTTCCATCCACTGACAACCAGCAGATATCTTGAGACGTTGAAGCACAAAGTATATTGGAAAATTGTATAATATATTCATTATTCAGTAATTATATCTTTGATAAACTGTAATGTAAAATGAAGCCATAAGGAGGCTGAATTACCTTACATAATGTGCATGCTGTACCCATGTTCTGCCACGGCTGGGACGTGTTCCCATTTTTTAAAACCAGCTGGCCCGTGTAATTAACCAGTTGGCCCAAGATGGAGGACACACAGACCTGCGCTTCAGCCAAACCTCTCATTCTGTATAAACACTTTGGCAATTTGTGCACGATTGCACCTCCACAGTCTTATTCTGTTGACACAAGAAATTGCTATGTATTTTATTGATCAGCATTGCTGAGACTACCTGGCCTCCTTCCAGGTGTGCATCGCCATTATTCCAGGCCTGAAAGCAAACAAAGATAACGTTAAGTGTTTGACATCGACTGGAGGCGAGTCCAGAGATTAACGGGGTTTATTTGATAACTGTTATATTTGCATACAAATTGATTATATAATTTACATCCCCGTGTTCTGAAGCGATGTTCCAGCTTCTCTCTACAATATTCATGATGATAAAATGGGGAAATCACAGACTGTTACCGGCTTCCTTTAAAAGTCACTTAATATGTCCCATAATGTGATCTACACCGCTGCAAATGGCAGCTGATTTTCTTCGTATTACGTTTATGAAGCCTTTAGAAAATAGAGAAATTGTACATTGTATAGTAAAGAAACAAAATGATGTTATGACTGTATCTATTCCTCATATAGTTTATGAACTCTATACTAAGGAGTCAGTAATAGTCATGTCGTAGGCTGATGTGTATGTGTGCAGGAATCTGATCGGTAGAATTTATTTCAGTGGTTTGCAATTTTTTGTTTTTGTAGAACAGGTACAGAAAAACTATACAGGTTGTCTGGTCATAATAAGATGGAAACATATTTTGCATTGCACTAAATTTATATGTATAAGAAAACAAAAGGCAAAACATTTTAACCGTGGATTGAAATGTAAAGCAGTTTCAAAGAGTGTCTTGGGAACTGTATAATTCATAACTTTGCCTGTAGAGGAATTGAGTACTTGTTGCCGGATTACTTCCCATATTACAGCTAATTTCTCGTTTCTCGGGGTCCTAACGGTGAGACCCTATGATCAGTTTGATGTGAAGAGATCCTTCTAATGAAAGGGTTAGTCCAATGTGGGCACCCCCTTTTGTAAGGGTATATTTACACGTCAGATTTGTCGCAGAAATTTCAGCAACTGAAAATCTGTTCTATATATTTGATTGAAGTTGTTTCTGCAGCATGTGCATGAGTTTCATGTGAATTAGACAGTCATATACATTTTTTCAATAATTCTGCCATGTCTGCATATACCTCAAATAACGCTAAATCGATTATGTTCTATCATTCTATGGGATACAAAGATTTTGTAGTTGGGAGCAGGTGACCGTGACCAAATATGGGTTACAAAAAAAGTATTGACTTGTTAGAGGTTGGCCATAGCTGTCAATGCATTCACACTCGTGGCCAAAAGTTTTGAGACTGACACATATTCTGGTTTTCAAAAAGTTTGCTGCTTCAGTTTTTATAGTGACAATTTGCATTAACTCTAGATTGTTATGAGGAGTGAGCAAGTGAATTGCAATTAAGTGCAAAGTTATTACTTTTCCATTACCCATTTCCACTGCATTTCAGAATGGCTACCATCATTTCAGTGTTCTTCTCGTTCACTCGGGAGAAAGTGTTAACAAGGACAAGGCAGCTGATATAACTCTGTCATGCTGATTAAATTATAAGAGCAGACTTGTTGCTTTTAAAGGGGGTTGGTGCTTAAAATCATTGTCTTCTTCTGTTAACCATGGTTACCTACAAGGAAACACGTGCAGTCATCCTAGCTTTACATCAAAAGGGCTTTACAGGCAGGGAAATTGCTGTTTGTAAGATTGCCCCTAGATCAACAATTTATCGGATCATCAAGAACTTCAATGAGGGAGGTTCAATTGCTGTAAAGAAGGCTTCAGGTCGCCCAAGAAAGTCCAGCAAAAGCCAGGACCGCCTCCTAAAGAGGATTCCGCTATGGGATCGGTACAACACAACAGTGCAGAGCTTGCTCAAGAATGGCAGCAGGCAGGTGTCAGTGCACCTGCACGCACAGTGAAGCAAAAGCTTTTGGAGGCTGGCCTGGTATCAAGAAGGGCAAAGAAGCAACTTCTCTCCAAGAAAAATATCGAGGACAGACTGAGATTGAGGAAGTACTAGGATTGGACAGACTGAGACTGAGATTGAGGAAGTACAAGGATTGGACTGCAGAGGACTGGGGTAAAGTTATTTTCTCTGATGAAGCCCCCCTTCAGATTGTTTGGGATACCTAGAAGAATGATTGTCCGGAGAAGAAAAGGTGAGCGCTACTAGAGTCCTGTGTCATTCCAACAGTAAAGCATCCTGAGCCCATTCATGTGTGGAGAACACTTCTGCTGTTTTTGATCACATCTAAGTTATGAACCCGTCAGTGCCACTGGCCTGATGGATTCAGGTTTCAGCACTAGATACAGCTGCTCTGTATACAGGATACAAAGCAGCTGTATCCCAAAAAGTAAAAATAATTTTTAATAAGTATTTAGAAAGTTGCGCAACACTGTTTTTTATATTTTGTTTTTAAAAAAAAAAAAAAAGCTGTACATCGCCTTCAAATTTTCCAAGATCACCCTGTGTGAGCTGTGCGTTGAACTGCACCTACCCGCTCTTGTGCAGCGAGAATACTCCGGCGCCGTCTCGCTGCACACAGAAGGCGGCAGTGATGTGCACAGAGCGGGGACAATCTATGTATGCTCTTCCTAGAAGAGATTGAACTACATGAGGATATTGGCACGGAAAAGAGTTAAAAACCAAAGCCTAAGTGTAGCGTGGCAACAGGGTTAGAACTTTTTACTGCTTCTTTTTAGTAAATCGTATGTGCAAATATTATTTATTTTTGATATGTAATTCAATGGAGCAACTTTTCGATCTCTGGGCAACCCCTTGTAAAAGTTCAGATTTAGGATCGAAGAGCATAGTGCCGCTTCAACCTCTGACGTCCCCCTGCAGCCATTGACAATACAACACGTCATTTGATAAAGGGTGCCCACATTTTTTTTTTATACAACTATATAAATAAATCTGACCATAGCTTTGAAATTCCTGCTTGGGCATAGTTATAGGGGGTACAGAGGTAGCAGTCGCACCTGGGCCCTGGTGCCTAAATGTCACATGTTAGGTGGGGTCTTTTTCATAGATTTTGCTTTAGGACCCAGGAGCTTCAAGATATGCTACTTAATCCTTGCAACAAAATGTTCTATTCAGTGGCTTTTTGTATTGTGGATTTTCTTTCTGGGATTTGCAAGCTTTCATTTCCAGGACTGGTAATTGACATAGGTGTATCTTCTTATAGTGCAAAATAACGTGCCTTCCCTGAGATTTCTGTACAATGCATCATCACTTATTGAAGCTATTCATATTTGAATGCAGACAGCATAATTCAATTTCTGTAGGCTTGCATTAGCTCTTCCAGATGCAGACCTGCTGCTGAAGCTCCTTTCAATCATACTTGTAGTCATACCCCTCCACATATGCTGCACATGCTGGTTCTGCGTAGATCATCCATCATTCATCAGGAGATTAAAAAGAGCTGATTTCTCCACATTATAATGCTGCTGCGCACATACTGCATTGTGCTGGATTCTCGTAGGATTTGGATTTTCCTAAACCCCTGTTTTTTTTTTTATGTTATCCCTTTACCGTATACCTGCAACTTTTATTAATAAGAAGGACTTATATTAGAGGAGAAATCCTTTCACACACCAGTAATTGTGCTGATGACACCAAACCACATGCAGCGTTGCAGACTTCATGAAGAACCAGTATGGGGTGTATTATATGCCCATGGGACATTTTCCTCTATATTAGATTTCGGCAAGCATAAACCATATCCCCAGCAGGAGCTCTGCAATCTCATATTTCCACGCATTTCTCTACTCGGGAAATCAAAGTATATTTCTGTTTTCTTTAATTACAACATATATTACAGATGTAGCAGAGCTTACTTTTTTAAAGGTGCACTCTCAATTCGCTAATGAAGACATCTCTGTACTTGACTACACCATAGTATTGAATTTTTTACCCTTGATGTTGTAATCCCTTCCCTTTGTGTCACTAAGGCGACATGTTGGTCGCTAATGTGACTTCCTTCCTTTTAATTGTTGAAAATTAATAAAATACCTTAAAAACCAAAGGCGCACTTTAAAGGGGTGGGGGTATCTGAGGTTAGAAAATAAGTTTTTGTCTATGGGCTGTGCATAGTATTGACTCTTCGCTCCATTCAAGTGAGTGGGACTGAGCTGTAATAACCGACAACGCTTATGAACAAGATTGGTGATGGCTCTAACCTCCAATATCCCATATCTACAGTAGACTTGCCATTCCTTTTAGCTTCTGAGCGGCTATTTTTGGGTTAAATTGAAGTGACCACTGCTTCATTCTTTCCATCTAATAACAGTGGTGATGGTCACACAGCAGCTCTCTTTAATCTTAAACTTCCAATTCTTGTGCCATTTTCACACGGTACTGATTTCCCCTTAGGCAAATTCACTGTGGATTTTTTTTCTATGTTAGACAATCCGTTGCAGAAATCCACTTGTGATTTTTGCAGCAGATTGGCTTGCACCCAGATTAACCCCCGATGTAATTCAATGGAACTAATCCATGGCATTTCAGCACAAAATCTGCTGCAATAATGATCATGCTGTGGATTTTAAAATCCGCAGAGCGTTAATTTTTCCGCACAAATGTCTTCCTGAGTATGTAAATGGGGTATAAAATACTCCATTCACATTCATTGCTGGTAGAGTGAAGGCAGGGTTCCAGATGGCAACTAAAAAGGTTGCAAATAAGATCCAAAAATATAATTTGACACCTAAATTTTAGGCTTAGAAGCTAAAGGTGCCCAAAGGATTTTTTATTTAGCCTGGTGCCCTGCTAGATAGTCCTAGATAAAAAAAACATTCTTTCTGCCCTCACCTGCCACTAGAGAGAGCATAGGAGCTGAGAACATTCTGCCTTATTATTGATTCCATTGTATAACCGTAAGCTCCTCCTCTTGTGGCGGCTGCAGGTAACAAGAACGTAGAGCACATTGTTTCCTGTAAATACTTTGGTAAGTCAGTCCACAATCTAGTGTACATGCATCTTTATTTTATATGTCATAATTTGGCTACCAAAAATATAATTTGGCTCCTAAGTTTTTAGACAAGTGCCTTATTTATTTATTTTGTCTTTTACCCTAGATCCCTAAAGAGTTCACTTCATTGGCAGATCCTCAATCAGCTGCTTAGAGAAGTCCCTGGCTGTTGAGTGTAAACACAACACCCTGAGAGTCTTAAACGATGATAGAATTTATTATTGGGCTTGTCTCATCTGGACAACCCCTTTCCGTTAGTCCTATTAGGGCATTTGAATATCATAGAAGATTGGGATTGTCTCCCTCTCGGAACCCTTTCTCCTCTATGATCCAGGGTGGAGAGCTGCTAGCAAGCAATGGCTTAAGATGACCAGGTCCATCTATATATTACATGTATGGCTATTTAAACAGGGTTTTTCCACTGAAAACATTTATCACCCATCCACGGGATAGGTGATAATTGTATAATCGCTGGGGGCCCCACCACTGGGTCCCCAACCGATCACTAGAACGTGGGTCCCAGGAACTCCACTATTTATAGGGAAGGTCCATTTTACCTGGGTCTGACGTCAGGTGAGGGTCCAAGCTGAGCACCAACAGTAAGGCTTTATTTATATGGGTCGGATTTGCATAGGCAATCCCACACAATGCCCCTTGTAGTGAGTGCCACACAATTCCCCTTGTAGAGAGTGCCACAGAGTTACCACTGTAGAGTGCCACACACAGTGCCCTTTGTAGATAGTGCCCCCACAAACCAATAAAACAAACTTGTACTGACCTAGCCCCAGTCCCAAAATGAACGGAGCTGCTCAGGCCGCTTCAGCCACGTTAGGCCTGTAGTCTGACACGCCGAGACGGGACCCTCGTGTAAGACGGCGTGAAGCAGTGACATCATCGTGCCAGCCTGTGCAGGGATCCTATCCCGGCATCTTATAGACTGCAGGCCTAACGTGTCCAGTAGCCTAGTGAATGGTGGAGCAGGAATCTGATGGCCTCTTTTGCTAGCAACGCCACTGGTCCGAACAACTGGAATCCGCAGTCCGGGTTTGGATCACTGTCCACCAGTTGGGAAGCCCCTGATCTATGGGGCCAAGTTCGGCTCTAGGCTGTTTCCATCCGCACCATAGACCTTAAATGGAAAGGCAGTACACATGCACTACCGCCGCTCCATTAGCTAGGAGTCCGCTATAGTCTTTGACCGCTTCTATTAGTCAAACACAATATTTTTGGTGCCATTTTGACTAATAGTACAGTGGACCTGTCCCCATACTATGCATCCCCGATCTTCTTTAGATCCAGAACAGAAGGAATCCAAAACTTTTGCAGGAGACTGTGTGTATAAATATGTTTTTATAGATCATTATCTGCATTTCTGTATTATTCTATAAAACCTCAAGTTTAAAAAATGAAGCCATTACTGTCCCTTTAGCTCTACGTTACGTTGTGGATCCTTGTGGCATTAATTACTTCGTTATTATGCTTGTCTATAGCTTCTGAGTATTTTGCAGTTTAGTGAATAAAGTCTGCTTTAAGTGAAAATAAAATTGATGTTGCCATATGCTAAGCATGGCGGCTTCATTAAAACTGCAATATTTGTTCATCAAGCTAATTTTTCGGAAAAGATTTCCAAATGCCTTTCTATTAAAAGCTGTATAATGTGTCAGGTGCTGATGTCAACTGCCAAGCCAAGGACAAGGCGACTCCATTATTCATCGCAGCTCAGGAAGGCCACGAGAAATGTGCAGAGCTGTTACTGTCTACGGGAGCCGATCCAAATCTTTACTGCAATGATGATGGCTGGCAATTGCCAATACACGCAGCTGCACAAATGGGCCGGAGCAAGTAAGTTGTCTAATATTTGGGTTTAATTAAAGAGTTTAGTAATCGCATAAGGTAATTAGAAATTTTGATTGTTTGCTGTAAAATTTTAATTTCTACTACATTCCGACTAAATATCTGTTAATAGATCTGAATCATTTGGGGTGTAGTAATGGGTGAATGTGTTGTAAGATGGTAATAGGTATTTAATGATAGAAGGATTTGATTTTAATTTTTGGCAAGGAGATCTACAAAATGCATTTAGGTTGCACAGATGAGCTAATAAAAATCGGGGTAATGCAAACACCAGACTAAATGAGAACGATCATTAACTTGCCACATCAGTATGACGTAGGAAATATATCATTTTCTCCATTTCAAATGGATTTTGTAGGTTTACAGAATCTTAACTTTAACTTTCTAATATAGACTGTATAAAATGTCAGAGATTGGTGGAGAGGACTAGTTCTTATTTACAGTCTATGGAACTTTATATGGACATGATACGTATACAGAGATCTGTCCTATGAGATCACTTCCGTATAGCAAACTTTGTGGAGATGTATATGGAAATAGATATGACCCTCTAGCTGAGATCTTTGGTAATAGACAGAATTTGAAGGCGATTTCCAGCTTCACAACAACATATATTTTTTATTGTTTCAATGCAGCTAAAATGAAGCAACTTTATAAATGGAATTGATTTAAACAGTGCACCTGACCAACAAAATATATAGATTGTTGTTGATGTGACCAAAGTTGTATGTTTCAGCCATTTCTGCATATTTATAAATGTGTTTAATGTATGTAGACTGTGGGGGCTCATACGTATGAATCTGGCGTGTTTGCTGAGCTCCATATATGAGGTCCACTATCTATAGTATACTGATCATTATGTTCTCCACATCTACTGAAAATTTATTTTTAGGATTCTGGAAATGCTTATGACGGTCACAGGTTCTGTATGCAGCACTGCAAAAGATCAAGTGAGTCCAGTGTATTCTACAATTTATGGAGGACACAGGCAGTGCCTGGATATGTTGTTGTCTGGAGGCTATAGCCCAGAAGCTCAGGAGTGTCCACTCTTTGGATGTAAAACCCCAATGTGTATGGTTATTCAAAGAGGGTACGTATGTGGTGTACTATAATATACTCTAGGTGTGTGTGTATATATATTTTATTTTTTTGCTTCAGTGTACAAGTTTGTCATCTTTTGCAGCACTGCATTCCTGGCACAGAAACACAGTAAACCTTATCCATGGGGCCCATTCTGCCATGACCACAGCGATTGATGACATGTCTTTCCTCCATTTGGCATGTCGGGCACTTCTCATTCCATTATCCATTGCATCTTCACTTCTCTCCCTTTCCAGAAGCAGTAGCACATTGTTCACAAAGTACTGACCGCCTGTGAGACTCCTTTAACTTTGTACTCCTACTTTCTCAGCTGTTGGGCCACATTGCCTGATGCCCTTGGTCCACACGTATTCTATATAGGCCAGTTGGTTTAGCTTTGCCATGTGGTAGAGATGGTATGCCTTCTCTGCATTTTGGCCCCATATAAACTTCCATATGTGCTATGGATATACTACATACATAGCAGTTTTAACTACAAAGTTATCGTGAAATAATTTATGCAAAAATCTTGATCTGATAAACATGGATATGGTTTTCACAGTTTTACTCCACATAGCGGCGCTCCTGTCCTCTTGCTGTGCAGGGAACCTCATTCATTCTGAGGATTGTGGGGGTTCTAGCACCCTGACCCCCACCAATTAGAAAGGGATGGCTTATATGCCATCAATTTCAATTCCTACATTTAACATTTATCACCTATCCACAGAATAGGGCATAAATGTATAATCGCTGGGTGCCCCACTGAGCTCTAGAATGGGGGTCCCGACTGAATGGTGCAGCGGTCGCCCATATCCATTGCCACTGCATTGAATGTCTGTGGGGCCGACAGAGACATCCGAGTACAGCACTCCGCTGTTTCTGGCATTCTGACGTTCCAGAGGTTGGTGGGAGCCCAGTGATTATACATTTATCTCCTATCCTATGGTTAGGTGGCAAGTGTTCATTGTGGGAAAACCCCTTTTAAGGACAGAACTTTTTTTATTTCCAAGAACGTGGTGGTGGTCGCCATTTCCCTGCAGGGAATCCCGTAGTACCCGTGTTATTGTGCACCTAAGCTTTCTGCTACGCAGCCTGACTCCATGCATAATAAAGTAACTGCTTGCTGCATGAGGCTGGCATGGACCGTCTGTGCACTAGTACCTAGGCTTACCTGCAGGAAGAAAACGAATCCACTCCCAATATCAGAACTGGAGGGTCGCCAAGTCTTGATTTGAGCAGGTAAATCTTGAGCATAAACTGGTTTTCAGAAATTGACTTTAAACAATTGTAATATTAATGCATCAGGTGAGTAGATGTGTATTGGAGGTAGAACCACTCTGGAACAAGTTATTTATGGTACAGAGAGCTTATATTTTATATGTCTATATAAACGCACATAGGAATTTAGAGTGCTCTCCTGATTAAATAAAACTTGAAGAAATGGCTCTGCTATCCAACCAGACTTAACCTTTCATTGTATATTGAAGAGCTGGACAAAGTAAAGAAGCCATGGAAACTAGGAAATCTCCTGGAGACTGGGGTTCTGCTTTCTGCCATCATGCATTCTACAGCTGGCTGTTTGCACTTGGTGCTGAATGCATGGAGCTGGATGTTGTCACTGACTGTATCCATGGAGCTGGATGTTGTCACTGACTGTATCCATGGAGCTGGATGTTGTCACTGACTGTATCCAACTCCATCTCTCCCTGTAGAAGCGGTCACAGACTCCACCTGCAGGACAGAGTAAGAACAAAGCTCCTGTCCATCAACAACTGTGCTGTATTCACCTCCGGCAGCGGTCTCTGTTAAGGCTTTGTTCACATTGCATCGGGGCTATACGTCGACAGTATATGTATTCCACGATGTATTGAATACCTCAGACGTATGCCATACAGTGGCATACGTCGGCCATTTCTATCATCGACCAAAAGTCCCTTTTAAAAACTTTCCTTTACTTCAAAGTTCCTGAACAATGTAGACTTTTAAAAGTAAACAAGAATGTATTACTTTCAGTGAAGACCATCATCTATACACTCTCTGGGTCTCAAAAGTGATAAATGATCTACCTAAATATTCCTTGGGGAAGCTCTGCTGTTGAGCAGCGTTGTAAAACATAATTGCATTCCAGTTCCTGCTCTTTCCGGTAGCAGTTATCAACTCTCCCTGTCTTTGGAACTTGACATGATGCTGTAATTGAATGAAGCCAATGCTAAATTGACACTACTTTTTTTTATTTATTTTTTACCGCTACCGCACCAGATTGTCTTTAGCTTGGCAGGAATTGAGAAGTTAGAAATGCTTTTCTCTTGTAAGCTTCCTAGTCACATATTTTTTTCTTTTTTTTACGGAAAGGTTTTCACTTTTTATTTAATAGTATCACAGCCACTCGATGCGTTTTCTTCTATTTCTTTGTTATAAATTGGGATCGCATCAGGATAGAGGTTAAATCAGAGACTGGTTTTGTTGTTTGCATTGACTAGCGTAAAGATTTAGATTGCAAGCTCTTATGGGCAGAGACTTCTCCTTTTGTCGCGTTGTTTGTTCATTTGTTTTGATTATTTGTAAAACCCTGAGAAATATGTTGGCGCAATATAGATAAGGATTATTATGTAGCAGAGCGTCGTTTGTTTTTGAGGCTGCATTTCTATGTACATCATAATAGTGCAGTTGGTTTACGTGCAGCAAAAGGGGTTGTCCAGTCAGGAAACTGATGCCTAGCCTCAGGATATTCCATCAATTTCCAATTGGTGGGGGTCTGTCTACTGGCACCCGCACCAATTAGCTGTTTTGAAGGGGCCGTGGCGCTCGTACGAGTGCTGCTTCCCCTTCATTCCTTATCTTCTCGTATTGTGGATCGCCAACACACTTGTAGTTGGTTCACAGTATTACAGCTTTCTCCTGTTGAAGTGAAAGGGAGAAGGCTGTAATACCGTAACCCACCACTACAAGGGTGTCAGCGATTCACTGTACGAACAGTGACCGTAATGAAGGGGAAGCAGCGCTTGTACTGATTGGCGGGGGTGCCGGGAGTCAGACCACCACCAATCCGATTTTGATGGTGTATCCCGAGGATAGACAATCAATTTCTTCTGATTGGACAACCCTTTAACACATGGTTTATATCTCAAATGATAGTACTCTTGGCTTGCAGCACTGAAGTCCTGGGTTTGAATTTGATTAATTCTACATTCAGATGAACGTAGCCAACCTCGGTGGTGCAGCCGTGCGGGATGTGTTATCACGCATCCCCCATAGACTAGAGTCTATGGAGTGATGCGTGCAGTGCAAAAAAAATAGGACATGTCCTAACTTTTCACAATTCACGCGCTACGCTGAAACAACGGTCATGAGTCCATGAGTGAGTACATGAGTGACGGCCGTTGTTTTAACGCTGAATGAGCCCTAAAGATAGCATCTGCATGGAGTTTATGTGGGTTTCCTCCAAAAATATACTGATCCTGTAGTTAAATTTGTCTCAGTGTGTATCTGAGATAGGGAAAATAGATTGTGAAGCCCATTGGGGACAGAGGTTGATGTGAGTGATGACCAACTCTGTACAGTGCTGCGGAATATGTTGCCGCCATATAAGGAACAGAAAATAATAAATCAACTTGGCTTCTTTTACGAAAAATGTATTGAGTTATTTTAGTCTTTTTCGTCCCACATTTATGTCAAAAAACGTTTATGCTGAATACATCCGCTCTACCTAAAAAGTGCAGGTTTTTAAAAGCAAGCAGAGAAGCGAGATCACCCTATCTAATGAAAGCATTTGCATTATAGCTAACCTATTATAGTTAATGTTTCTGTGGTCAGACTGTGGATGATTTGAAATTGCTTGAGGCAGGAATTCATCCAAGTCCTTGGTTGCACATGTGAACACGTACGCCTGGATAATAGCCAGCGTATTCTCTGGCAGGTCCCTTATAAATTATGCATGAGGTTTGCAATGAAGCACTGCTTAAGGTTTATTGTATAGCGTTTTACAGTGTATCAACTGGAGCATGTCTTCCAAAAATCCCTGCACATCATTAGCGGGTTTTGTTTGGTTTACAGCAAATTACTTAATAAAAATAGATAAGTAGGCTAACCACGTTGTTGTCTTTTGTGCTTTTTATAGTTGGTCAACATGCCTCCTAAATAAAGACCATTTAGATGATTTTGTGCTGTTAATTTTTGCTCTAGTTCTCGAGGACCTAAGCTGTCAAGTCATCAGAGTCTTTTTTTGCAGTTGTATTGTGTATTGATAACCCATATTGCGGCCGGAATGATTTTTAACCGGAGAAATCAAATTAGTTCAGGTCTCATTTGTTCAACACTTGTCACAGAGTATCATTGTTCTTGTTTGTTTTTTCACCATTAGGTATGATTGCCGAAATCTATCGACTGCTAGTGGCCGGTTTTCAAAGCTGAGTTTTGTTATTTAGGGCAGAGCGGAGTGTGAACTGAATAACAAACACCATCGTCAGACTCTGGAGTTACAATTTATTGTGATTCTACGTGAGTTCCTTGAGACAGCTTTTAACTGAAATCCGTTTTCTAGGGACTAATTTTTGTAGAGTAAATCTTAATAGCTTGTTGTAACTTTTAATGTAGTTTGCGGGCCAGATTAGGGTCAAGTCTTTTTCTAATGGGTTTGTAGGTTATTTAAATATACAGAACATTTCGGAAAACTCTTCAAGCTGGGGCCTGGATGATGGATTAGAATTTGTTAATTAAAAATTATTTAACCCTTTTGAAGTCAAGATTTTGCAGAAGATGGGATGTGCCGATATTGTGGTACAATTATGGGGAAAATGCAGCAGTACTATAGTAACTTTTTATATAGCAAAAGGTAACAGAAAAATGGATTCAGCGCTGATTGGAATAAAACGGAAACTATTTCCACGTTTTACTAGTCTTCTATTTAAAAAGGTCCAAAGGTATGGAGTCCTAGTGTGCAGGAAGGAATATCGATCCAGTGATGGAGCCTACGCGTTTCAGACGTGTCAAACGTCCTTAATCATGGCTGTTGATGATTTGAAACTGAAGCCTTGGCTCTTATATATGTTGTTCCGGTGGAGCAGCTGAGTTTTGATTGCGTTCCAGGACATGGGGAGTCCCTGGAACGCAAACCGGAAGTGGTGGGATTTACGTTGGAAGTATTTAATGTGATGCTCACCGCTGATTATGGAACTGGTGTGTTCCAGGGACTCCCCATGTCCTGGAACGCAATCAAAACTCAGCTGCTCCACCGGAACAACATATATAAGAGCCAAGGCTTCAGTTTCAAATCATCAACAGCCATGATTAAGCACGTTTGACACTTCTGAAACGCGTAGGCTCCATCACTAGATCGATATTCCTTCCTGCACACTAGGACTCCATACCTTTGGACCTTTTTAAATAGAAGACTAGTAAAACTTGGAAATAGTTTCCGTTTTATTCCAATCAGCGCTGGATCCATTTTTCTGTTACCTTTTTTGCTATTATACATCGTGTGCCGACACGAGGATCCGTGCGATGTCAGCGACACAAAACATACGTGTCAGGTGAGCTGGAGGATTCCTCCCCCCATTTCTTTTTCTACAATATGCTCTGCTTTCCTCACGTGCTCACATCTGAAATATCCTATTTAGGACAAAAAGGAATCCATCTCTAATTTGTATACATTATTTTCCTGCATTTAATCAGTGTGCAAAAAAGGTGTCCATATATAAGTCTGCTATATACAACGTTTATAGGAAATAACAAATACCTACAACGGATACTTAATTCCTACATGCTGGCTAAAACCCTATCTGTATTGATTTTAACCCACTATTCCTCAAACAATTGGAGAGCTATCTAGTCCATGCAACAGGATCTGAATAAAGTCCAAAAATTTCAAACATGGCACACGAGGCACAGCTAACCAGAGCAGAATTAGCTGAAAAAGTCTTCGGTAACAATGGAAAGGTTATTGAAAAGAACCAAGATCTGGAAGATCTCTTCCATAGCCTGGAAAAACACTTGGCACAACAGGCAAAAATATGGTGGGACCTCACCACCTTAAAAAATTATGTCTCAAAGGACATGATTCCAAGAGGCCTACGACTAAGAAAAATGCCCTGATTCATATACTCGGACGACTTCCAAAAAGAATGGAACCAAACTCTATCAGACTGTTCCATTAAACTAATGAAGTTAATAACAAAACAAGAAGAAATTAAATTAACAGAATTAGAAATAAAAATATCCGATATCAAAAAACAACTAGATGTTTTTTCCAGCTCACCTTCTTTTTTGCAGCTTGATACTCGTACGTCGTCCTTTATTGATAAACTGGATCTCTCTATAGCAGAAACCAAAAAGACCAAATTTCAGCGAGACACCCGTGACTATACAAACAATGAAATATACAATTGGAACAGAAGAGAACGAAACTATACCAGACCCAAACCTATACTCAAAAAACGTAATCAACAATATAAACAACACAGAGATGTATCAAACAGAGTGAGTTTCAGCACGACAGAACCAGATTCAGCAGAAGGTTTTTCAGAAGAAGAAAACACAAGAATACGCCCCCATTTCAACTACAGACAAGAAGACATAACACAACCGTCAAAAAACGAGGAAGGAGGGGCGGCAGGAAGCATAAATCGATCAAACCAAGATCAAATCCGCCACCTCCGCTCCCGAAAGTTCCAACACCATTAAACCCAAATATAATCAATTTATCCTCCATTCCTCTAACGACAGAACAAGAGGAGGCATTGACATTGGGCCTCAACTTTGCCCCTAAAAATAACTTCGATTTGTTCAATACATTATTAGACATTAATAAGTTTATTTGTAATCTGACCGTTAAAAAACACTTCCTTACATCAGGAACAACAACAACAAGATAAAAATACAACCACACTACCTTCTACTATAACAAATATTAACGCAGAATTCCACAAAGACAAGCATCAAATTCAGCCCAACTTCTCCTTTCAAGAATATAGAACCTTAGCATGCTTGGAAAGTCTACATTTAGAAAATCCTGACCAAACAGTCACGATGGCTACCAATTTTGTAACGTCCAATCCAAAATTTTATCCCGTTAATTCACGAACGGAATCAATGGACCAGTTCCAAAACGTAATTGAAAAAGAACTACAAGACCTAGCCGACAAACTCAAAGTCAATTATCAAGAATCAAACATGCCCACCCGCCTAAAAAAAAGCAGTCAAATCATTGAAAGACAACAAAGAACTAACCATAAAGATGGCGGATAAAGGAGGAGGTATTGCAGTCATGAATAAACTAGACTATAAAAAATCAATAATAGACATGCTGTCTGACGAAAACACATATAAAAAATTGGAAAAAAACCCCACTGAAAAGATACAAATTCGAATGAAAAGCTTACTAAACGAAGGCCTACAGGGAGGCTTTATTAATCAAAAACAGCTGGACTACATATATATTGAACAACCTATTACACCCATCATACATGCTCTCCCAAAAGTACACAAACAAATCAATCCCCCACCGATGAGACCTATAGTCTCAGAGATTGGCTCTGTATTAGAAAGATTATCTGAATGGCTCAGCAAACTCCAGGCTTCTTAAAAGACACAAAAAACGTCTTGAATTCTTTAGACAACAAATGTTGGAATGATAATTATATCTGGTTGACATGTGACGTTGTCTCCCTCTATACATCTGTCCCACACCAAGTCGCTTACGCTGCCCTAGAAAATCCCCTTTCTATACACAGTACTTATGACAAAAATTTCCAAATTTATATTTTAAATGTGCTTATGTTCCTGTTGACACACAACTTTTTCCAATTTGACGGCAAATATTACCTACAACTAAAAGGTGTCTCCATGGGAGCAAAATTCTCCCCTTCAATAGCCAATTTAGTCATGGCGTGGTGGGAGGAATCTCATATTTTTTCCAGTAACAACCCATTCGGTGATGATATAGAATGGTATGGAAGATATATCGATGATCTTCTATTCATATGGAAAGGGTATACTGATATCATCCCCAATTTTGCAGAATTTCTAAATCAAAACCCCTATAACCTCAAGTTTACATATAACTATGATAAAACAAAAATTATATTCTTGGACCTAGAATTAAAAGGAATAGTAGGTCAAATCATAACTACACAAACTCACCGCAAACCCACATCTGCAAACACCATACTGCACGCCAGAAGCAATCCCTCTAAACAAACAATCAGGGCCATTCCAGTTGGAGAACTACATCGAGCAAAAAGGAACTGTAGCTCACCCAGCCAATATGATATAGAACAAAAACAAATTACAACAAGGCTTAAAAATAGAGGCTATCCACAATGGTCCCTAAACAGAGCATGTGACATCACTGCAAAAAAATATCGAGCTCAGCTACTTGAACAACAAAAGAAAACAGACCAATCTGACACCAATCAACCCACATTGATTGTCCAACAAAGCAACCAATTTCTAGAAATTAAACAAATAGTCAACAGATACTTACCCATCCTCATGGAAGACGACGGCTTACGGTCCATCTTGAAGGGAGGATGTAGACTAGTAGCCAGAAAGGCGCCGTCACTAGGTAGTCTTCTTTCCCCATCCCTTTTCACGTCAAATGAAATAAAAACAACATGGTTAGAAAATAAGGGATTCTACAAGTGCGGACAACATCCCTGCAAGGTATGCTCCTATGCCCACCCTACAAAAACCTTCTGCAATTCTACACATTCAGACACGTTCACAATTCACACTTACATTAATTGTAACACCGAATCCGTTATATACGTAATTGAATGTATAGAGTGCCAACTAAAATACATAGGTTGTACGAACCGAAAGTTCAAAACTAGGATCCTAGAGCACCTCAGCTATGTGAGAAACCCAAATATTATAAATATTTCAAATGCGTCAAAACATTTCATACACCACCACAATAGAGCAACGAAAACCTTACGATGCTATGCCATAGAAAAAATTCATCCTTCCAAGAGAGGGGGCGATTTAAAACACAAAACTCATCTAAGGGAGGCATACTGGATCTATAGACTAAAAACAAGATTCCCCGATGGTCTCAACCTATAAAAGGAACTTATGTTCCAGTATTAATAAATAGCCATGTCAATACAATAATAATTTCCTCCCATAATATAAAGAAACTATGATAAATAATAGAATATAAAATATAGATCAGCAGTATCCTATAAAACTGCCTCTCCATTTGTATACAATGTCATTTACTATTTGCATGCATAACATGTGCTTTTTGTCATGCAAATAATATCATACAATGACCCTTTTAGCCACTTCTTTCTTTTCCTACACTCCCCGCACTCCAGACCTTCAATCCAGGCCAGCGAAACTGAAAGCCCTAACAAAATGGAAAACCGACAAAGGTCACATTTCAATGTGGTTCTATATCATTTATATCATATATTTAAAAAAAAAACTATAACATCATACCCCAGTTCAAACAAAATTATTAGAGAGGAGTAGCTGAACGAATCACATCGTTTTTCCGCAGGCATAAAACAAATTCTTTCATACTTACCAAGCATGGGGCGGACCGCCGTACAGCCGGACAGGGAGTGTGTCTGGTCTGGATCTTCTCATTGGCTGGTTTGCGTTCCAATAGACATACGAGGCCTGGAACGCAAACAAAATACGAAGACATACAGAATCACAAAATAGACTAAGTCATACAACCCAGCACCACCATCAACTCCAGGTACTATAAGAAAACGATGTGAATGAAACGATACCCCCTCTTGGACAACAATTCTTTACCTTGAACTCAATTAAATGTGCCACACACCAGCTCCATAATCAGCGGTGAGCATCACATTAAATACTTCCAACGTAAATCCCACCACTTCCGGTTTGCGGTCCAGGGACTCCCCATGTCCTGGAACGCAATCAAAACTCAGCTGCTCCACCGGAACAACATATATAAGAGCCAAGGCTTCAGTTTCAAATCATCAACAGCCATGATTAAGGACGTTTGACACGTCTGAAACGCGTAGGCTCCAGCACTGGATCGATATTCCTTCCTGCACACTAGGACTCCATACCTTTGGACCTTTTTAAATAGAAGACTAGTAACATTTGGAAATAGTTTCCGTTTTATTCCAATCAGCGCTGGATCCATTTTTCTGTTACCTTTTGCTATTATACATCGTGTGCCGACACGGGGATCCGTGCGATGTGAGCGACACAAAACATACGTGTCAGGTGAGCTGGAGGATTCCTCCCCCATTTCTTTTTCTACAACTTTTTATATAGTTCAATACATTATTTTAAAGTGGTTTACACATAAAGGACCTTTATCACCTATCCTCAGGATCGGAAATAAATGCATGATCGCTGGGACCCACCCCCGGTCAATAGAACGAGAGTTCCCAAGTCCCCCCTTTCCCCGCAGCTTGAACGGAGCCATGGTTGATCATGTGTGCTGCCACCCAATTTAAAGTCTATAGGACTGAGGCACCGCACAATATATTGATCAGTTGTGCCCCTAACAATCATCAATTTATTTTTGTCCTTTCCTTTGGGAAACCACTTTAATAACACAGCTCTGTTCAACACAAGTCTATACTTTACTGATTCTTGATTTGTACTTTTTCCCTTTCACATTTTAAATTCAGCTTGATCATGTGGATGGGGAAGAAGGTCTCATATACTGTACCTCAAGATCAGTATAATACAACTAAAGCAAAGCCTTTTACAATTGATATGTGCAAATTTTATGTGTAGATAATAAACTTAAATAATGGTTAACTTTGAAGATATGATTTAAGTCTAATATATACTACCGTTCAAAAGTTTAGGGTCACTTAGAAATTTCCTTATTTTTGAAAGAAGAGCACAGTTTTTTTCAATGAAGATAACATTAAATTAATCAGAAATACACTCTATACATTATTAATGTGCTAAATGACTATTCTAGCTGCAAACGTCTGGTTTTTAATGCAATATCTACATAGGTGTATAGAGGCCCATTTCCAGCAACCATCACTCCAGTGTTCTAATGGTACATTGTGTTTGCTAACTGTGTTAGAAGGCTAATGGATGATTTGAAAAGCCTTGTGCAATTTTGTTAGCACCGCTGTAAACAGTTTTGCTGTTTAGAGGAGCTATAAAACTGACCTTCCTTTGAGCTAGTTGAGAATCTGGAGCATTACATTTGTGGGTTCGATTAAACTCTCAAAATGGCTAAAAAAAGAGAACTTTCGTGTGAAACTCGACAGTCTATTCTTGTTCTTAGAAATGAAGGCTATTCCATGCGAGAAATTGCCAAGAAACTGAAGATTTCCTACAACGGTGTGTACTACTCCCTTCAGAGGACAGCACACACAGGCTCTAACCAGAGTAGAAAGAGAAGTGGGAGGCCCCGCTGCACAACTGAGCAACAAGACAAGTACATTAATAGAGTCTCTAGTTTGAGAAATAGACGCCTCACAGGTCCTCAACTGGCAGCTTCATTAAATAGTACCTGCAAAACGCCAGTGTCAACGTCTACAGTGAAGAGGCGACTCCGGGATGCTGGACTTCAGGGCAGAGTGGCAAAGAAAAAGCCATATCTGAGACTGGCTAATAAAAGGAAAATATTAATATGGGCAAAAGCACACAGACATTGGACAGAGGAAGATTGGAAAAAAGTGTTATGGACAGACGAATCGAAGTTTGAGGTGTTTGGATCACACAGAAGAACATTTGTGAGACGCAGAACAACTAAAAAGATGCTGGAAGAGTGCCTGACGCCATCTGTCAAGCATGGTGGAGGTAATGTGATGGTCTGGGGTTGCTTTGGTGCTGGTAAGGTGAGAGATTTGTACAAGGTAAAAGGGATTTTGAATAAGGAAGGCTATCACTCCATTTTGTAACGCCATGCCATACCCTGTGGACAGCGCTTGATTGGAG
Organism: Rhinoderma darwinii; assembly: GCF_050947455.1. NCBI lineage: Eukaryota > Metazoa > Chordata > Amphibia > Anura > Rhinodermatidae > Rhinoderma > Rhinoderma darwinii. The sequence goes on from NC_134690.1 coordinate 375,153,992, forward strand.
CCAATTTCATCCTACAACAGGACAATGACCCAAAGCACACCTCCAAATTATGCAAGAACTATTTAGGGAAGAAGCAGGCAGCTGGTATTCTATCTGTAATGGAGTGGCCAGCGCAGTCACCAGATCTCAACCCCATAGAGCTGTTGTGGGAGCAGCTTGACCGTATGGTACGCAAGAAGTGCCCATCAAGCCAATCCAACTTGTGGGAGGGGCTTCTGGAAGCACGGGGTGAAATTTCTCCCGATTTACCTCAGCAAATTAACAGCTAGAATGCCAAAGGTCTGCAATGCTGTAATTGCTGCAAATGGAGCATTCTTTGACGAAAACAAAGTTTGAAGGAGAAAATTATTATTTGAAATAAAAATCATTATTTCTGACCTTGTCAATGTCTTGACTATATTTTCTAGTCATTTTGCAACTCATTTGATAAATATAAGTGTGAGTTTTCATGGAAAACACAAAATTGTCTGGGTGACCCCAAACTTTTGAACGGTAGTGTATGTTTTTGAAGTTTACCCCTAGTGAAAAATAAAAAGTTAATAACTTTTAGATCCTGTCTTTGTGGAGCTTTCACCTTTAAAACTTAGTCGTTGTTCTGTATATTACAGATAAAATGGAGCTGCAGTCCGGACACAGTTTCTACAAGCATACTAGCTCCCAATACACTTGCCCCTCTACCCCTCTCCCCTGTAAATACACTGATGCACACTGCTTGAAATCAGTGCCAGGGCAGCAGGAATTTCGTAACTCGAAAGTTCCCTCTACAGACACACCGACGTCTTGTAACTCCCTGTTTGAGTAAGATATTCAGGTTACTTTATCTCCTTCTACAGCTAACCGCAGGGAGGAAGTAAAGGGCTTCAATAAGTTTCATCCTACTCTATTCCATAATGAAAAAATTGGCGTGTGCAGTCTACGAGTGAATGAAGCTAATAAACCGCATAGAGCATTCATTTTTTAATTTTAGATTAAAAACTTGAATTTGCACATTGAGGTGCATATGCCAAGTGTTTCACTGAAAGTATGAAATGTAAGTCTTCATGTACTTACAGCAGTATGGATTACATTGGGAAATGGGAACATGTTAAACGGGAAATGCAGCTAAAATATATCTCTTGACTTCCCGGGTTTGTTAAAAGATAAAATCAGTGGGGTTCATGAGTTTTGGCACCAACCTACTCTCCAAATGAAGTGACCTTAGATCTATGTACGGCCTGTTTGGTTCCGGTCAGAGGTTTTGGTCTCTGGATATCTCAGACAGACAGGCCCACATTTACTAATGCTGTCTTAGAGCAGGCAGTCAAAAATTGTGCCAAATTTATCACTGTGGTGCATGCCGTATGATCGTTTTGGTGCATCTTCCATGTCCTGTGAGTAAATTTTGACTTGACTCCTTCACCAGAATTTATGTGAACGTTTTCTTGCGCACATTGTCACATTTTAAGCCATGCCCCTTTCTGACGAGCCACGCTTTTCAGAGTGTCTGGTGAGGTGCAAACCTCAAAATTGCTCCAATTTGTGGCAAAATTTGGCATATTTTATTGACCTTTTCTAGACGCAAACACAGTAGTAAATGTGCCCCAATGTTCTAGACAGAAAAATTAATGTGACTATCTAAAGTGTTATGATGGAAGTTTCTGTGTTGTGTCAGACGGGTCAGGGTTAGAAGATTACATTGATGGAGGTCCATGATTTCATGCATGATTTATTTTGGGTGGGTTCCTGAACTTCATGTGAAGTGACATTTTTAATGTCTGATCTTGTTTTAGTACATTTTAATATCGAATAATCTTTAATGTCTATGTAATAACTAAACTAATGTTTCATCAAGCACTGAAATCCTCCTGTCTGTTTTAGGCACTCGGTAATGGCCCCGCTGCTCCTCAAATATGGATTCCAGATTTCAAGCTTTTATTTACAGAGTTGTTTGGAACACAACAATTTTCCTTTATTTCGTTACTTTCTAAGCCAGAACTGCCCATTGCCTTCTGGGGATGAGCTTGATGTATTTAAACAACAGTCGTCTAAAAGTCATTGCAAAGAATGGCTCCCCTATTTGCTGCTGGCCGGCCTTGATCCCACACCTTTGTTGGATGCTGCATGGTAAGAGGTTTTATATTTTTGTCTTTTCTGGTGTGAAATATTGTATTGTCATTTCGGTTCACGATAATTGTCAATTGATTTTGAACTCACAGAATATGCATGCAGTTTGTAAATAAGAAAACAAAACGTCATATTTAACCCCTTAGTGACCCACGCCTGAAAAGGCCTAAACGACCCAGCTAAATTTGTCGGTTTTTGCTTCTCCGATTTTCAACAACTAGAACAATATGCTGTCTTGTTTTATGCGAGAGAATTTGTATTTTCTTTTTTTACTGCGCAGTTTTGAGGTAGAAAAATTTCACTGCAAGATATATAATTTTTCTAATTTTTATTTGTTTGTCATTCCTTTCACGTTTTCCCACTAAGTAACTTATTAAATTAATTCTTCAAGTTATTATGGTCTTGTAGATACCTAATATGTGTAGGTTTTTTGTTTTTATGTAATGTATGGGCAATAAAATATATTTTATGCAAAATAATAGCTATTTTTTGTTGGGACAAATTTTTTGTTAATCCCATTGAGGGATACCTTTTTTATTTACAACTTTTATTTTTTACTTAAAAATGTATTAGCATACTCCTGTATGCTAATACATTACACTAATTACATTACATTACATTACACAGGCTGCTGTTAGGGCAACACATAGTTTGCCCTAACAGCAGGCATACTGAACAGACAGCTCTGGGGTCCTTTCTAGGTCCAAGAACTAAATGAAGAGAGATTTCATGGTCTTCGATTGCGTCGGCTGGGATTTTGGAATTTTTTCAAAAGCTACAGCTCCTGCTTAGAGGATGAGCGCTCATTAGCCTCTTCTACAGCGGCGCCTAAAGACGTCGCTGTAGACGGAGGACTTGCACCGCCAGCCATGAAAAGACAGTGGGCAGTCATTAAGGAGTTAAAGGTAAATCCATATTTGTAGACATAATTTATAATAACTTTTCTTGTTAGCTAAAACTTCATGTTTATTTCGCGGTACATACCGTAATTAATTTGCAGGTACATTATCAAAATTACAACAATATTTTTTTGTAATGGGATTATGCACAGATGTACAACCAGTATAAGGCCCTATTCAAATCACGTTTTTTACCTAGATTTAGCATCTACGTTCCCAACATTTGTGTTAAACTTGGGCTGTGACGAGTGCCTAACTGGCATCTGTCACCCATAAACTATTATGGGATCCATTTAATGTATACGTCGTGAACTTTTCATGATTTTTTATGTATGTATTAAACAGATCTATAATAGTCTGTTAATGTCCAGTTAATATTGAAAATATACAACCCCAGCACTCACAGAGGTACGCAAAAGATCCAGATGCAAACAAATTTAAGTTTTATTGCAACAAAAGATGGTAAAGTTGAGGTGGAAAGCGACTTGGTAAAGACGTTTCGGCCGAACCTCGGCCTTTGTCACGGTCGCTGTAAGACGATATCACTGGTATGGGTTGTCCGCCGGATATTCCCTGTGTGTCACAGGGAATTTGTTTGCATCTGGATCTTTTGCGTACCTCTGTGAGTGCTGGGGTTGTATATTTTCAATATTGTGGGATTCTCGTCCCTACCTTACTAGCACCACGCCAATTGATTGAGGAGTGCATCCCAATATCTATTTTTAATGTCCAGTTAATAGTCTGTCTAATGCGACTGTTATGCATCGTCACCTATAGACTATGATGGCATTCGTTCAATGTATAAGTGACGAAAAGCTCATAACGTATATGTTCAATGAATTCCTGTTACGTATGCCGTACAGTGGCATATATCACCCATATGCTCCCATGTTAAAAAAAACTTTTTTTGTGGTATCCCAATTTCAGAATCTACGCACTTCTATACCTCAAAAACAAAAGGTTTACCAATGTATAGCGCACCGACGGAGGCCTCAAGTACACTTTAGGTCTCCGTCGGGGCTAATAAAGCCCTATTGAACTGGTTTAGCATGCACGCCAAGAGCTTTCATGGCTTACTCACTAAATATAGGGCAAAACCGTCATGTGAACAGGGCCTTACACCTAGAAATATTACAACCAGCGTGGTCACCATTACTGCGCCAATAGGGGTTGTCATCAGAGGATGTATCACTGGATAAAAATTAGCCATTGAGGTTTCTTTGCAATAGGGGCCTATTAGCAGTTTTTGCAAAACCAGCAAAAGAGAAAAACAACAAATGGGGAAAAAATAAAACAGAACCAAAAATGACAGAGTAGAGTCCAGCATTGCTTCATTTTGTCCAGTCTGGTAATGCTGAGCAGTACACTTTACTGCACTACCCCTCACTCTCATTGTTTGGGTTATTTCAGCGCAATGCCATGGAAAAAGGACTGTAACCCTGCACGCCATGTAGTCCTAGCATTGTACTAATGGGAAATTTACATCAAGGGTTATTAAGAATTGGCGACATGATATGCAGAAGGATCCCACTGTACAAGTAATTTTGGTAACAAGCTGGGTCTCCAGTACTGTCTTCACCACTGTCACCTTTGTGTCCGTTGCATGGAGATTACGGTCACTGAGAGCTGTTAAAATTGAGAAGTTTCTTAATGACCTCCAGAATTTTTTTTACTTTACATTAACAACACCTCAAACAGCATAAACTGCCACATTAGTTATTAAAAACACTTCCAGACCTTGGGCAGAAGATGACAGTAATCAGAGTTTTAAGAAATCCATATCCCATACGCAGCCGACAACAAATAACCAGTGGATTTACATGTGACACATTCAGGGCAATTGTTTGCTTGATGATTGTCAGACCACAATATATCACTTCAAAAATGAGCATGAGATGTGAGGCCAAATAACATAGCCTACGTCCGAAAAGAATTGCTATGTAACTTTTATGTTATTCCAGGTAGTGTAGCTTTTAATGACAAAACCATCCCAAGACAGGCTTTTCTCATCAAGGTGCTGGTGTTTTCTTGAAATTTGCGAAGTATCATTTTGTTGAGTTCTCTCCTGACGACAACATTTATCCATATGCCTTATTAGAACATGTGGATGTTATAGAGGAGAATTTCCTGCTCGCATGGTCACCACGTAATACTACATTTCTTCTGCTAAGATCGGGGAAATGTTGGGCCAAAAAAGGCTACAACTGGCAATATCCGCTGTTTGCTGGGGTGTCGGGAGCTGCATTCTTTAACAGGTTCCCGACCGCTGGCAGTATTTATACGGCCAGCGTCTCTGAAGTCCGCCGTATAGACTAATTACGGCGGCACTTCAGAGACTGTGCACGCGCGATCGCGTGCACACAGCTCTATGCCCTGGCTGTTGCTAACAGCCATGGGCACTGGGCAGAATGTCAGGGGCCAATCTTTTGGCCCCTGAACATGTGATCGCTGTGACAACCAATCACAGCGATCACATGCATTTCTGCATATAAAACAGTGTGAACGCGATCGCGTGCACACAGCCCTGTGCCCATGCTGTTACCAACAGCTCTGGGCACTGGGCAGAGTATCAGGGACCAATCTGATGGTCCCTGAACATGTGGTCGCTGTGAAAACCTATCATAGCGACCACATTTATTTTGACTTTTCTGGCAGTAAATCTCCTGCCTCTTTTCTTCTCCTCAAACATTGTTTCAGTTTGAGGAGAAGAGGAGACTCGGGAGAATTGCTGCCAGAAGATTACAGTGAAAAAAAATACAGTTACACTCTAAAACATTCTCTGTATAGATAGATTGTATAGATAGATAGAAATCTATCTATCCATCTAGATTTTTTTCTATCTATCTACCTTTCTTTCTTTTATTCTATTAGAATAGGCAGGTAGGGAGTATATAATTATATATATATCCACATATATATATAGCAATAGCGGTTTATTTTTTTGTTAGCGGTAGTGTAGATATATATAGCAGTTAGTTTGTGTGTTTTATTAAAAAATAAAATTTGTTTAGTTAGTGTTAGTGTTAGTTACGTTATGGCGAGGAAGTTGTTTAGCGCCGAGGAGGCATAAGCCATGCTGTGGTCTGAGTCGGAGACCGCATCAGAGATGGCGTCCGAGATGGAACCTGTTTTAGGTAGTGACGATGACAGCGTCACTTCAGGTTCATCTTCAGGGGACGTTGTCCCTGATGCAGTTGAAACTGCAGAACATGAAAACGCAGGGCCAAGTAGCGCTGTAGCACGGGACAGCCTGGTCCCTCCAGTCCAGGCTCTTGTATGGGCAACTGCCCCATCTTTTGGGCCTAGAATCCACGGATTTACTGCCACTCCTGGCATAACCGTGGACAATACAAATTTTGTCCAAATGGATTACTTCCATTTATTTATAACGGACGACATCCTAAATCAGATTGTCCACGAAACAAATTTATATGCCACTCAATATATAAGGCAGAAACCTTCATCCACCCATGCCAGAGATTGGACGCCCACCAATTTGCAGGAATGAAAAAATGTTTTGGGGCTCACCCTAAATATGGGTATTGTCAAAAAGCCCTCCATTAGGTCTTACTGGTCAACAAGACCCGCCCAAGCCACCCCAGTATATTCTGCAGTAATGCCCAGGTCTCGTTATGAGACAATAATGAGGTTCCTCCACTTCAATGACAACGCACAGGCCCCCCCAAGTACCGATGCAAACCGGGATCGGTTGTTCAAAATAAGACCGCTAATAAATTCCCTGAATAATTTATTTCTGCAACTCTACACCCCTGAGCAGAATGTAAGTGTGGACGAATCCCTCCTCAACTTTCATGGCAGACTTAGCTTTCGCCAATATCTACCTTCAAAAAGGGCAAGATATGGCGTTAAGCTCTACAAATTGTGTGAAAGCGGGTCAGGATATACCACCGCCTTCAGGATTTATGAAGGGCGGGACCGCACAATAAATGTTCCTGGATGCCCCCCTGATCTTTCCACCAGCAGTAAGATCGTGTGGGAGATAATGCAGCCTCTGCTTCATAAGGGGTACCACCTGTACTGTGATAATTTTTATTCCAGTGTGCCCCTGTTTAGGCATTTGCATGCTCCAAGGACTGGGGCATGTGGTACCATGCGCAAAAACAGAATTGGTTTTCCACAGCAATTAGTGGGGAAGCGCATGGTAAAGGGGGACTCCTGTGCTTATGCATCTGAAGAATTGCTGGCGGTCAAGTTCAGGGATCGCAAAGACGTGTATGTACTAAGCACGATTCATACCGCAGTGGCAGTGAGGGAAAGAGGGGCAACATCGGACAAGCACAAACCAGTGAGCGTGTCCGAATATAACAAGTACATGGGGGGGGGGGGTGGATTTAAGCGACCAGGTTTTACAGCCCTATTTAGTAAAAAGTGGCCATTTATTTGTTACAGGTGGCCATCCACAACTCATTTGTGCTCTACAAAAAAAACAGAGGCAGAGACGCATACCTGGATTTCCAGGAAAAAATTATTGAAGGCCTCATTTTTGATGTTCAGGACACCCGAGAATGCCCCCAGTCTGAGGATGTCACGCGACTGACTGAAAGACACTTCATCAGTCGGATTCCCCCAACAGCAACCAGAAGCAACCCCCAGAAAAAGTGCCGCGTCTGCAGAAAAGACGGGCACCGCAAAGATTCCCGATATTTCTGTCCCTCGCAACCAGGCCTGTGCATTGAGCCATGTTTTAAAAAATACCACACTGTTCTGAATTATTAGATTTTAGTTAATTCGTTGAAAATATATTTGCCCTACATTACGTTTTTATTTTCCCCCTGATTTTACTCCAAGGGTGAGGGAGGGAATGGGTGGGGGGTGGATGTCATGTTTGCATATTCTCTAAAGTTCATCTGCTGGAGAGCTCCATTTGCATAAACCTGCAATTTCTTATTTTAGAAAACCCCAAAAAATAAATTCCCATTATACCCCTAGATGAATATTTTGGGATTTCTGCTTCAAGCGCAGATATTTTGGAAGTGTTATAGAAACTCTGTTGAGTTTTGTAAAACCAGCTTTGAAAAAAAGCGATTTGTGAAATAAGCTTCTTCTATCGTCCGCCCTCCTACTTCTCTATGTGATAAATAAGGCCCACATATTTGGTATCCCCATGCACAGGAGAAGTGGCAGAATGTGAAAGGAGATTGCTGGTATAAACTGACGCATTTGCTAAAAAATTGCTAATTTTATTTTGATCCATCTTATTCAAGAAAATTTCAGAAAAAAACTGGACTGTCTAAAAATATGATAAACCCCTTGAAGAAAACCTTGTGGGGTCTACTTGCGTGAATGAAGTAATTTATGGGGTGATTCTAATGTTTCAGCAGCGTTACGCCCCCAAGAAAACAGTATGCGGCTATAAAATCAAATGCAGAATTCCTGGACCAAAAAGCCTCCTTTTATGCCAAGCCCTGGCACATGCCCGCACAGTGAATAAGGCACACATATTTGGTATCCCCATGCACGGGAGAAGTGGAAGAATGTGAAAGGAGATTAATTTTGTCCGTGGTCCATACCGTGTGTGAAAAATGCTATCATAAACTGACGCAATTGCTAAATTCTTGCATTTTTTTCCAATTTTGCCCACTTTAGAGAAAAAAATAAAAATGATATATACTGACAAATGCCACTAAAACAAAGCCCTATATGTCCTTTAAAAAGAGTGTAAAATTCAAAGATGAACTTCATTCACCTGCAGAGTTATAGTCATCTAAAGAAGCGCATAGCAAAATTGTCAAATTTGCGCTGGTCATTTAGCTGTAAAACAGCCTAGTCCTTAAAGAGGCTGTCACCAGATTTTGCAACCCCTATCTGCTATTGCAGCAGATAGGCGCTGCAATGTAGATTACAGTAACGTTTTTATTTTAAAAAAAACGAGCATTTTTGGCCAAGTTATGACCATTTTTGTATTTATGCAACTGAGGCTTGCAAAAGTCCAAGTGGGCGTGTATTATGTGCGTACATCGGGGCGTTTTTACTACGTTTACTAGCTGGGCGTTCTGACGAGAAGTATCATCCACTTCTCTTCAGAACGCCCAGCTTCTGGCAGTGCAGACACAGCCGTGTTCTCGAGAGATCACGCTGTGACGTCACTCACTTCCTGCCCCAGGTCCTGCATCGTGTCGGCCACATCGGCACCAGAGGCTACAGTTGATTCTGCAGCAGCATCAGCGTTTGCAGGTAAGTAGCTACATCGACTTACCTGCAAACACCGATGCTGCTGCAGAATCAACTGTAGCCTCTGGTGCCGATGTGTCGTCACTCGTCCGACACGATGCAGGACCTGTGAGTGACGACACAGCGTGATCTCTCGAGAACACGGCTGTGTCTGCACTGCCAGAAGCTGGGCGTTCTGAAGAGAAGTGAATGATACTTCTCGTCGGAAAGCCCAGCTAGTAAAAGTAGTAAAAACGCCCCGATGTACGCACATAATACACGCCCACTTGGACTTTTACTTTAAACACGCCCACTTGGACTTTTGCAAAATGTAAAAATAAAAACGTTACTGTAATCTACATTGCAGCGCCTATCTGCTGCAATAGCAGATAGGGGTTGCAAAATCTGGTGACAGAGCCTCTTTAACCGGTTAAAGACTTTTTTTCCAGGATTTTAAATAAACAATCTTTTATTGATGGGACAACCACCCCTAACGGAGCGCTGTGGTCCCATAACTGCGATTCTCATGCGTATGCTACTGCCCCTGCCCCTTTTTTCTGGTGATTGGAAAGGTCCCAGAGGTAGTATACCCACCAATTACGTATTTAGGGTTCATAATCGTGATGGGCCATTAGTGGAAATTCCAGTAAAAAAACATTTTAAGGGTAGCATATGACAGCTGTACATGTAGTCTAGAAAAACATGACTGCTTTCTTCCAATATACAGCGTCACCCCTGTCTATGGGCTGTGTCTGGTACCACACACATTCTGTGGATAAGGGTGGCACCGGTTTTGGAAAAAAAGTCATCTTTTTCTAATCCTGGACAACAAGGGGTTATCCGGGATTTTAAACTTGCTAGTCTATCCTTAGGATATGCCATCATTGTTCGTTTGGTGGGGGTCTAACTCCTGGTGCCACCGCCGATCAGCTGTTTGAAGGTGCTGCAGCCTCTTTGTTGTTTACAGGGGTTTCATTTTTGTTTGTACTTGCACACGCCGTTCCTTTCTTAGTAGCTGTGCAAGGTATTGCAGTTCTATCCCATTCAAATAACCTTGCACAGACGCTATAAATGTAAGTGTGTGTGCAAGTACGAACAAAAATGAAATCCGTATAAACAAAGCGCCACGGCCAATTAAAAACAGTGGATTGGCGGAGGTGACGGGAGCCTCGTACCTCCACTAATCTAATATTGATGGCCTTTCCTAAGGATAGGCCATCAATTTTAAAATCCAGAATGACCCCTCTAACTAAAAGCAGAATTCCGGCGAAGATCTAATTATATTTATGTACCCAGCAGAAGTCAGAGGCAGCATAGGCACCTTGAGAAGATACAGACCCTACTGGCTGCAGCCCAGAGTAGTTGGGCTCAAAAGTAATCATTTTTTTTTCCTTCTAAATGCGGCCCCTGTTGAATGAATTACCAATTTATTCTAGAGAGTGTGATGCTAGTAATAGAAATATATTCGGGAATGATTGAGATTATGAGAATTCTATAGCAGTCAGATGTATGGTAATGGGGACCATAATTTGTTAAAATGCAGCATCCCCTATTCATGGTGTATTTGTAACCACTGTGCTTTAAAGAGTTAATTCTCTCTGCTCGGTTCCTTCGTGTGTTAGCTAAACCGGAGATCTGCAAAGAGCAGCTCTGGAGGAGTCAGCGTGAACATGTTTTACATGCATCACTCATTTATTTGAATGGGCGCCATGTAATACCACATTTCTCCTGCAGTGACCACTGCAGGAGAAGTGTGCGTTCGCATGCAGCTTCCACAGGCAATTAAAGCTGATTGATGAGGTTTTAGCTGCCTGACCCACAGTGAACTGCTGATAACCAGTAGATCCTCATTTGTAGAAGGGTTTGTTCGGATGGGACAACCCCTTTTTAATGTTTTCTTACCGTTTGTCCATAGGGTCTATATATGTATCCGACCAGTACCATAAATACTACCCAATGATTAAAACCTATGATTTCTGCCTATAAATAATGACAGTCAAATGTGTTTTACAAATTATTATTATTTTTAGAACTAGTTCTTCACAAAGTTCAACCTGTAGCACGCCCAATAATAGCAAATAGTAATAAACCCTTTAACGCTGTAATATTTTAGGCCGCCACATTTTATAAATTCAGCTCAACAATAAAATTAACACCTAATCAACTAGCAGTAGACGCGGCATTTACTTTCGATTGCACTTATTATTTTCAAGCGTGACAAAATATACACACAGAAAAATTAGAGTTTGAAGGTAGAAAGATTTACTTGCTGAAATAATTGCCTGTCACAATCCAGTCTGCAAATTAGATATTCTGAAAAGGCTTAAGACAGGCATGATATATAAAATACTTGCAAGTCAGCTGAAGCCGGTGAGGAAAAAAAAATCCCACAACAAATTAAGTGTTTCGAATGGAATACGAAATGTTTGCTAATTAAACTTAAGCTAGGGTGTTGTCATTCGGCTGTGATACAATATGACTTTCGAAAGCTATCACTTATGATTTATATCAAAGTTAAATATCTGGTGCTTACAGCAGTTTTTCCTACGATATAATTGAAGGGCACGTCTACTAACAATGAGGTGTACTGCGCAAAACACTTGTTTACACAAATCATACAGTACTTTTCACATTTCATGTGGACAACAGGACAGCTACACAGTTGCGTGGATGCAAATAAATACAACCTTCAGTTTACTTTACGGAGGTAAGAAAAAATATATATATCTTGGAATATAACACATGGATTGATTTTAGATTATTTTTTTTGGACATTTTCTTCTCTAAAGAGATTTTTAAGACCCTCTTAACCCCTTAATGACCAGCCTATTTTAGACCTTAATGACCAAGCCATTTTTTACGTTTTTCCATTGTCTCATTCAAAGAGCTATAATTTTTTTTATTTTTTAATAGAATAAAACCTGCAATTTCGCCACACTTTTTTGCGTCCTAAATTTACGCCATTTACCGTGTGGTATAAATAACACAAACTTTAGTCAGTGGGTTGTTGCGATTGCAACGATACCAAATTTATATAGATTTTGTATGTTTTACTACTTTTACACAATGAAAACATATTTTTTTTTCAAAATTATTTGTTTTTGTGTCTCCATATTTGAAGAGCCATAACTTTTTTTTATTTTTTCGCCGATGCAGTTGTATGAGGGCTTTTTTTTTGCGGGATGACTTGTAGTTTTTATCGGTACCATTTTGGAGTAGATGCGACTTTTTGATCACTTTTTATCACATTTTTTTTTTAAGGCTGGATTCAAAGAAAACAGCAATTTTTGCATGGTATTTTATTTTTTACAATGTTCACCGTGCGGGTTAAATATTGTAATAAGTTTATAGTTGGGGTCGTTACGGACGCAGCAATACCAAATATGTGTAACTTTTTTACTTTTTTGTTTTTTAACAGCAGTTTACCACATATGGGGTATTTCTGTAATCTGGAGAAGATGCTTTACAAATGTTACAAATTTCTATGTTTTTCAGAAAAAGTTGATTTTCATTTTCACAGACTAACTCCAATAAATATAGCAAAATACCTGTGGGGTCAAAATGCTAACTATACCCCTAGATACATTCCTTGAGGTGTGTAGTTTCCAAAATGGGGTCACTTTTGGAGAGTTTCCACTGTTTTGGCACCACAAGACCTCTTCAAACCGGACATGGTGCCTAAAATATATTCTAAAAAAAAAGCAAACCCCAAAATCCACTAGGTGCTCTTTTGCTTCTGAGGCCGGTGTTTCGGTCCATTAGGACACTAGGGCCACATGTGGGATATTTTTAAAAACTGCAGAACCTGGGCAATAAATATTGTGTTTCTCTGGTAAAACCTTCTTTTACAGATTTTTTTTTTTTTCCAAATGAATTTCGGCAAAAAAAGATAATGACATTTGTAAATTTCCCCTCTACTGTGCTTTATTTTCTGTGAAAATAAAGGGTTAAGAAACTTTCTGAATGCTGTTTTGAATACTTTGAGTGGTGCAGTTTTTAAAATGGGGTGATTTATTGGGGGATTCTAATATATAAGGCCCTCAAAACCACTTTAGAACTAAACTGATACCTGTAAAAATAGCCTTGAAATTTTCTTGAAAATGTGAGAAATTGCTGCTAAAGTTCTAAGCCTTGTAACGTCCTAGAAAAATGAAAGGACGTTCAAAAAACGATGCAAACATAAAGTAGACATATGGGTAATGTTAACTAGTGACTATTTTGTGTGATATTACTATCTGTTTTACAAGCAGAAACATTTAAATTTAGAAAAATCCACATTTTTGCAAATTTTCTCAATTTTGGTGTTTTTCACTAATAAATATTGAATTTATCCACCAAATTTTTCTACTATCATAAAGTACAATATGTCACGAGAAAACAATCTCCGAATTGCTTGGATAGGTAAAAGCATTCCGGAGTTATTTCCACATAAAGTGACACATGTCCGATTTGAAAAAATCGGCTGTGCCACAAGGCCAAAACAGGCTGCATCCTAAAGGGGTTAAAGAAAAACGTAAGAAAACATGTTTTGAGTACGCCAAACAGCATGTGGCAGGCTCCTCGAACACATGGAAGAATGTTCTCTGGTCAACATTGACGTTTTTGGCCATCATAAGAAACGTTTTTTGTTGCACAAACCCAACACTTCCCATAACCCCAAGAACACCATTTCCACAGTGCAGCATGATGATGGCAGCATCATACTGTGGGGATGCTTTTCTTCGGCAGGGACTTGAAAACTACTCAGGATTGAAGGAAAGATGGATGGCAGTTTATACGGGGCAATTATTGAGGAAAACCGGTTTGTCTGCCAAAGATTTGAGACTGGGACAGAGATTCACCTTCCAGCAGGACTCTGACCCTAAACATACTACTAAAGCTACACTGAAGGGGTTTAAAGAGGCTCTGTCACCAGATTTTGCAACCCCTATCTGCTATTGCAGCAGATAGGCGCTGCAATGTAGATTACAGTAACGTTTTTATTTTTAAAAAACGAGCATTTTTGGCCAAGTTATAACCATTTTCGTATTTATGCAAATGAGGCTTGCAAAAGTACAACTGGGCGTGTTGAAAAGTAAAAGTACAACTGGGCGTGTATTATGTGCGTACATCGGGGCGTGTTTACTACTTTTACTAGCTGGGTGTTGTGTATAGAAGTGTCATCCACTTCTCTTCACAACGCCCAGCTTCTGGCAGTGCAGACACAGCCGTGTTCTCCAGAGATCACGCTGTGACGTCACTCACAGGTCCTGCATCATGTCGGCACCAGAGGCTACAGATGATTCTGCAGCAGCATCGGCGTTTGCAGGTAAGTCGATGTAGCTACTTACCTGCAAATGCTGATGCTGCTTCAGAATCAACTGTAGCCTCTGGTGCCGACACGATGCAGGACCTGTGAGTGACGTCACAGATCTGCACTGCCAGAAGCTGGGCGTTCTGAAGAGAAGTGGATGATACTTCTCATCAGAAAGCCCAGCTAGTAAAAGTAGTAAACACGCCCCGATGTACGCACATAATACACGCCCAGTTGTACTTTTACTTTTCAACACGCCCAGTTGTACTTTTGCAAGCCTCATTTGCATAAATACGAAAATGGTCATAACTTGGCCAAAAATGCTCGTTTTTTAAAAATAAAAACGTTACTGTAATCTACATTGCAGCGCCTATCTGCTGCAATAGCAGATAGGGGCTGCAAAATCTGGTGACAGAGCCTCTTTAAGGTAGAAATTTAAATGTCTTGGAATGGTATAGCCAAAGCCCTGACCTCAATCCAAATGAGAATCTGTGGCATGGCTTGAACAATGCTGTACACCAACACAACCCATCTAACTTGAAGGAAGAGCAGTTTTGCCTGGAAGAATGGGCAAAAATCCCAGTGTCTAGATGTGGTTCAACAAAGCATTGAATTTCAGGTGGTGAATGTCTTAGTTCTTAATTATTGTGTCACAGTAAAAAATATTTTACACCTTGAAAGTGGTAGGCATGTTGTGTAAATAAAATGGTACAAAACCACCAAAAATCCATTTAAATTTATGGTTGTGATGCAATAAAACATGAAACAAATACCGTGGGGGTGAATAATTTTGCAAGTATTGACTCAAAAAGTATGTTAATGAAGCCTGATTCGAACTTTTGCTATGCAACGGCCCTACTGTGGTGGATCTGATATATAAAGAACTAGTATTAAAATGACGCATGGAATTTCTTAATGGGGAAGTGTAGTTTTTGGTGGTTTCCCTTTTAAATTCTATAGATGTCAAAACAGAAAATTAGATAAGTTGGTAGTTCTACTACATAATATTACTTTTATAAAAGGTGAGAAATTGGTTTACATAGTTACATAGTTTGTACGGTTGAAAAAAGACACATGTCCATCAAGTTCAACCAAGGGATGGGAAAGGGGAAGTGGGATGGGAAAGGGGAAGTAAAAAAAAAATCTACACATAGGAGCTAATATTTTTTTGTTCTAGGAAATTATCTAAGCCTTTTTTAAAGCCATCTACTGTCCCTGCTGTGACAGCTCCTGCGGTAGGCTATTCCATAAATTCACCGTTCTCACAGTAAAGAAGGCTTGTCGCCTCTGCAGGTTGAACCTTTCTTTTTCCAGACGGAGGGAGTGCCCCCTTGTTTTTTGAGGGGGTTTTACATGGAACAGGATTTCACCATATTTTTTGTATGTGCCATTCATATATTTATATAAGTGAATCATGTCCCCCGTTAGTCGTCTTTTCTCAAGGCTAAATAGGTTTAGTTCTTTTAATCTTTCCTCATAACTTAGATTCTCCATGCCCCTTATTAGCTTCGTTGCTCTTCTTTGTATTTTTTCCAACTCCAGGGCATCCTTTCTATGAACTGGAGCCCAGAACTGGACTGCATATTCTAGATGAGGCCTCACTAATGCTTTGTAAAGTACATCCCTGTCCCGCGAGTCCATGCCTCTTTTGATACACGACAATATTTTGCTGGCCTTTGAAGCAGCTGATTGACACTGCATGCTGTTATTTAGTTTATGATTTACAAGTACACCCAGATCCTTCTCAACAAGTGACTCCCTCAGTGTAGCTCCCCCTAGGACATATGATGCATGCAGGTTGTTCGTACCCAGGTGCATAACTTTACATTTATCTACATTAAACTTCATTTGCCAAGTGGACGCCCAAACACTTAGTGTGTTTAAATCTGCCTGCAATTCACAAACATCTTCCATAGTCTGAACTATATTGCATAGCTTGGTGTCATCTGCAAAAATAGAAATAGTGCTATTAATCCCATCCTCTATATCATTAATAAATAAGTTCAATAATAGTGGTCCCAACACTGAACCCTGAGGTACACCACTTATAACTGGGGACCATTCAGAGTAGGAATCATTGACCACAACTCTCTGGATACGGTCCTTGAGCCAATTCTCAATCCAATTACAAACTATACTTTCTAAACCTATAGTCCTTAATTTACCCATTAGACGTCTATGGGGGACAGTGTCAAATGCCTTTGCAAAGTCCAAAAACACTATATCCACAGCGGCCCCTCTGTCTAGGCTTCTGCTTACCTCTTCATAAAAACAACTCAGGTTGGTTTGACAGCTTCTGTCCTTTGTAAAACCGTGCTGGCTGTCACTTATAATACTATTTATTGTCACATAATTCTGTATATAGTCCCTCAATAGCCCCTCAAACATTTTCCCCACAATTGATGTTAAGCTTACTGGTCTATAATTACCCGGCGAAGACCTAGACCTTTTGAAAATAGGCACCACATTTGCTCTGCGCCAGTCCCTTGGCACTATACCAGTCATGAGAGACTCTCTAAATATTATGAAGAGGGGGACAGAAATAACTGAACTAAGCTCCTTAAGAACTCTAGGGTGTAACTCATCTGGTCCCGGGGCCTTGTGTACGTTTATTTTATTTAGCTTGCACCATATCTACATTCATCCAATTCAGTATATCAACTGAAATATTAACAGCACTGGCAGCGGCTACAGCAGCTGCTCTTTCTTCTGTTGTATATACAGAGCGGAAGAACCCATTTAGTAACTCTGCCTTCTCTTGATCCCCTGTGACCAACTCCCCATTACCACTATCTAAGGGTCCTACATGTTCAGACCTTGGCTTTTTTGCATTTATATGCTTGAAGATTTTTTTAGGATTTGTTTTACTATCCTTGGCCACCTGCCTTTCATTTTGTATTTTTGCTGATTTTTATTATCTTTTTACAGATTTTATTAAGCTCTTTATATTTTACAAAAGCTACAGCTGTACCCTCAAATTTGTATTTTTTAAATGCCCTTTTTTTGTCACGTATTGCCCTTTTTACAGACATTTTTAAAAAAGGTAGTCCTATAAATAGTACTTGTAGTCCTTTTTTTTTTCCTATTCTTTTTAGAAATACCCTAAATTACAATAAAGCTATTTTATTTGTACAGTAAAACTACATTTCCGCAAATGAGAATATACCAAAATATGAGCGCAGATATGATCAGAGCCTTACATATGCGCGATATAAACATTTGGTTACTGATGTCAGATCATGTTTCACACTCTAGATATATTGACTCAAGTACCGTATGTCTCTGCACAATGAGAAGATAATTTTTCTCACTGACTGCCAATGAGAACTGATATAGGGTGGGGCACTGATTGACCAGGTGACCGAGAGATTTGTAACACCAGATCTAACATGGCTGACAGTGGTACCTGTCAGACATCTACTTCCTGTCCTTGAAATTGGTACACATATGGTAGAACTACCAAGAGAAAGACTACACACAAGGATTTAGGAGCACAGCAAATGCAATAGAAATATGTTTACTAGCTGGCTGAAGTGTAGTTGATTGACTTCCTGTTGAAGATTCTAGGTTACAGAAAAGTGTGAGTAGAATCCATTGTGGTTGAAGCACACTAACATGGGACACTATGTTTTCCAATTGGTAAGTGTCGCATCTCACCAACTACTGTGAGAAGATGGCAATGAGCAGAAAGCAACTTTTAAAGATAGAGTAAAAGTACAAAAGAGGAAAGCTATTTTCAGCTATCCGTTTGTTATGGTTTTTCCGTGTAATGTCATTTTATTACAGCAACACAAAGGTAATTAGATCTTCATGAAATAAATATGAATTTTCAGTGTAAATACACCGGACAGAAACTTATTGTCAGACCTGGCATAGTTGGTAAGAGATGGTAGCTGTGTGTGTTTATAGTCGAATAAGCTTCAGAAAGCATAAAGAATTAACAGCTCAGGCATCATCTGGAGCACAATTTCCCCAGGGTCTGAGATATCACTTTCTAGTTCATAAAAAAAAGCTGCTCTGAAGAGCTAACCACCCTGGCCCCCTCCTAGGAATTGGTGCTCGCAACGGCTCTCTTCACACTGGACTCTCTAGGGTGAAGAATGAAAAAATTGTCACTTTTAAAGAATGTGACATCTTGTAAAGATAAGCGATATATAATTTAAAAGAAATATCTTATCCAACTGATTTTAAATAGCCTTCAATCAATATTGTGTATAAAGTGTATCACATATTGTAGGAAAAGTTACAAAACAATGGGTAAAAAAATTATTATTTTTTACATTACTTTTTACGGTCTAATGGCACAGGTACCATGCCATTAGCCGTTAATTTACATGGGAAGGTGTTAACTTTTGGTTTCTTTCCCCCATATTGCGTGCCCTGATTTTGCTCTAAAAGCGCACACTTAGCCACGATACAGTCACACGCTAGGCACACAACCTTTATATTTTGGTCTGGCAGCATTGACGTTTTGCAATTATGCTAGAGCTTAAGGACACGCTGACGTAGTTCTGTAATGTTATGTTCAGCACCCACAAAGTATCCCATGTAATCCTAGCCTAAGGACCCGTAAATGACTTGACTATAGTTACCCTGAGTGTAGTCCACATTTACGTTGCTGATCAGGCTAGGACACCTTGCATCCATTTTCCTCTGAATCTTCTAACGGTCAACATGACTTTTACCCGTTCCTCATTGTTACTACCATGACGTAAAAACGGGACTTGACCAAAACTTGATATACCCCTAGGTACTGGCACCTATAGCCCTTTTGTTACTATATTGACCTGATGAGACAGGTCACTAATTCCCATAAAGAACACAACCCATTTATCTTCTGCTACGGGGATTATTGGTTACTTTGGTGTAATAGCCTCATTTACTTTAGAATTGGTGACCTGACGAATGAAAATGCTGTAAAAATTTGAGCAACCATCTCCTTTAAACATTCACCATTGACAGCAGGAACTTAGACGTGTAAAGAAACATCTATTCAGTGCTTTAGTCTGTTTTCTAGTCCCAACAAAACAATAATACAATTCCACCAATAGATTAAATACAGCAAAAGTTTGAGAAACAGTGAGACTTTGCAAAACGTACAAATATCTACGTGTTTGGAAACCCCAGTACTACTGGTTCTACGTCTTGATACAATGTGCTAAGGTTTGATAAATAGAACATACTGTAGAAGTTTCAATAAGTTTTTTGGGCTTTTAAAGCAAAGTGGACAAATTGAGTTAAATTTCTGAGGCTTGACGAAAAAAAATATTTCTCCAGGTTTGTGATTCCAAGCTCTGCCAAGCCATAATGAGTGGCTCTCAAGAGGTCCGGTCAACATCTTATGCTTCTGTAGATACCATAGATGGTTAGTTTCAAATTCTGGTCCTCCGACAATGTATAAGAAATCTCTGAATAAAAGGCAGTTGCCTAAATGAAAGGACAGATGTCACTTCTAGTTAGTGTGCAGAGCTCGTAGATATTCGCCCCAAAAGACCATAAGATGTTTTTTGGTAAAAGGTCACTTTGTATTTATTCATGAAATCTGAGCCTAGATTCTTTAAGGTTTTCCAACAAGAATTTAGACTTTGCTACCTGCTATTACTTAATGGAGTGTGGATACCCCAGAAACAAATAATGAGGTTATTCTTCATGACCCCCTTCCGTTTTCTCCATAAGTTTATCTGTCCATTCAGTATTCAATGAGAAATTGCACAGAGCCATAAAGCTGTGTTATTTCAGTGTGTATTTACAGGACGCTGTATTACATCTTGTTATAATTTTTTGTTTTGCAGGATCGGTTCTGTAAATAATGACATTGTTAATTTTACTCTGGAGTTTACTAATTGGAAGAGGCTTTCTGCAGATGTGGAGATTCTCCTGTCCACCCACGCAGAACACTTCACCTGGATTCCACACAAGCATTTCGGTAAGCAAACAACTGTCAGATGAATTCTCTGTGCCTCGGTTTATAGTGATTAGAGGGGGAAAAGCTCTTCAGGGCATTTACTGAAAACTACAACAGAGCAGGAGGATGAAATAAGATGTGTGAACTGTGTCTGTTCATGTCTACATTTTTTTTTATTTTTTATATATATTTTTTTTATCTAAAATAACAACGGTTTCTATTTTTCAAAGCAAATAAAAACATGATTTGACTGCTCAATTAACATCTATCTATCTATCCTATCTATCTATCTATCTATCTATCTATCTATCTATCTATCTATCTATCTATCTATCTATCTATCTATCTATCTATCTATCTATCTATCTATCTATCTATCTATCTATCTATCTATCTATCTATCTATCTAATCTATCTATCTATCCCCTCCAGAGCATTTATCCAGATTAGGCTCCGTCTATGCGTCATACAACGGATCACATTGACTTATAATGGAGTGTCTGACATTTTGACAGCAAGAATAGCACTGCATTCTGCGTTATTCTTGCTGTTATTTCCATGGACTAGCCAACGGAGGGGTCTTCCACGTAGATGTGAACATGGCCTTAAAGTCTATTTCTGTTCTCCCATTTCTAATGCATGGTGTTGAGTTGTCTTAACATGCAAGTCCATAATGGACTATGGCGGAGACCTATGAGATGCTGAACTTTCATCCCAAGATAGTATTGCAGATGCTATGGTTTACACATGAGGTGCAATGGATTGTCCATGGTCTGCACTATGTGGCATCAAGGTATGTGGCACTCAGCTAGTAACATAAATTCCAGATGCAATATCAAGGTGACAATAAAAATACATTGGCAGTGCACACCGGGGTAGTCTAGAGAGTGTCATTCACGTTTGACAACCAGGTTTTCTAAGAGGCTTAATTTAAAAAAACTTACAAAGTTAATTTTATCGATAATCAATTTGAGATTATATTTCTGTTTCATATCCTAAACTTTGCTCAACAGCACACAGAAAAGTCTTCCATTTACATCTGTTAACTTTAACCTTTTACTAGAAATATCACCGCTAATTAGAAAACTACTATATGGCCATATACTCACACATGTCGGATTTGTTGCAAAAATTTCTGCGACTGAATCTCGTTCCATATGTGTAAATTAGGTTGTTACGGCAGCATATGCATGGTTTTCTGCGAGACCGATTCTGATGAATGGGACAGTTGCAGAAATTTCTGCAACAAATCGGCCGCGTGTGAATATACCCTATCTTTCCTCAGTTCATGTATTCGGAACATGCCGTTGAGGATATTTAAAAGGGTATTCCCACTTATAGTATCTTCTGACATGTCAAGAGGTTACATAGATGCCTGTGCAGAAGCCAGGATTTGGTTTTGGCTGATCGATGGATGTAATGGGAGGTTTTATGTTACACAGATTTCAAAGACTTGGTATCCAAAAGCTGAAAACTCTGTTGCCAATCTACCAAATTATAACTACCTTGAGGCCTTTGTTTCAGACATTATCATACGTCTCCCCTCTTTTCTGTTTGTCCGTTATTGTTGTCCTCAAGACCAGTAAAGTATTCCTTACTCAAATAAATTACATCAAAGTACCCCCAAAACAATGACGATACTCTGTGCTGTAGTGAACTGTGGGGTACACTTACTGCACGTTGACAATCCAGTCTCTAGACGACATGGAGTGGGGACAAAGAATGGCTATTTGTCTGCTAATAAATAATCACCATAGCAGGTGTACCATAAAATGTCCTGCAGACGTTTATGATTTCAGCAGCTTATTATTTTGGTAGATAGGTGTTAACCTGGTTTATGGCTGAGGTCTAATAACCCTCCAGCCACCCTATGTTGTCAAGAGGGCAAGAGAAAGTGAGCCCAGGATTCAAAAAAATCTTTGGACCAAACCAAGGGTACAGAGAGCACAAAAAAGCCTGTAACGCCGGCGTACTCTGCCTCCTCCTGGGACCCGCAGGATCCGCGTGTGCGCTCTGGGGTGTTAAAGGGCCAGTGTGTGCATCAGGAATAGTGCCCCCAGCCTATTGCTGAACATCCAGGACTATTTAAGGAAGTTTCCTTTGTCCATGACCATTCGGTATCCTGTGGCCGCTTCCAATATTCCGGCGCAAGCCTGCTTCCAGTAATCCGGCACCAGCCTTTTTCCCCTGAGCCACGCCATTTTCAGTGTCCTTTTGGTTCTCTTGGATCAAACAGTAGTCGGGATTCAGAAGAGGGTCCATCTACCTCAGTGGTGAGGTCCCAAGCAAAGTTAAAATTGAAAGTGAGAGACTTGGGCAGCTTTTAGAATTTCTTATCTAACATTCATTTCATATTCATTAATAACCTTCCAGATCATGTAATGACAAGGCAACATTAAATTTGTATTCTGTGCTTGAAACAGACAATTAGCTTGATGATTTAAAGGGGTTATCCAGGATTTAAAAATGTATTGCCTTCAAAATTAGATAAGTGGAGGTCCAACTCTCTGCATCCCCACCAGTCAGCTTTTTGAAGTGGCAGCGGGCTCATTGTTTACATCAGGTTTCAGGCTGTTCATACTACAAAATTACAGACGTGTGCAGAGAGTCGGACCCCCAACAATCTAATATTGATGGCCTATCCTAAAGATTTTTAAACCCGGGATAACCCCTTTAAGTCTAGGGTACACAAGACAGACTAGTGCATTTCCAAGAGAGTTCCAAGTGATTTTCACATTACTCTATGGAGGAAATAAGTAATTACATTATTTTTTTGGACAATAAGACACACAGGTTTTAGACCACAGAAAGTAGGTAAAAATGATTTAATATTTAATTTCTTTTACAAAGAAAAAACTATTTGTTAAAAAAAAAAAAATTGTCCTGTTTCACCACATTCTGAGATCCATAACTTATATTTTTTCATCGACTTGAGCGGTGGGTGGGCTTATTTTTTGCGGGACGAGCTGTATTTTTTATTGCCATCATTTCTTGGTACATCCGACTTTTTTTTTTTGATCACTTTAATTTTTTTTAGCACTAAGGTGACCAAGAAACAATGATTCTGGTGTGTTCATATTTTTACGCCGTTCACCGTGTGAGTTAAATAATGGTATTTTGTAATAGTTTAGACTTTTACGGATGTGGCGACACCAATTTTTATTTTTACATTCCTTGGAGAAAAATGGGAAACGGGGTGTTTTTTTAGACCTTTTAGTATTTATTTTTTTATATTGTTTTTCCACTCCTGTAAAAAAAAATTGTTACACATTTTATTAATTCCCCTAGGGGACTTGAACCAGTGATCGTTAGATCGCTGGTACAATACACTGCAATACAAATATATTGCAGTAAATTGTCATTTTTACAAGCTTCTGCTAAGCCCTGCCAGAGGCAAGGCTTGGCAGACAGAAGGCAGACCTATGGGCCTTCATTAGGCCCCCGGGCTGTCATGACAACCATTGGCTGATCATGTTGCAGGGGGCTATTGGGCTGCCGGAGGGGGGCTGTCCTACTCCTAACTGTTCAAATGCTGCGGTCGCTATTAATCCGCTGCGTTTTAAAGGGGTTTTCCCATGAGGGACATTTATGACATATCCACAGGATATGTCATAAATGTCAGATAGATGCGAGTCCCACTTCTGGGACCCGCACCTACCTCTAGAATGGGGCCACCTAAACCCCGTTCTAGCTTTTTGTGCTCACCCTGACTCCCGGCCACTTCCTGATTACATGGTTGGGAGTTACGGAAATGGCGTAACTCGCTGAGCTATGCTGTTTCTGTAACTCCCATAGTAGTGAATGGCAGTTACGGCAGCAGCGTAGCATGCGAGCTACCCTGTTTCCGTAACTACTATTGGGTGGGGAAGGGGTTAAGGAAGCGGTCAGGGGGTCTGGCGCAGCCGGGCACCTTGACTGCCGACTATAAGATGCAAGGACTTTTTAGCAAGATTTATTCTTGCTAAAAAGTGCGTTTTATTGTCCGAAAAATACGGTACTACTTTTTTTTTTTAGAAATCCCACCATGTAGCGATTTAAACAAATAAACTATTAGAGACTCTCTTGACTGGAGCCATTTTGGAGATGTTTCAAGCTACTCAATGCATTAAGGACAGCGACTTCTGAGCGATTTAATTTGTAGTGAGCGATTTAAAAAATTCATCAATCATCCAGTACAGAGCTGAATCACAAAATCAAATGCACAAACTGAATGTCTTCTTGGACACAATGTGGGACTATTGCGTTTTACAGGAGTCCCTTTTTAATTGATCTCTTTGACCGCTCCTCCTGATTCTCTACCGATTTGCAGCTGAAAATCTGTCCAAATCAATACACTACATGTACTTTACCACTGCTTATGGTATAGTTCTGATCAGCGTGCAGTGGCTTTTCCGGTAATCAATGATCATCTTAAGAGACATAATCTTGAAATGTCTCAGAAGCCATTTACCCCTGGTGAACACACTGTAAGTAAATGATTCCAGTAAATCCAAGTGAACAGACTGCAAGACTGACAGGAAAATTCATGATGCTTTTCTGTTATGGTTCAACTCACAAATTGGTTATATGCTTTCTCTGTAGGTGACGGGCGCTCTTTAAATTTTAAACTTCTGACAACAGTCTTAAAAGTTTCGAATACTCAGGCTAAAAATAGGATGGCTAGAAAAAAAAATATTTTTTCTTTTTTTTACAGTCCAGCACTGACAGACTTTATAAATGATGATTTCCAATGTTTCCTGTCAGCACATAAAGTTAGCGAGGAGCTGAAGCTTGTATAACAAGCTTGACAATCATAAACCTCCTGGCTCCTATCAGCACACACTGTAACTGCTCAGTTTAAGACCGTCTAATACTTGCAAACATCCAGTCCAAACTTTATAAATGTATTCACACTGTAATCCTGTGGGGGGAAAATGAAGATGGAAAAATAAATATAATCCTTATGTAAAATATCTATTGAGGAGGTGATGGATGAAGCAAGAAGCTTTGAAGTTCTTTTGATGTGTATTCATCAAGCCGTGTCATGCAAGGATAGAGGTGAATGAGAAGAGTGGCACTGGTGCGTTCTCAACCACAGAAGTTGAAGATAATTGAAAGTAGCAAGATACAGGACTTGGCATTCATGTTTTTTACAATAAAAATGTTAATAGATTTACTTAAATCCCAAATTATCAATTGGACAAACCATAGTACATAAACCCGGAGCCAAGAATTATAATCTTCTCTGCCTGAAAAGAGAAATAATTATTTCCACATCCAGTTTTTATTCATAAGGAATATAACAATAGCATATAGGAAAGTTCTTGCAATCTCAAATTGGAAAAATGGGGGGCAGAAAAAAAAACCCAGATGTATTATAGATACCCAGTGTATCGGGGAACCAGAAAGTGGGCAATATGTTAGAGCTTTCACATATAATGTAAGGAGAAAAACATCCATATGGTGCTTAGGAAGTTATTGTAGAAAACTAGGTCATAATTATAGGACTAAAGGCTCATGTGCTGGGCCATATTATGGTTTCATACAAGCCTCAATTTGTACTGAGCCATAATACGGCACCCATACCAGTTATATAGGGCCATAATGTACCTCTGTATGTGTCCAAATTTTATGGCACAGTGGGGACAGTGTGCCTCCGTTCAGGCTCCATATTTAATTGCTATGTACACCTTTTGTTAGCAATTTTTTAAATTTCTTTTTTGGTACATTAATGTATTTAGTGGTTTTAAGCTACTTTTAAAATTGCTTTTATTAAATAAAACGTTTTACTTTTTAAGATACAGCTTTCTTGTATCCTGTACACAAAGAAGCTGTAATGTTCATTCTCAGCCAAATCCATCAGTTCAGGTGAGTGTGGGTCCTGCGTATCTCTGAAATACAGGACCTAGCTAATAACGATCACGTAGAAGTTCATAACTTAGATCTGATCGTTATTAGCTGGGTGATGTGTGTCAGAGACACGCAGGGCCTGCTTTCAGCCGAGCCGTCATTTCAGCTGAACGGAACGATACAGCTTCTATGTATACAGGATACATAGAAGCTGTCTCTTTTAAAGTAAAAATAATTTTTTCAAAAAATGTATTTTGAAAGTTGCTTAAAAATACTAAATACATTAATTTAATTAAAAAAATTCTTACAAAGGTGTACATAGCCTTAAAATATTTTTTTTAATGTCTATGAAAATAACTCACTCTCATTAAGTAAACCTTTAGCTGATTTCTATGCCAGTAATTTTTCGATTTGTTGTACTTGCGCACGAAAGTCATTCCAATAAGGTTAGTACAATTTGTGTTTTCCAATGGTGAGAGATGATTACCCTTCTCTTAGTAAAAATGTAAAATACGACCCTCTTCCTCCTCTTTTTGAGGTGGCAAATGGGAACATAGGCAGTTACAGTATTTCTGGAATCTCCATGTAAAATATATTTTGTATGACTTGCATACCGTAACTTTTATTCCAGCATGTTTATGGCATTGCACTGGAAGCTCAAAGTATTTTATTTAATTTTTTTTGTTAGTTTACCAAATTGGTTCCCAAGATTGAGGATTTATATGCTTTACCAGTTCTCTCTTTACACTTTTGTGAGAGCAAGTTATTTCCAATCCCTGGTCTTCACCTATTTGAAAATAATTCACTGTTTTATATGATTTAGCAGTTATAGATTTCAAAGGGATCTATGGAGGTTGGCGAGTTATTTTTGAGGGTAAACTTAAATATCTTTAATAATCAAAAAGATATGTGAGGGTACTATAACATTAGGAGTTTATGACCTGTGTAAGCCTGGATGCTAGATGTAGATTAGATAAGTTAATAAAGCAACAGCCTGAAGTGTTCTCACCATTGCCATTAATAGAAATCAAAGAGCCGGTTTGATTTATTTGTGCAAGTTATTGTATTTTATGCTTAATTTAGTCTTTTTTTCTTTATTTTTATTGTTTTCTGTAGACCGATATTAGACAAAACAGTGAGGGAAACTAGACACCCAGAGGGCTGTGTCTGTGCATATTGATTACATCTAAATTGGTGGAGAGAGTCCAAGGATCTTGTAAAGGAAGGTATAGGTAGAATACAGACCACTGTGTTTTTAGTTTAAAGAGGCTCTGTCACCAGATTTTGCAACGCCTATCTGCTATTGCAGCAGATCGGCGCTGCAATGTAGATTACAGTAACGTTTTTATTTTTTTTAAAAACGAGCATTTTTGGCCAAGTTATGACCATTTTTGTATTTATGCAAATGAGGCTTGCATAAGTACAACTGGGCGTTTTGAAAAGTAAAAGTCCAAGTGGGCGTGTATTATGTGCGTACATCGGGGCGTTTTTACTTCTTTTACTAGCTTGGCGTTCTGACGAGAAGTATCATCCACTTCTCTTCAGAACGCCCAGCTTCTGTCAGATCACGCTGTGACGTCACTTCCCCAGGTCCTGCATCGTGTCAGACGAGCGAGGACACATCGGCACCAGAGGCTACAGTTCATTCTGCAGCAGCATCGGCGTTTTCAGGTAAGTAGCTACATCGACTTACCTGCAAACGCCGATGCTGCTGCAGAATCATCTGTAGCCTCTGGTGCCGATGTGTCCTCGCTCGTCTGACACGATGCAGGACCTGGGGAAGTGACGTCACAGCGTGATCTGCCAGAAGCTGGGCGTTCTGAAGAGATGATACTTCTCGTCAGAACGCCCAGCTAGTAAAAGAAGTAAAAACGCCCCGATGTACGCACATAATACACGCCCAGTTGTACTTTTACTTTTCAACATGCCCAGTTGTACTTTTGCAAGCCTCATTTGCATAAATACAAAAATGGTCATAACTTGGCCAAAAATGCTCGTTTAAAAAAAAAATAAAAACGTTACTGTAATCTACATTGCAGCGCCGATCTGCTGCAATAGCAGATAGGGGTTGCAAAATCTGGTGACAGAGCCTCTTTAATTAAAGTGCATATACTATAAAATCCAGTCAATACAGAAATTCTTATTATCCAGCGTTTGTTTCCAGGACAGAACTGTACTATAAAGTGGAATTTCAGAAGACCGTGAGAATTAATTAGAAAATTCCTCTGATAAAATATTTAACGATTTTTTGAGCTCCTGGTTGTCTTGAACGTTTTCTACCCTGACGAAAGCCTCCATGCACCCTGGCTCCTCTTCCTGGCCACTGCTTGAGAATGGAGTGTGAAGACACATACTGGTGACATGGTACCTGTCTGTCCATCCACTTAGACTGTGCTTAAGTCTAAGGGTATGTTCACATGTACAAAAAGAAGTGGCTGAGAATTACGGGGCTGTTTTCAAGGGAGAACAGCCTCTGATTTCATGATTTTTGAAGCTGAAAATGAAGCTTTTTTTAATTTTGACTTTTTTTGCATGCTTGAAAAATAGCTGAATCTACGCAGCCAATTTTCCTAGTGAGAAATGGTAAAAGCTTCTAACAATGTCATGCTCAACATCGCTTAAAGGAAACCTGTCATCAGTTTTCAGGCTTCAAAACTGCTGACGGAGCGATATAGGGGAGGGCAGTTTAAACATATCATTTGTTTAGTTCATGCACCTTGCATCGAGAAAATAATGTTTCATTTCCCCAGCACGCCGATCACAAGTGCCACTAAGGCGGGACTTTATGTGCAAGCCCCGCTCTCTGCTCTGAGTGTAGGCTCTTGTGGTCTCCTTTTTGGCATAATGTGGCACTTGCGACTGCCGCATCAGGGGAATCAAACATAGTTTCTCGGTCACGCAACCTGCATGAATGAGAAAAAAAGGTATGTTTAAAATGCCTACCCCTCCCCTATATAACCATGTCAGCGGTTTTAAGGCCTGTTAACTGCCGACCGGTTCCCTTTAAGGAGATTTCACCATCTCCTTACCTTTTCTCCTCTGACTGCTACCTCTGCAACCCCTTTAACCAGAGTTGACACATTTCTCATCTATGCGTGCCTTATATTCTAGCCATTTGTATATTTTGCAGTGTGGATATTGTGTCTGACAGTAGACATACCATGTGTACATACAATTGGTGTCTTATTATTTTATCTCGTTTTAACTGTATGATGCCTTAAGCCTCTCCTGCAAAGCTCCTATGGCAGAGGGGCATCAGGCGTCTGGGCAGTACCATTGCCAAGGCAACCAATCTGCTGGCTGCTTCTCCCGCCATTAGATTTTAACCTCTGGTGAATTAAATATCTCAACATTGGAGTTCTCCTGTAGTTTTTTTAAAAATACATAACGAAGTTTTGTTTGCCTCTCCAACAAAGTCTGTTCTAATTTTTTTTTTTTTTGTTTCCCCATGCACAGCATCCCTCCCAACTCTGATGCATCTCTGTCGGCTAAAAATCCGCTCCCTCTTGAAAACTGAACATTTACGGTCTAATAAATACATATCTCGACTGTCCCTTCCTGTCTGCCTTCAAGATTATCTGCAGTATTCTGATGTGCTACATCTCAATGGAATTGCCAGAGAAGATGATTCTCATGAGGATAAACTGGAAAATATCTCTCAAGCAAGTGATTGATGGAAATCCGTATATCACCTTGTCTGGACATTAATACACTGCTCTAGGCTGAATTTCAATACTGAATACAGCTTGTAAATATATTTTATAAAGTGCATTCTGCACGGAAACATGTACACCTGGGATGTAAGGAACAGAAAGTATAGATGTAAATATCATGTAAAATGTGCCGTATAAATCTGCATTGTTCTTGTGTCCACCTTATTCTTGTGTCCACCTTATTCTTGTGCACAGCCTGATAGCATGGGTGTTTTGAGGCCTCTGGGTTGCTCCCTCTGCTGGAGCGGTGGCCACCATGCGGTGCTGCAACCGATAGAGTAGGGACCCACTTTGAAAGAGGTCGCCGTGAAGTGGCAAGTGGGCTTATACAGTTTGATCAAGATGTAAACAAAGAACATCATGTTCAGGTTTATAAATTATGCCTAGCGGCTCAGATCAACGTATATATTGTGGATCTGCAGTCCATGTTTAGTTTCTCACAATACTGATATTCTTGTGTCCACGTCTTATATGTTTGTAGAGACTTTAACGGGCATCAATGTATTTTACAAACATTTTAATTAAAGGGAATGTTTCATGTATTTAATTGGATGTAAGTCCGGAGTAGAGAAAGTATGTGTTCTGTTTTTTAATGCAGCTATTTTTTTATTTTTAAAAACTTTCCTGGCGCGGCCAATATTTAAGATATTCATTTTGTTCCCGTATAGACAGTGCAGCAGGGTGTGCTTGCTCTATAGCAGCTGAAATGAATGGGAGTCAATTTACAGAGAAATGCAACATTTGATATTTAGGGTTGTTTGAAAGACAAAAGAGCCTTTGCATTTTTCCCTGAGGAACAGCGCCAAAGAAAGTCTCAGAGTAACTACTCATTTTTAAACCTTTTCTCCTATTGAATGACCGGCTCCATTTAAGAGACCCGGCAACGACTCCAGGCTGACATCTCCGTGGATGGGATACATTGACTTTAACACGCGTTGAGTAGTTGTGCCTCACTGCGCAACTCAAAAAAGGGGAGCATAATTGCCGCCCCCCCCCCGAACAACCTAAGGTCCCCACTCTTGAAGCACTTCTCTTCTCTTTTTTTTTTCCTCCCTAGCTAATGGAAAAAGTCTACACCAGTCATTCATTAAAAAAAAATATATATAATTTTTTTTTAACATGAGTCTATGGCTGTGAGATGCCATTTGTCGGCAATCCGTCGCCCATAGACTCCAGTGTTATAAACCGTATACGTTTAGAATATGGTTTTTGCCTGTTGGTGCGAGATTGTATTGAGTTTGCATCATGACAAATTGCATAACTTAATTTAAAGAAAAGTAATCTAGATCTGCATGTATAGCATTCACAGAATGCTCATTTCCTGATCATTGCCCGCTTGTTCATCGGCTGATTGTTTTGTTTATGCAGCAAGAAATATTATTGTTATCGACAGCACATCTCCCTGTGTAGAAATGTACGGTGACGAGCGATCGTAGTAACAAGTGATCGTCCTCCTACTTGCTCCTTGAGAAAGTAGCAAACGAGCGCCGATCAACGAGATGTCTCGTTGATCGACACTTGTTTACACGGCCCATGTCAGGGTGTATAAGAGGACCCCTCCCATCTTATATAGGCCTCTAGCAGTACAATTCCGTGGTCCCTCAGGTTACAATATTTTCAACATACGTTGGTGTTTCCTGGGATACTGCATACAACATTCAACATATTATGCTACAGACAGTCCGGATCTGCAGCACGTCTAACGGTCTGGAAGATCTATTCAAATAGCATGGCTGTTTTACTGATAAAACCCTTGTATTACTGTTGTGCATGCGCTGATTGACTGTCTGGTAGCGCCTCTCTACAGTACGGTACTACATGTCCTGTACTTCTTTTTACCTATACCAGGATTAGTTGCTCTTCTGGACACCAGGTGAGGGTGGCTTGATTTTAATTTTCTGGTATACTGTACAGGACTCATCATAGCTAGTGATTTACAGTGTTTAGCAGCTGTTTCTGACTTTTATATGTAAGCATTTGCTTTATTTGTAATAGTTATTATCGCCTTTATTTATCTTTAATCTTCAATTTTTTTTTCTTATTTTGAGTTTACATTGTGGGGCTTTAATACCAATTACTAGTTTTCCATAAAGTTAGTCTCCACTTACGGTGGTCATCCCGGAACGAATGAATATTGTAACGTAAAGAGGCTCTGTCACCAGATTTTGCAACCCCTATCTGCTATTGCAGCTGGCCAATAGGGCGCAGGTCAATGTCTATAGTTCGTATAGGTACCTGTGGCAGCTCGGACAGCAGTAAGGCAGGCTCGGCTGGGACTAGGAAGCAGGTAGACGTCAGGCAAGGTGAAGCGGGTCAGACGTGTGATACAGCACGACACGACTTTGGCACAGCACAGTGCTCGACCAGGATAGTATGGGATGCAGGGAACAGGAACACACTTGGAGGCCATCACATATACAAACTTGAGAAACATCAACAACTCTCAGGCATAGAAGCAGGGGGCTGGACCCCTCTTATAGACCAGGGTACTCACGGGTTCAAAGTTCAGCAAAAGTCCAGTGCGCGCGCTGCCCCTTTAAGAGCAGGCACGACCACCCTACGGGCTCAGGTGAGTGGAAGCGAGCACTGGCGTCTCCTGAGGAGGAGGCTGGGGCCAGCGCTTGCCGACTCCTGGCTGTCGGGGGGATTGGAGCTGACGGCCCGCAGCCACGGACATTACATCCCGTAGATAGCAATTTATAAATGATAAGAAATAAGCCCTAGTATTGTATAAAGGACCGGTACAATTTCTCCTGTTTGTATTAATAGGGAAAAAATTGTGACTGGTTCTCTTTAAAAACTATATTAGGAAATCCCATTTGGATTGTGAATGTAATGGTGTGTAAATGATCTGGGAATATGCCCCATAGAGCTTTGATTATAAAAATCATTTACTGAATGTAATTAAAATTTATTTTACATATTATAGAGTTGGTGCAGAGGCAAATTAAGATAGTATGGTGTGTAACTTCAGCCTCCATTTTACATGTTTTCATTCAAACAATAAGGATAATAGCGGGACATTCCACTGTACAAAATCTAACACCAGTGTTACAGCAAGCTCTGCGCCATGCAGTCTTAGGCCTTATTCAGATGCTATAATACAGCTCTGTCAGGTATAACTGCTAAGAACGGGATCATTGGCCCATCCTCACACCTGGCAGTGGCGGCTGAATGAGTCGCTCCTACAGGATACGTCGGTGGTCTCTGTAGTACGTCGTGACCTGGTGGAATACTTTGATAGAAATGACACACCAGGGATGGACCCATTCTGTATATGGGAGGCACATAAATGCGTGGTGCGCGGTTCCCTTATATGACTGGGAGCCAAACTCAAAAAGGAGCGAACGGCACATCTCAGAGACCTACTGTTACGCATCCACCGACTGGAACAGTCCCATAAAGTATCACAGGACCGGTTATTAGGGGCAGAATTGGGGCAATTGAGGGAGCAGGTGAGCTCACTCTGTCTGGCCAAGGCGAAGGCCACCCTAGTCAAATGTAGAGGACATTGTTATGAATTCAGTAATAAACCCAGTAGGACCTTGGCCCGCGCCCTCCGGAAAACCAGATCGCGTACATACGTCCCACACATCATAGGTACTCATAATAAACTACTGCAACTTCCACATGACATCTCTGAGACCTTCCGTGCCTATTACCACTCTCTCTACAATCTCCCAAAGGCACCCTCCTCACAGGACGGCGGTAGCCACCTAGAGAGGATCGAGGAGTATCTTCGATCCTCTGGGATGAAATCCATCCCACTTGATGATCTTGCGGCCATAGAGGCCCCCATCACCCCAGAAGAGTGGTCATGGGCACTGAAGGACTCCCCTACGGGGAAGGCCCCGGGACCGGATGGCCTGTCTCTGCCGTACTATAAAACTTATACAGAAGTGCTCGCACCCCACTTGATCCGGGCCTTTAATTCACTCACCGAAGGGGGTTCCATTCCCAGGGACACGCTGAGGGCTCACATTACGGTCATACCCAAGGAAGGGAAGGACCCATCCCTATGCCAGAGTTACCGTCCTATTTCTCTACTGGACGTAGATTTGAAACTCTTTGCAAAGATTCTGGCATATCGGTTGTCTCCGCTCCTTCAAACCGTGATACATACTGACCAAGTGGGTTTTATGCCCTTACGGGAAGCGAGAGATAACACCACACGGGCAATTAATTTAATGTACCAGGCGGCGGTCACGTCACTCCCCACTTGTTTTTTGTCAACGGATGCAGAAAAGGCCTTCGACAGGGTCAGTTGGGACTTTATGTTGGCCACCCTACGACATATAGGATTAGGGACTCATATGATGTCATGGATCTCTGGTCTCTACTCCTCCCCGTCAGCTCAGGTCAAGGTCAATGGGCAACTCTCATCCTCCTTTATGATTACTAACGGCACACGCCAAGGCTGCCCTCTATCGCCACTGATCTTTATTTTATGCCTGGAGCCCCTGCTGTGTCATATCCGCTCCAACCCGGACATTACAGGCGTGGACTTGGGAGGCAGATCTCATAAGGTTGCTGCTTACGCGGATGACCTGCTGTTCTTCCTCACAGCCCCTAGAATTTCCTTGCCTAACCTGATGGCGGAGCTGGGTAGATACTCGAGGTTATCCAACTTCAAAATAAACTACCAGAAGTCAGAGGCCCTTAATATTTCGTTACCACAGACTTTGGTCGCTGAACTGTCGGAGTCCTTTTCCTTCAAGTGGGCAAGAGATTCGCTTAAATACCTAAGAGTCCGACTTCCCGGGGATCTTTCTCGCCTTTATGCGGTGAACTTCCCTTTGCTTCTTCAACGTATAAAGGCAGACCTGGACTCTTGGACGTCGGGCACTTTTACTTGGTTCGGTAGGTGTGCGATTTTTAAAATGAACATCTTGCCACGGATTTTGTATCTCTTACAGGCCCTACCGATCCATATCCCACGCCCGTTCTTTCAGTCCCTGCTGTCCCTGGCGCACAAATTCATATGGGCAGGGAAACCAGCACGTATCGCCCGATCTTTGCTCTTTCGTGTAAAGGGGGAGGGGGGCATTGGTCTTCCGGACTTTGTCTCCTATCATCACGCCTCCCACTTGACACGAATCTTAGACTGGTTCCGGCACGGCGGGACGAAAGAATGGGTGCCTATGGAACAGGTGTTTATGTCCATCCCATTGCAGGCTCTGCCGTGGTTGGGCAGACATGTTCCCAGGGTCGCGCGGTTACACCCGACAATCGGCCCCACTCTGGCAGTCGTAGCGCGGGTGTTTACTCGGGCAGAGATCTCGCCGTCCCCCTCCCCGCTATTCCCGATCTTGGGCAACCCTGCCTTTCCACCGGGACTGGATAGCGGTCCATTCCAAGTATGGTTGCGGGCGGGTAAGGGACAGGCCCGACAATTTCAGCAGAAGGGGAGGTGGATGAAGAGCGATCAAATTCAAGCCCTGTCGGACCCTGTCCCTTTCTCGACATGGCAGGTTACCCAGTTGCGACATTTTCTAGCGTCCTTAGAACATCCTGAAGAGCAATTGCGAGACTGCTCCGCGTTTGTACTCCTGTGCACAGGCACAGGCACAATCCGACATGCTTTATCCAGAATCTATGCGTTCTTGATCTCGCCCACCAACCTGCCGCCACCTCCGTACTTGCTCAGCTGGGAGAAGGATCTGGGCGAAACATTTACACCTGAACAACAAGACCGTATGTTCACCATGACACATAAGTCCTCCATGGCCAGTAGATTCCAAGAGGCAGGGTTTAAGATATTGTCCCGTTGGTACAGGGTGCCTTCCAGATTGCATGCTATGATCCCGGCGGCCTCGCCATTATGTTGGAGATGTGGGGACCATGTGGGTACAATCCTGCATATTTTCTGGGACTGCCCACTCCTGACTGGGTTCTGGTCCGAGGTGTGGCGCATTTCCTCAAAGTTTACGGATTACCTTCTGCCGAGATCCCCGGGCCTCTTCCTGCTTCATCTGTGTGAGGTCCCACTGCCAGTGTATAGACGTTCGGTAGTTAGACACCTGGTAAACGCGGCTAGGGCATGTGTTCCTGCACTGTGGAGACAGTCCTGTCCTCCGACGGTGGGCATGTGGTTCGGCAAGATCCAGGAAATCATGAGAATGGAGGACCTCACGGCTTCAATGAAGGGGACTCATGCCTCCTTCCTAAAAACATGGCGTGAATGGATTTGTTTCCAAACGACCGAGGAATATAAAATCATCATGGCCTCGTGAATTCCCGTCTAGATCCGGAATGTCAGGTCAGCTCCCCCCCCTCCCCCCTCTTCCCTTCGTGTTTTCTCACTCCCCATTTTCTATTCTTTCTTTCCTTACTAATTGGCCTCTCCTTTCTGTCTCTGTTGCTCTCTTTAATGCTCTCATGCACATTTAGGACATACCATGAACGGCTGCGGGTTCAGGGTGCATACCGGAGTTTTCTTACATAAGTATTTTCAGCGACATGGTACTCTCAGGTGAACTCGTGTTGATGTGAGGCTGATAACTGACCTGTGATCTGTTGCATGATTTCAATGCCATTTTTGCACTATGTTGTGTATATTATTTGTACGATTTGTGATATAAAATAACAAAATGACAAATAAAAGAATTTATTTAAAAAAAAAAGAAAAAAAAAAAAAGAATCCTATAGTTATCTAAATCCAAGTTAGTAGATCTGCGGGAGGACTAGGTATTGCAAATGTAATATAAATGTCTTAGGCTGGATTCACACGAGCGTGCCGTTTTTGCGCAGGCAAAAAACGTGGCATTTTGCCTGCGCAAAAGGCACTTAACAGCTCCGTGTGGCATCAGCATATGATGCGCGGCTGCGTGCTTTTCGCGCAGCCGCCATCATTATGACACTCCATT
The DNA here is from genome assembly GCF_050947455.1 of Rhinoderma darwinii. NCBI lineage: Eukaryota > Metazoa > Chordata > Amphibia > Anura > Rhinodermatidae > Rhinoderma > Rhinoderma darwinii. The sequence continues at coordinate 375,190,771 of NC_134690.1, forward strand.
TGGATGTTTTCATTCATCCTTTTGACAGCTGTTGCGCGAATCACGCTGCTCACACGGAAGTGTTTCCGTGTGACATGCGTGGTTTTCAGGCACCCATTGACTTCAATGGGTGCGTGATGCGCGAAAAACGCCCAAAGAACGGACTTGTCGTGACTTTTTTTCAGCGCACTCACGCTGAGTAAAAATCATGCACATGTCTGCACAGCCCCATAGACTAATATAGGTCCACGGACGCGTATCCCGGTCGTCTGACTAAGGCCTGAAGGCGAGGATGCCAGGTAGCCATTCAACAGCACGCATGGGTAAGCAGATATTAATTCTGAACCTCAGTTTGACTTAAAACGAATATTGTATATTAATACTCCTGACCCTGATAGGGATTTTTTATAATTATTATTGTTCCCAACATTGCCTGCTGCCGGTTATAAAGCACATTGTTCCTGATATATATCTATACCTTTCTATACTAATATTATTGGCTGTACTGGGTCTGGTCTGTAACTCTGTGACTTATTCTTTTTCTACGTTTTTTGTATGTTTTAAATGATTGAACAATAAAAAAATAATTTTTTGACATTTCTTATTGATATGGTGCGTGATGTTCACTCCATTTTCATGTAGGTCTGGTGGTTTAGTCGTCTGAACGTGGCCTAATCCTAGCCATGTGACATCCCATCCAAGACCGTGGCATTGGTTACAGACATGCAATCTACCCTCAAACCCAGGAATTTAATTTGTGTTTGGCGCACAGTATGTGCCACAGGGACATAAATCCCCAAATTTTCAAGACTTAAACAACATTCACTATAAGGCTATGTCCACAGAGCGCCGATAGGCTGCATAAAAGCCAACTGCGCATCCGCCCTGGGTGCCGCAGGTAATTCCGGCCGAAAAAAACGCACCAAATTGTGTCAGCCGGAATGTCCGCTGCAGAAAACGACACAAAAAACAAAGTTTTATTCTTACGTAGCGTGGCGACGCATCCCTCTGCAGGCCGGCCTCATGGGATAAATTTAATCCCATGTGACCGCTACAGCCTGTGATTAGCTTCAGCGGTCACATTGGATGAAACATCATCCCAGGAGGCTGGCCTGGACAAAGAAACAGAATTCTTGGTAAGGGTAAGATTTGGTATTTTTTTCTGAGTTATGTGTTTTTTACGGCGGAATTCCCGCTTTTCCGCTGCAAAAAAACACAACATCTCCTATTTGTTGTGGGTTTTACCTCGCAATTTGAATTCAGAGGGGAAAACCCACAACAAATAAGCAGCGATTCCGCAAAAACAATTGACATTCTGTGGTGCTCAATCTATGGTATGCATACTCTTTGGTGTACACGCCACTGGATTAAGGAGTACACGTCAGGCATCTAGTGTTACAGGATGTCTACACATTATGGTACAATCGTCAGTTCTCAGTGATTTTTATTTTATTTTTTTAAATCACGGCAAACCCGCAATATTACTATTATGTGTGGAGACAGCCAGAATATGCAGCGAAGCTCCGTCTCTTCCTTCAGCAATATAAGCAGAGAGCCATGGCTTCCTGCTCAGAGAGATACATACCGGCCTGGAAAGGAAGGACTCAGGACAACTCCTGCTGTGTAAATATGCCGGTGTGTCTATAGGCGTGTGTATACATGTGTACTGAGAGTGTATGTACTGAGGGAGAGTGACAGCATTAATTCTACTAGGGATGGAGGTGGTATTAATTGTACTGTGTGTGACATCATTAATTAACCACTATTGAGCTGAATTATTGTACTCTGAATATTGGCATTAAATGAGTACTGGTGGCTTACCACGTTAATTTGACACTGAATGACGTCATTAATTTATTAATAATTGTGTGGGAGGTTATTAATTGAGCACTGTATTGGGGTACTAAATTGGCATAGTGTGGTAGTATTATTAGGGGGAAACGGTGACATCTCCACATTGATTGACATCAACTTTCTCTTGTGTTCCTTTTTACGGCTATTGTTTTTCATTATTTGTGATTCATTTAAGCATGAACTTAACCAATAGCAACATCGCAGCTGGACCGGGTTCAATATTCTTTGATTAGGGGGTGCTAAGCTTAGAAAGGGGAAGAAACACTGTTTTAGACCATGAGGGGTCTTCTCAAAGAAGGGGTGTTTTCGAAAAGTTTTACTGCCTACAGTATGAACTAGATTAATTGAGATTGAGTTACTGAAAACAAAAACTTCTTAAAGAGGCTCTGTCACCACATTATAAGTGCCCTATCGCCTACATAATCTGATCGGCGCTGTAATGTAGATAACACTGTTTTTTATTTTGAAAAACTATCATTTTTGAGGAACTTATGAGCAATTTTAGATTTATACGATTTACTTTCTTAATGTCTGACTGGACGTTTTTTTTTTACTTTTTACCAACTGGGCATTGTAAAGAGAAGTGTATGACGCTGACCAATCAGCGTCATACACTTCTCTCCATTCATACTCCGCACAGCGTGATCTAGCGAGATCATGCTGTGCAGTCACATGCACCCACATTAACTTTACTGAAGTGTCTTGACAGTGAATAGACATCACCTCCAGCCAGGACACGATGTCTATTCACAATCCCGACACCTTGGTAACGTTTGTATGGGACGTAATCGCTGCACAGCATGATTTTGCGGGATCACGCTACTGTTGTCATTCATAGCGTGATCTCGCGAGATCAAGCTGTGCAGCGATTAAGTCCCACACAAACTTTACAGAGGTTTCGGGATTGTGAATAGATATCACGTCCTGGCTGGAGGTGATGTCTATTCACTGTCAAGACACTTCAGTAAAGTTAATGTGGGTGTATGTGACTGCACCGCATGATCTCGCTAGATCACGCTGTGCTGAGTATGAATGGAGAGATGTGTATGACGCTGATTGGTCAGAATCATACATTCCTTTTTACAATGCCCACTTGGTCAAAAGTTAAAAAACACCCAGTTGGGCATTAAGAAAGTAATTAGCACAAATTAAAAATTGCTCATAACTTCCTCAAAAATGATCGTTTTTCAAAATAAAAAAAACTGTGTTATCTACACTACAGCGCCGATCAGATTATGTAGGAGATAGCGCACTTATAATGTGGTGACAGAGCCACTTTAAAATCTTGCAACCACAACCTTTTAAAGTTTTACCTGAAAAAATATAAATAGTCTGAGTTTTAGGGTCATGTTTTTGTTTCTTTTTTTGTCCTACTTCTGTTTTGCTAACATACAGTTCAGTACCTCATAACAAGCAGCCGTAACAGGTGTTAATTGCAATCGGGAGTATGAGACACATGAATAGCATCTGTTTATGCCCCTCTGACTGGTTAATAATTATCATAACATTTAATTCACCGGTTTTGTGTGTGGATGACAAAGTCTATTATCAGTCATTACGAGGTGTTTAAAACCACCTTACTTGCAGCCGAATGGTTTTGGTAGAAAGACAGTCCATCTGGTAACCAGAGATAACACAAGGTAGTAAAATATAATAGCCAAGGTTAATATGCAAGAGTTTGAAATAACGTTAACGGCAAGATTTTTAGAGTCACAAGACCGTCTGCTTCTCTGAAATCACCACCGGTAAAGATTGGAATAGTTTTCTCTAGTTTAGAAATGTTAGGCAGGAGCCTTTACTTTTTAAAGATTATCTCTAAGACATGCATTGTATCAGAATTTCAATTCTTCTCCAAATAAGATTGAATAAATGTGGCTGGTTTTCAGCACCACTGTAGAGTAAACCAGCCAAATAATTACAGGCAGTGGTATACCTCAAACATAGGGTCCCATTGTAAAAAAATAATAAAAAAAAACAAAACTATGTGGTATAAGTTTTTTACTGGATGCCTCTGTTTGGAATACTGTAGTCGACTATGCTATGCTATACGGTAAATACAGGTATGCCAACGAATACTGCCCTGACATATGCCAAAAGGACACTCTTGGCATATGTCGGGTCAGTGGGACCCCATGGATACAATTCACTGAATGTAGTGTTTTAACGTGATGTGAACACAGCCTAAAATAAAGCCAGGTGTTATAAATAATAAACAATAATACAATAAAAAGTAAGTAATGCCGAATGTTAAAGTCGAATGCATAAAGTCAGTATATCCTAAAAATTGGTAAACAGACCGTTCTGTATGATTTCCCATACCACTGGGGATGGCTATTGTTCCTCATAACTATTCTGTACTGTTTTGTTTGAGCAGTCCTCTGTCCCTAATCTGCAAAAGCACTAAAAATTTGCATCTCAAACCAAAATTTACAATTACACAGGAGCAGTTTTACAATACACTTTGTCTCACAGGAAATACAAGATCAGAAGAGGGTTTTACTAAACAAGACAAGCCATCCATATTTTACTTTTCAAAAAGACTTGAAAAAAAAAAAAAGACAAAAAACTAATCACAATATGAAAAGTCTGACAGAATGAGACTCTGGTGTGTTCATCTGCATTGATTTAAATAAATGAATGGGTATTATTAATATTCAGTAAATGATGTTTACCAGTGTTATGTGACTAGCAAGTACAAGCTAATGACATTTTTGGTATGTCCAATTGATGTTCAAAAGATTATTTTGCTTCTCACCAGGCAGCAACCTATAAGTTTGTTGTGCCGCATTGTAGTCACAGCTGTATCCCTAGCAATAGGAATCTTGTGAAATGTACTGCACCAGCAAATTCTCTTTTACTTTTATATCTTGTCTTATAAAGTCTCTTATCTGTGGGGTCTTTAATCCTTTACTTCATACGATCGTACACAGCTCATACGGTTACCCTATGGTATTTATGATTTCACATAGATTAGAGCAATTCTAGACTTCACATAAAATTACATCTGGTTGAAATTTTCTATGGTGAACGTTCCTTTGTGTATTAGGGAATTGCATTACTGCACTTCTTTTAACAGCACCTGTATTCTGATGAAACTACAATTCCCTAATACATATCTATTACTCAGGCCCCGCCATTTGCAAGCTGAAGGCTAATCAAGAGGAGAGCAGATATGAGGAATTCTATTCTCCTGCATTCATTTTAAAATATTACCCTTCTTGTAAAGTGAGCGGCTTGAGTTATAGATATAGATTTTGGAATTGTTGTACTATTAACGGAATACAGAAGCTATTAAGGGATTATCTCATGACAGACATTGGTAAATATAATGACCGACCCTGCGGCTCCTTGAAAAATGCCAAACAGGCCAACAGGAGACTTAAGGCCCTTTCACCACGCCCAATTATCGGGCCAACGAGCGTTCACAGAATGCTCATTCCCAATTTTTGCCCTGTGTAAACAGGGCAACAATCAGCTGATGAATGAGTAAATGCTCGTTCATTGGCTGATTGTATCGTTTATGCAGATAAAATACTTTCGTTGACGGCGGGACATCTCGCTGTGTAACATGCTGCCGACATGATAGAAATGTATGGGGATGAGCGGTCATAGTAATGAGCACTTGTCCCCATACATAGCTCCTTGTGAAAGGAGCAAACAAGCACCGATCAACGAGCTGTCTAGTTGATCGGGGCTTATTTACATGGCCCACGTCGGGCCATCTAAAAGGACCCTAAGTAGCACATCACAGTCAGTGCCACTTCATTCTAATCATCCTTTTACGTTTCGAATTGAGAGGTGAGGGGCTGGTTTGATGTGCTGACGACTATTAGACATGGTGTATTTGGGTCTGTTTCACGAGTACACAGAATATAATGATCATGCATTTTAACGGGCCATGTATAAATGGAAATACTTTTTGTATCTGAAGGCCGCATTAAATATTGCGGCATGCTTCATTGAATGCCATGTATCGGAATCAATTTCCCCCTAAAAGCAATGAATAAAGTGCTTCTATCGAAAAATTCCATCCAATATATGGCACCCCCCAGAGAACTATATGGCATGTAATACAGTTCTCTATTGCGAACTGTATTACGGGATGAAATCCACAGAACAGGTGTGCATGAGGCAGTAGTCAAATAGCATATAGTATCTATATAATTTGGTATATATAAGGGAATCACTGCAAGTATAAATTGTGGATAGAGTATATAAATGAAGATTATGTTTGACGAGGATTGTGTCTCTTGTGTGTATCTCTCCTGACCAATGCCCTTTAAGCAAAGTTTCTTGTTACTCATCCTTACTTTAATCTGGGCAAATTAATTAGGCATATACTTAAAACATATAAAATAATGGAAATCATATCCAACATGTCTGTTACTTACCTCTCCTCATTCCAGTGGCTCCATCCTCCAACCAAGTCAGGTTAGCCTTGTGCTTACCACCCCTTTATCCAGCAATGGCTTCCTGCTCATGGCTCCCGGCTTCCAGTCAGGTCGGTTTGGTAACTGGTGCTCCCTGATCACTTTGTCTCCAGTGGCATATTTAAAGAGGAATTTGGCTCTCTAGACTTCCCTGTGAATTGAGGTACTTCCTACTGGTCTACTTTTTTTTTGTTCTTGACTCTAATTGTGGCCTTAGCGTTTGCGATGGATTCTGGTTTCATCTTGCTCCTTCCTCTTTGTCGCCTGGTCCCTGTTGTTGTTTAAAGAGGCTCTGTCACCAGATTTTGCAAGCCCTATCTGCTATTGCAGCAGATAGGCGCTGCAATGTAGATTACAGTAACGTTTTTATTTTTAAAAAACGAGCATTTTTGGCCAAGTTATGACCATTTTTGTAGTTATGCAAATGAGGCTTGCAAAAGTCCAAGTGGGTGTGTTTAAAAGTAAAAGTCCAAGTGGGCGTGTATTATGTGCGTACATCGGGGCGTTTTTAATACTTTTACTAGCTGGGCGCTCTGATGAGAAGTATCATCCACTTCTCTTCAGAACGCCCAGCTTCTGGCAGTGCAGACACATCGTGTTCTCGAGAGATCACGCTGTGACGTCACTCACAGGTCCTGCATCGTGTCAGACGAGCGAGGACACATCGGCACCAGAGGCTACAGTTGATTCTGCAGCAGCATCAGCGTTTGCAGGTAAGTAGCTGCAGGACAACTGTCCCGTACTGAAAACATGATTACAGTACGGGACAGTTGTGCTGCAGAGAGGCAGGGACTCCTAGCATCGTACATAACTATGATGCTAGGAGCCCGGCTCCCTGCACTGAGTTCGGTCCGGGACTTCCGGCCGAAATACGTCCGTCAATTACGGACGTAATTAGTGTGTGTGCACATACCCTTACTTTTAAACACACCCACTTGGACTTTTGCAAGCCTCATTTGCATAACTACAAAAATGGTCATAACTTGGCCAAAAATGCTCGTTTTTTAAAAATAAAAACGTTACTGTTATCTACATTGCAGCGCCTATCTGCTGCAATAGCAGATAGGGGTTGCAAAATCTGGTGACAGAGCCTCTTTAACCACCTGATTTTGATCATTGACCCATATTCTGATTATGTTTTTGTATTGTCCTCCTGGTTTATTGCATTTTGACTGTGCTCCCGTTGATGACCGCTGGTTCCGTTCCTGATTACATCTCTTCTTTGCTCCAAACCGTTCCAGCAGCATACCTGCCACCAATCAATGACTACTCTGAGGACCACACATTTAGATCCGGCTGGAAAAGTCCAAACTTACTTGCAGGGCTTAAGGGTGAAGAACGGGAAGATTCCTCCACCTCAGTTTAGGCAGCGCCCAGCTTGGCGCAAGGATCCACTTTTGAGGTGTCAACTAGTGTTTCTACATTATTATCAACTACATTATACACCTTCAGTACATTGTTTATGAACCAGAGGGAATATTATTAATTTCAGCCACCTGTGGCATCCCTAACGGGCCACAGGAGGAGATGTCACAAATAACAAGCTAGATGTCATGTCCATGGCCGCGGGCCGTCCGGTTCACTCACCTCCTGACGGCCGCAGCCATGGGTCTGCGAGCGCTGGCCCCAGTCTCCTCAGGAGACTCCAGTGTTCACTTCCGCTTACCTCGGCCGGGTCCCGTAGGGTGCGCGCGCACGCTCGTGCCCGCTCTTAAAGCGCCAGCGCGCGCACCGGAAGTTAATCTCAGAATCAGCCCATGAATACCCTGGACTATAAGAAGGACTCAGCCCCTTCCTCCCATGCCTGAGCGTTGTTGTCATACCCAAAGTTTGTCTAAGCAAATGGTCTGCTAGTGTTTTCCAGTTCCCAGTGTTCCCCATTCCTGTACCTGTATCCCGGTGCTAACCTGGTCAAGTGCCGTGCTGAGCTGTAGTCATGCTGTGCTGTATACCACGCCTGTCCTGCTACACCACGCCTGACGTCTGCCTGCTGCCTAGTCCCAGCCGAGCCTGTCTTGCTATTGTCCATGCTGCCACAGGTACACTATACGAATTATAGACTGTATCCTGTTGGCCAGCTGCTATACCTTCAAGGCGGTACGGCCCAGTGGGTCCACGTACCCAACGTGACACTAGAAGACAGACATCATTTTATCATTTTTGGCATGGGATTCAGGTGTAAAAACAAATGTAACGGAATAAATGGTATTGTAAATTGAAGTGTTGAAGATAATTGTTTTGACATACTGGATTGAATTACAAAGCCAATGTACAGCTTTGATGTCCTAGTTGGTGTTCTCGAGAACACTTTTATAAGTTTTTCAATGAAACATCGTCAGTGGAACTCAAAAATATAATTTATTAAAAGCCTGTAACAGATTTCATGAATCATTTGAGTCACCAAATGTTTGAGCTTGCTAAACTGAGGAGCAACACATCCCCTGGTTTTCGCTAGGGGCCCCAGACAAAAGTATTGGAATATGCAATAGTGGAACCCATAAGACCAGCCTGTGAGTCAAGGCTGTAGTTTGTATGCCGAGGACACAGATTTTGTCAAGTAAAGTTTAAAATCACTGACATAGGCAGATCCTCGTCAAAGACAACGTTTCAAGTGCAGAGTCACTGTCAAGCGATTAGATGAAGGTAAGGATCACAAGCTACAGTTCACATTCACATATCAGGTCAAGGGTAAAAAGCTGAAAAGTCTGAATAATATTGTACTGGAGCCCAATGAGGGTAACCTGATGACAAGAAAGAGGCATTTGCATCAACGTAAAATAAACCCTTTATTTCGTAAAATAAACCCTTTGTTAAAAGGGCTGCACAGGATAAGAAATACATAACTGCTTTTTTCCAAAGATAGTGCAACACCTGTCCCCAGGTTCTGTATGGTATTTCAGTTCAACAGAGCTGAGCTGCAAAACTAGACACAATCTACCTATGGGAAGAAAGCAGTCATATGTTTCTAATTCTGTAAAACCCTTTTATTAATTAATAGATTAATTTTCAGTATTTTCCCCATAAAATAAGTAGAAATCAAATTTTATGTACCTTAATATTGAAGGAAAAAAATAAACAAGAAGGTGTCATGCAGTCTGAAAAAAAATAAATTATAAGGTGTTCTAGAATGATGAGGGCTAAAAACTAAAAAAGTTAGTTCAGGACCCTGATTTAAGGCTTTGTTCACATCTGCTTCGTGGCTGCTGTTCATAACTGAAGCATTGACACAGTACCCAATCCGTCATCCAACCAAATCCAATGGCGCCTGTCAAACCCCACTGACTTGCAATGAGGACCGTCGGGTTCAGTACCCTGAGTTAAGGCCCCTGAGTTTAGGACCCTGAGTTAAGGCTTTGTTCACATTTATTTTGTGGCTTCTGTTCATAACGGAAGCCACGCCACAGTGCCCAATCCATGATCCATCCGATCCCAATGGCGCCTGACAAACTTCATTAACTTGCAATGTTGTCTGCCGGGGTTCCGTTGTGGTTTCCATCGGTTTGATGGAACTGCTGAGGAAAGCTCCAAATGGAGCCTACAACTCAGATGTGAACAGAGCCTTAATACTCTTAAACAGTGGCACAATCATAACGATGGTCCTTAAAAAAACTGCACTCTACAAATAACAGTGCCATGCATGAACAAAATAATACCACCATGCTCTGCCCAAATAGTGCCATACATTTTATTTTCCAAATACCATAATACAGTGCAGAATTAATGAGGATACACAGTGCCCTGATATCATTTCTATAGATTGCCTGAATACCACCACTACCCAAATGACTGTTCTATGCATTTCTCAAAAAGAAACCATGCACTGGCCTAATCATAGTTTATACAGTGCACAAATAATAGTGCTCCGACCTTATTTATTTTTTTGTTTGTATCAGGGTTTACCTCTGCTGTGGATCATCCAGAACTTGTGGTGGTGGAGGTCCTTACATGCTAGAGGCTACAGAACATTTGTCCACCTTATTTCCACTTGGTCTACTTCACATGGCTACAAATATTAGGGCTCCATAAAGTGTTGATACAGCTAAACAGTAATACAGTTACTTTATATAGCAATAAGTAATCTTTGTAGTCAATTTAACGTACTGTAGTCACTATAAGTAGAAATCATAAGTTCTCAAGAAGTCTAATTACAGTACTATAATATTCCCGGTGTAAAAGTACATATGGTTTAATGCTTCTTTTTATATCTACCACTCAAATCGTACATAATGTTTATTTATAGGAGTCGAATCTCCTTTTGTCTGATCGGATTGAGCTTTCACTACAGTAAGTATTTGCCTTTGTTCATTTGTTATGGGCTGTGTGTAATGCAGCGATTGTTAACACCGCCGTTAATCTATCTTTTCTTCTGTAGGAACAACAATAAACCCTGAACAAGAATGTGACGTTCACTCTGTTGGCTACCGTAAGGATTAAATATCACTGGCAAGAAAACAAGAGATTAAGATTCATTTTAATTTGGAAAACAAAAGCCTCTCCCGAGGAATCACAGATGGAGGCTGGTTCAAACAAAATATGAAGTGCTTTATTGCAGGTATGATATGACTTCAAAGGTAATCATACAAGTGGATCCTCTGTTGAAAGATCACATTGTAAAGTACAGTATTTTATATAAAACAAGTGAAAAATTACCCACAGAAAACCCCTTAAAACAGTGGTGTCCAACCTATGCCTTTCGCTGTTGCAAATCTACAGCTCCTAGCATTCGGCATGCTGGGAGTTGTAGTTTTGCAACAGCTGGAAAGCTAAAGGTTGGAGTTTACTGTCTTAAAATATATTCTGTATGGACAAAAGTATTGGAACGCCTACACATTACATCTACAGAAGCTTTTATAACATCCCATTTAAAGAGGCTCTGTCACCAGATGATAAGTGTCCTGTCTCCTACATAATCTGATTGGCGCTGTAATGTAGATAACAGCAGTGGTTTTCATTTTGAAAAACGGTAATTTTTGAGCAAGTTATGAGCTAGTTTAGATTTATGCTAATGAGTTTCTCAATGGACAACTGGGCGTGTTTTTACTTTTTACCAACTGGGCGTTGTACAGAGGAGTGTATGAGGCTGACCAATCAGTGACTAATCAGTGTCCTACACTTTCTTTGTTCCAGCCCAGCATGATCCACAGCTCAGTGTGATTGTGCAGTGAAAGAAGTACACACGCCCAGTTGCTAAAAACACAATACACGCCCAGTTGGAAATAAGAGAAAACACGCCCAGTTGTCCATTAGAAAGGCTCATTTGCATAAAAATAAAATTGCTCATAACTTAGCCAAAAATGATCGTTTTTTTAAAAAAAAACACGTTACTGTTATCTACATTGCAGCGCCGATCACATGCAATAGGAGATAGGGATTTGATAATCTGGTGACAGAGCCTCTTTAAAACCCATAGGCATTCATATGGAGTTGCCCTCCCCCTTTGCAGCTAAACCAGGTTCCACTCTCCTAGGAATTCTTTCTACAAGATTTTGGAGTGTGTCTTTGGGAATTTTTGCCCATTCATCCAGAAGAGCATTTGTGAGGTCAGACACTGATCTTGGACGAGGGGGCCTGGCTTGCAATCTCCATTCTAGTTCATACCAAAGGGTTTGATGGGGTTGAGGTCAGGGCTCTGTGTGGGCCTTTCACACAAAGCTCACCCAACCATGCCTTTATAGACCTTGCTTTGTGTACTGGGGCACAGTCATGCTGGAACAGAAAAGGGCCAAACCCCAAACTGTTCCCACAAAGTTGGAAGCTACAATTGTCCAAAATATCTTGGTATGCTGAAGCATTAAGATTTCCCTTCACTGGAACTAAGGGGCCTTGGTAAAACAAAACAACCCCACAGCATTATCCCTCCTCCACCAAACTTTACCGTTGGCACAATCCAGTCAGACAGGTAATGTTCTCCTGCCATTAACCAAACCCAGACTCATCCATCAGACTGCCAGATGGAGTGATGAATCACGCTTGATTCATCACTCCACAGAACATGTTTCCACTGATCCAGAGTCCAATGGTGGCATGCTTTACACCACAACATCCAACACTTGGCATTGTGCTTGGTGATGTAAGGCTCGGCTAAGGAGACCCATGCCATGAAGCTCCCAGTGCACAGTTTTTGGGTGGCTGTTAATACCAGAGGAGGTTTGGAGTTATTGAGTCAGCAGAGCGACTTTTATGCACAATGCACCTCTAGTTTACGTCGTCGTCCACTTCGTGACTGAGTTGCTGTGGTTCCGAAACGCTAGGTTGATCATGGCCATATCTAGGAGGGAAGAAATTTCACGTACTGACTGGTTGCAAAGGTGGCTTCCTATAAAAGTACCAGGCTTAAATTCAGTGAATTCTTTAAAACAACCCATTCATTCACAACTGATTGTAGAGGCAGACTGCATGGCTGGGTGTTTGATATTATACACCTGTAGCAACAGGACTGAATGAAACACCTTAAAGGGAATGTGTTGCCAGAAAAACATGTTTTTTTTTTAAAAATTAAACATTTAGTGTGTGGGTGATTAAACATTGTTCAAATTTTTTTTATTTTTTTGCACGAGTCCATGTAATATTATAAATTATTTCTAATTTATAATACTACCCATTTTTGGTCACTAGATGGAGCTGTTCCCAAAATTGCAGCATTGCAACATTGGGTTAAAAGCCCTCGCTCTAGTGAGCTCTCAGCATCCCCCCCTCCTTTATCCTGGCTTGTGCCGGGATAAACGAGGGGTTTGAACGATGTAACCTACACTGTGTGTCGCCATTTTTTGAGCTAACCCACAGTGTAGTAGGTTTACATACAGTAGTAAACACACACAAACACGAACATACATTGAAATCTCTTACCTGCTCCTGCCGCCGCGGCTCCCTCCGGCCCGTCCGCTCCGTTTGCTGCCGCTGGTGCAAGTGCACAAATCCGGAAGCCGCGACCGGAAGTAGTAATATTACTGTCCGGCCGCGACTTCCGGTCCACAGGAAAATGGCGCCGAACGGCGCCAATTTCGAATAGGACTGTGTGGGAGCGGCGCATGCGCAGTTCCCACACAGACGCCGTACACTGCAGTCAATGGGACGGGAGCCGTTCGCAGTCCCTATGGGACTGTGGCTGCCGTATTCCATGTCTGTATGTGTCGTTAATCGACACACACAGAAATGGAACAAAAAATGGCAGCCCCCATAGGGAAGAAAAAGTGTAAAAATAAGAAAAAGTAAAACACAAACACACAAATGAATATAAACGTTTTTAATAAAGCACTAACATCTTTAACATATAAAAAAATAATTTGTGATGACACTGTTCCTTTAATTCAATGACTAAGAGGTGTGTCCCAATACTTTTGTACATATATATTGTACTTACAATTCTAAAGTCACAATACTACGGGCGTCCTGGAAGTTGTAGTTTTTCAATAGCTGGAGAGCCACTGGTTGGAGACCACTGTCTTAAAGTATACTTACAATTTAAAAGTCACAACACTAGTAGAACCTTACAGAGGACTTGTCACTATCTAGACAAAGTCCCTAAATCTGTCCTGCAGCCCTTCCTGCTTCACTTGCTTTGTACTTTACTGTTCAAAATTCTGTCCTTGAAAAGAAAAGTGGGACTCCTTTCCAAGGGGGACTGAGCAAGCAAGCAAAGTTACTTTTGTAGTAGAAACAGATTTCAGGGCTCTGATCTTCCCTACAAGACGATTTATAAAAGTAAAAAAAGTACAACCTAGCATTGTTAAAGGGAATGTGTTGCCAGAAAAACATGTTTTTTTTTAAAAAATTAAACATTTAGTGTGTGGGTGATTAAACATGGTTCAAATTTTTTTTATTTTTTTCACGAGTCAGGAAATAGTCAGGAAATATTATAAATTAATTCTAATTTATAATACTACCCATTTTTGGTCACTAGATGGAGCTAGTTCCCAAAATTGCAGCATTGCAACATTGGGTTAAAAGCCCTCGCTCTAGTGAGCTCTCAGCATCCCCCCCTCCTTTATCCTGGCTAGTGCCGGGATAAACGAGGGGTTTGAAAGGTTTAACCTCCTACACTGTGTGTCGCCATTTTTTGAGGTAACCCACAGTGTAGTAGGTTTACATACAGTAGTAAACACACACAAACACTAACATACATTGAAATCTCTTACCTGCTCCTGCCGCCGCGGCTCCCTCTGGCCCGTCCGCTCCCTTTGCTGCCGCTGTTCCATGTGCACAAGTCCGGAAGCCGCGACCGGAAGTAGTAATATTACTGTCCGGCCGCGACTTCCGGTCCACAGGAAAATGGCGCCGGACGGCGCCAATTTCGAATAGGACTGTGTGGGAGCGGCGCATGCGCAGTTCCCACACAGACGCCGTACACGGCAGTCAATGGGACGGGAGCCGTTCGCAGTCCCTATGGGACTGTGGCTGCCGTATTCCATGTCTGTGTGTGTCGTTAATCGACACACACAGAAATGGAACAAAAAATGGCAGCCCCCATAGGGAAGAAAAAGTGTAAAAATAAGAAACAGTAAAACACAAACACACAAATGAAAATAAACGTTTTTATTAAAGCACTAACATCTTTAACATATAAAAAAATTATTTGTGATGACACTGTTCCTTTAAGAGGACGCTCTATTATGATGGGAGATTCTAATCTTGTGAAAACAACCGGAGATATCACCAGTTTGAACACACAGTCGGGAATGGAAGCTGTATACTAGATGATCACGCTGTGTTGCTCGGCAGAGAAGGGGGAGAAGCTGTGTGCTGATTGGACAGCGTCATACAGAAAACATTACACCGCCCAGAGTGATAAGAAAGCGTCACCGCCTATTTGACTATTAGAGCTACATTTACATATTTAGAAAAATGCTCATGACTTTGCAAATAATAAAAGTTTTTGAAAACAAATCACACTGTAGGTATCAGCATCACAGCGCCTGTTAGATTAGTTAGGAGATAGGGAATTAATAAACTAGTGTCAGATCCTCTTTAAGGCAGAAAAGAGTTTAATGTCAGCATCTCTGGTGGTCTAGTGTGGTCAAGGAGTTAATCATACCTGGTGTCTGGTGGATTACTTACCTCCTCAGGCTCCAGAGATATCTCCTCTCCCAGGAAGCTGAATGCAATGTGCTCATCACTTCCAGCTTGCTGTTACTGCTCAGTACTGATAATAGAGATCAGAGCAGGGAAGGAAAGAGAGGACTCTGTTGCTGTGACTGAACAGCTGCAGAATTCTCTTCGTATTTAGGCAGAGCAGAGTGCTGTACCTGTCACGATATGTGGTTATGTGGACCCACTAGGCTGCACCGCCGTAGCGGGGAGGCCAAACAACAGAGTGCCCAATTAATACAAAGTCCAGCACAAGGGTACCTGAATAGTCCAGACAGTGGCACAGATGGAATTTCAGATGGCAGATGATGCAAAGCGTGGCAGATGACACCAGACGTGGTGTAACACAGCAGATGGGGTAAACAGCAAACATGACTCCAACACTATAGAAGGCACAGGAACAAATACAGCACGGGACATGGGATACAGGTAGCAGGGTACGGGAACACTGGGAACAGGAAATGACTAAGGGACCATTTGCAAGACTAACAGAGGAACACAAGCAACGCTCAGGCAAGGAGTGAAAGGGTGGGGCCCTTTTTAGAGTCCAGGGATCTGGGACTAATTAGTTCATTCTTAACACGTGCGCGTGCTGGCCCTTTAAGGCCGGGAGTGAGCTCGGGCGTGCAGCCTTGTGGTCACTGCAGGACAGGATGGCCGCATGTGCTGGCATTTCCGGAGAGGAAGAGGTCAGCAGGATGAAAGGTGTCTTCCGTCTGCAACCGCAGCCGTTACAGTATCTTATCAAATTATAACCAGCAATTATTTTTGCTAGTGAAAATGTTATACCAGCACCAGCATTCTGGCATTAATTAATGGACAGCCTGGTTAGTTACCAACTGGGTGGCAACCCTAGGTGTAAGTTATATCACCCTGTTTGTCTTGTGCCACAACACCCAGACTCGAAGAAAGAAAAAGTCTGGAAATTAGTAAGGTGCATTCGGATTTGCTGCAAAATATCTCATATAGGCATGGGCATGGTTTTGTGAGAGAGATACACATTGCATGAACTAATTTCCATTATAATATATGATGTCATCGTTACTAGCCTACTCACGATTCTTGCTTTTTTCCCCTAATGTAATGCTAATTATACTATGTGTATGTAGTTACTGCAATGTAGTAAGGCTTTACATTGACAATAGAAGTAGGTTTTATTATTTGTCTACTTACTAATTATACATTATGAACCGTGTTTACAATCTAATATTGCTGTCTCAGTCATTCAAACAATGCACCAATTTTGTAGGGTTAATTAAACCAACTAGCTTAAAGCGTACCGGTGACTTTTCACAATAAGCTGTCATGCGCGTACATAAGGAATAACACTATTTCTGGCTATTATATGGCTTGAATATGGCATTTTTCACCAGTTTTATCCTTTGTATGCTCTATCTCTAAAGGGGGTTTTACACTGGGCGATTATCGGGCAGACAAGCCTTCACAGAACGCTCGTTGTCAATAATTGCCCTCTGTAAACAGGGCAGCGATTAGCAGATGAACGAGCAAACGCTCGTTCATCTACTGGTCGTATCGTTTTAAAAAAGTGAAATATTATCGTTGTCGGCAGCACATTTCCCTGTGTAAACAGGGAGACGCGCTGCCCATATGATAATGTATGGGGATGAGCGTTCGGAGTAACGACCACTCGTCCACATCCATAGCTCCGTGTGACAGGAGCAAACGAGCGCCGATCAATGATGTCTCAGCAGAATTTTGAATTTGCCTTCCTGTCTGAACGGGCAGTAAAACATCATGTAATTAAAAGTGGTACAAAGTAAGTAAAGCAAACAATTTACAAAGTGACTCAATATTTTACGTAGTCTGAAACTGTAGAACATTGCAAAATTTAATTTGAAGAGCGGAGTTTTCCTTTAAGTATGTTTTTAGGTTTAAAAAGTCTTATAAACATAAATGGACAATGCTATTGGGAATATGTTTTTTTTTAACTGTTTTGCCTAATTAGGAAAATAAAAGGAAATATAGGTTAGATTTTATTTCCCAAGCTAACTTCAGGTCTCGTGAGTCTATTTTTATTTCATAATCATGGAGTCCCATTTAGAGTGAAACAATTTATGATTATTCCAATCTATAGAAAATCACCACCAGCAATAGTGAAAATTAGGATTTTAGTCTTAAAGGTAAATGTTAATGTTTTTTGTTTTTAATTACTAACGCTTGCACAGTGCCCCCCCATGTCTGCTGTTATTGTTATAACTACTTGCCGTTGCAACCGTTTTGTGCTTTTTCTATTTTTGTTTTTTACTTTCTTGCCTTCCAAAAGCCATTTCTGTTTGTTTGTTTTTTAGCATATCATATAACGAACTGAGAAAATTTTGCATATTATTTTGTGTGGTGGAATTGAAAAAAAAAACAACAAAACAGCAATTCCCCCATTGTTTTTATTTTTCCATCCAAAGATTTATGTTGGGGCTTATTTTTAGTGGGACGAGCTGTAGTGTTATTAATACCATTTTGGGGTACATCTGACTTTGTAATCACTTTTTATCCCATTTTTTTTAGAGGCATGATAACCCAAAAACAACAATTCTTTTTACAGCGATCACCGTGTGGGATAAATGACATTATATTGCAATAGTTGAGATTTTAATGGATGCGGCAAAACCAATGTTTATTATTGTTTGCATTACTTTAGAGGACAAATGGGAAAAAGGTTTTAAAACTTTCAATATATATTTTTCTATGCACCTAAAACCTTTATTTATTTCTTTAATTTTTTCTTTTTTTTTTTGTCTCACTAGGGGAGTTGAACATGTGATTAATAAATAGTTTGAGCAATACACTGCAATACTGTCATGCCCGCGGTCGCTGACTGCCGGCTTTTCCAACTTACCAGCAGCCACGACCGCAGGACCGTATCTTCATGTCGGCTTTTCCCTCTTCAGAGACGTCGACACACACGGCTGCAGTGCTCTCCTGTGTCTTGTAGGGTGTGAGCGTGTGCTCATTCCCGGCCTTAAAGGCCACCTGTTTAAAGTTTCCCAATCAACCCAGTAACAACCTGGACTTTAAAAATGTCTCTGTTCTTCCTCTCCTTGACTGTGCGTTGTTTGTCTTCCTGTATTCGTCTATGCAAATGGTCCCTTAGTTGTATCCTGCTCCCAGTGTTCCCGTATCCTGCTTCCCGTATCCTGTATCCTGTTGCTGTGTTTGTTTCTGAGCCTAAGCCTATTGTGGGAGTTATGTGTGCCTCATCTGCCAAGTGTGGTGTCATCTGTTACGCCAAGCATCATCTGTGCCTGCTTCACCACGTGTCTGCTACTCTTGAGTATCTGCCTGATCTTCTACCCAGGTACCCATATCCGAGAGACTGTTATTGACTGTTGTTTGGCCAGCTGCTTCTTCGCTACGGCGGAGTGGCCTAGTGGGTCCACATACCCCACAGCCTTGACAAATACTCATAGTATTGCATTGCATTGTACTTTTTCATTCTCCTATTAAGCCCTGCCTCTAGATTTTTTTGGGGGGTTTGCACCATTTGGTTAACACAACATGCTTACCACATTGAAGGTGAAAAATATTTTTTACTGTGACACAAACAATAATTAATACAATACCGGTATTAAGTATTCACCCCTCCCCTGAAAGTCAATACTATGTGGAGCTACCTATTGCTGCAATTACAGATACAAGTCTCCTGGGATATGTCTCTAGTAGCTTAGCACATCTAGACACTGGGAGTTTTGCTCTAACTCCTTTAAGTAAATGGGTTGGGTTGGTGTACAGCAGTCTTTGAGTCACGCCACAGATTCTGAATGAAATCAAAGTCTGGGCTTTGACTAGGCCATTCCAAGACATGATGAACCTCCATCCCAGTCTGAAATCTCTGCAGACTTGCCCTGTATTTATTGCCATCCATCATTCCTTCAAACCTGACCAGTTTTCCCAGACACTGCCGATAAAAAGCATCCCCACAGCATAATGCCGCCACCACCATTCTTCATTATGGAAATGGTGTTCATGGGGTGATGGGAAGTGTTGGGTTTGTGCCACACATAAAGTTTATCATGATTGACAAAAAGTTAAATTATAGTCTCATCTAACCAAGGAACTCTCTTTCATGTGTTTGGGGAATCGGCCACATGCTCTTTGGCGAACACAAATCGTGTTTACTTAGGCTTTTCTGTAAGCAATGGCCTTTTTTTCTGGCTACTTTTCCATAAAGCCCCACGCTCTGTGGAGTGTATGACTTATAATGATCCTATGGAAAGATACTTCTATCTCCACTGTGGATCTTTTGGAGCTCCCTCAGTGTTATCGTTAATGTCTTTGTTGAATCTCTGATTAATACCCTCTTTGCCCAGTCTGTTATTTTAATGGACGCCTTCTTTCCATAACGTTTTAATGAATTTAATGATGCTCCGTGGGATGGTTAAAGTTTGAGATATGTTTTTATAACGTAGGAAATATATGGAAATGTCAGCTCACCCTCCTAGGTGCACGAAGAAGACAGCGATCTCCACGCTGTAGAAACAACAATCCAGAAGGAAAAGGTTCAGCACTCCTTGTGGAATATGAAAAAATCTTCTTTATTGGTTAAAATAGATAGCCAGCGGAAGACTGAACAGCAAACAGTGGACAAGAAACATAAAACATACGTTCCCTCTGACGCGTTTCTAGCTCTTAAGAGCCATTACTCATAAGATCATTTCTCACATTTAGACCATTGGGGACTATTGGTTCAACATGAGAATCCAGTAACCCTCACGATTTAAAAGTGCTCTCCTATGATCACCACCTTGCACTGGTCTATTAACTCTTTCAATTCCTGAAAACTCAAAACTACTGGTATCGCCTTATGTGAAGCTTTGTCCAAAGCCACTAATTTTTCTGTCCACAATCCCCCTTTTTATCCCATTCATCTCAAACCTCCCGTTTTGGATAGGTTTCAGGAATTGGATCAAAGAGATTTAGTTGAATTACACACCATGGTAGATATTAAATCTATTGATAACTTATCCAAGAGGGAACATAAAGCCATTTTTTCCTTGAGAAACAATAGTGATATAACTATTAGAACAGCTGATAAGGGAGGGGCGGTTGTGGTCCTGGACACTGCACTCTATATTAAATTAAATAAGGAATTATCATCGGATAATAACACATATGACAGATCAAGCATTAATCCAACTGAGATTTTTTCTGAACGCCTGTACATTTTTTTACAAGAGGCTCTAAATTTGGGAGCCATAGATCAGAAGGAATGTGATTATATTTTTGTTGAGAAACCGGTTATTCCTATTTTTCACTCTTTGCCTAAAATCCATAAGGATCGCTTCCCGCCCCCTATGAGACCTATTGTGGCAGGTATTGGTTCCTTGAATGAGAAACTTAGCGAGTGGGTAGATACATTACTGCAACCTTTGGTTACATGTTGCTATGGGTTTCTCCAGAATACAAAACATGTGCTATCGTCTGTAGAAAGTATCAAATGGCAGGATAATTTTGTATGGATAACTTGTGACATTGAAGCATTGTATACATGCATTCCTTATCAATTGGCTTTAAAGGCAGTTCTATACCATTTAGATAGATATTCCAAATACTCTCTAGATCTCAAAAATGTTATTATTATGGCAATAGAGTATCTTCTCTCCTCTAACTATTTCAAGTTTCATGGTTGCTACTATATTCAAAAAACAAGCGCAGCTATGGGAGCTAAATTTTCCCCTTCGCTTGCCAATTTACACTAGCGTTCAAAAGTTTAGGGTCACTTCGAAATTTCCTTATTTTTGAAAGAAAAGCACCATTTTTTTCAATGAAGATAACATTAAATTAATCAGAAATACACTCTATACATTGTTAATGTGCTAAATGACTATTCTAGCTGCAAACGTCTGGTTTTTAATGCAATATCTACATAGGTGTATAGAGGCCCATTTCCAGCAACCATCACTGCAGTGTTCTAATTGTACATTGTGTTTGCTAACTGTGTTAGAAGGCTAATGGATGATTAGAAAACACTTGAAAACCCTTGTGCAATTATGTTAGCACCGCTGTAAACAGTTTTGCTGTTTAGAGAAGCTATAAAACTGAACTTCCTTTGAGCTAGTTGAGAATCTGGAGCATTACATTTGTGGGTTCGATTAAACTCTCAAAATTGCTAGAAAAAGAGAGCTTTCATGTGAAACTCGACAGTCTATTCTTGTTCTTAGAAATGAAGGCTATTCCATGCGAGAAATTGCCAAGAAACTGAAGATTTCCTACAACGGTGTGTACTACTCCCTTCAGAGGACAGGACGAACAGGATCTAACCAGAGTAGAAAGAGAAGTGGGAGGCCCCGCTGCACAACTGAGCAACAAGACAAGTACATTAGAGTCTCTAGTTTGAGAAATAGACGCCTCACAGGTCCTCAACTGGCAGCTTCATTAAATAGTACCCGCAAAACGCCAGTGTCAACGTCTACAGTGAAGAGGCGACTCCGGGATGCTGGCCTTCAGGGCAGAGTGGCAAAGAAAAAGCCATATCTGAGACTGGCTAATAAAAGGAAAAGATTAATATGGGCAAAAGCACACAGACATTGGACAGAGGAAGATTGGAAAAAAGTGTTAGGGTATGTTCACACGGCCAAATTTCAGACGTATACGAGGCGTATTATGCCTCATTTTACGTCTGAAAATACGGCTCCAATACGTCGGCAAACATCTGCCCATTCATTTGAATGGGTTTGCCGACGTACTGTGCAGACGACCTGTTATTTACGCGTCGTCGTTTGACAGCTGTCAAACGACGACTCGTAAAAATACAGCCTCGTCAAAAGAAGTGCAGGACACTTCTTTCAGACGTTTTTGGAGCTGTTTTCTCATAGACTCCAATGAAAACAGCTCCAAAAAGGAGTTGGTAAAAAAACGAGTTGGTAAAAATGCGAGTTGGTAAAAAAACGTCTGAAAAGCAGGGTCTGTTTTCCCTTGAAAACAGCTCTGGATTTTCAGACGTTTTGGTTGACTACGTGTGAACATACCCTTATGGACAGACGAATCGAAGTTTGAGGTGTTTGGATCACACAGAAGAACATTTGTGAGACGCAGAACAACTGAAAAGATGCTGGAAGAGTGCCTGACACCATCTGTCAAGCATGGTGGAGGTAATGTGATGGTCTGGGGTTGCTTTTGTGCTGGTAAAGTGGGAGATTTGTACAAGGTAAAAGGGATTTTGAATAAGGAAGTCTATCACTCCATTTTGCAACGCCATGCCATACCCTGTGGACAGCGCTTGATTGGAGCCAATTTCATCCTACAACAGGACAATGACCCAAAGCACACCTCCAAATTATGGAAGAACTATTTAGGGAAGAAGCAGGCAGCTGGTATTCTATCTGTAATGGAGTGGCCAGCGCAGTCACCAGATCTCAACCCCATAGAGCTGTTGTGGGAGCAGCTTGACCGTATGGTACATAAGAAGTGCCTATCAAGCCAATCCAACTTGTGGGAGGGCCTTCTGGAAGCATGGGGTGAAATTTCTCCCGATTACCTCAGCAAATTAACAGCTAGAATGCCAAATGTCTGCAATGCTGTAATTGCTGCAAATGGAGCATTCTTTGATGAAAGCAAAGTTTGAAGGAGAAAATTATTATTTCAAATAAAAATCATTATTTCTAACCTTGTCAATGTCTTGACTATATTTTCTAGTCATTTTGCAACTCATTTGATAAATAGAAGTGAGTTTTCATGGAAAACACAAAATTGTCTGGGTGACCCCAAACTTTTGAACGGTAGTGTATATATAGCATGGTGTAAGGAGTGCTTTCTATTCACTGAAAGCAATCCTTTTGCTTTTGATCTGGTCTGGTATGGTCGTTACATTGATGACATGATCATTATCTGGGCCTCAGATGTGGCAACCATACCAGACTTCATCAACTACATAAATAATAATCCATTTGGTTTGACATTCACCTATGCTTATGTTTGTCACAAATTACGTTCCTGGATCTCACTCTAAGTGGTAATTCCAGCCAAGAGACTGTTCAGACTGGCACCTATCGCAAGCCTACTGCTGGTAATGCAAATCATTATTCATTATTATTATTTTCATTTATTTATTTATATTTATTACTTCTTTTCTGTGCTATGTATCTT
This sequence comes from Rhinoderma darwinii, assembly GCF_050947455.1. Taxonomy (NCBI): domain Eukaryota; kingdom Metazoa; phylum Chordata; class Amphibia; order Anura; family Rhinodermatidae; genus Rhinoderma; species Rhinoderma darwinii. The sequence goes on from NC_134690.1 coordinate 375,214,218, forward strand.
CTGATCGAATCCATCTGAATATCCCATCATTTCTCTGATACTTGTAACTCAAGGCAATATATTATATATATACATAACTTCTCCTCCATGGTTTGTGTCGCTCCGTTCTTCTCTCAGTGCGCATGCGCGGCCTGTTGGTCCGGGTCTCTGCTGCCTCGGCCGGATCAATATGGAGGCGTGGCTCTCGTCTTCCGGGGTCTGAGTTCGTGCCTGGGACGTGGACATGCCGGAACTTTTGTCCGGCTGTCTATGTCCCTGGCCGGACTGGGCTGCGGGACACGTGACCCTCGTCCCTTTCCCGTCCGGCGGCTGACACACCGGATTATCGGGCCGCGACATATCACGTGGCAATAGTGATTCTTAGCAGCTTCAGCTGCTCCCCTGGTCTTTTGATTGGTCTCTGATTGTTTAAAGAATGTCTCCTCACTTTCTGACACCACCCCCAGACGAAGGCTCGAGGGCCGAAACGCGCGTCGGGGTTGATGCCAGACAGTGTTGTTTTTGACATGGGTAAGACGTCCTGCTCTATTTCAGAGCCTCCAATCGAATTGTTGTAGTGTTGTTTTCATGCATATACTTATTAATGGTTATATATGTGTAGGTGGATTGGTGCTGTACTTAGAACTCCTGCATCTGGCTGTGACCAATATACACCGGTTGGTGTGGTCTTTACCCATTACACTGGATGCAGGACTGTGTGCACTGTAGCCACACTCACATTTATTTATTTATTTATTTATTCATGAATTAGGAATTGTCATTTTTTCCCTTGTCACTTTGGTATTTATGTATTATAACTCCAACATTATATATATCGCTGTCTGGTATCCTTTTCATACTGTGGCCGTCATCTTTAACTTTTAAATCTTCTTGTTGTATGTTTCAATAAAATTTGCTACTTTTAATCCAACCTCGGTGTGTCGGACTCCGTTTCTAGGTTTACAATTTATTCAGTGTGTATCCCCACCGATACCATCATGTTTATTTAGAGCTTGTAAGTCCCGCCCCCCGCCTTCTTTTTTGTCCCCTTCAACACCTCATATGTACAACAATAGACATTGTTCTTACTAACGTTTATCTTTGGGACTAGGGTTTGGCTGGCGCTGCTCTTTTGGTGCTCTCCATGTAGGTTTAGAGCTGTTACTTGCACTCACACCTGAATCTGTCAGGTCCGCGGGACTGATGGCTTCGTGGACAGCGGGTCCTGCGTGATTCTGACATGCAGGATCCACCCGTTAATGACTACATCAAGTCATGAAGGACCCACAGGACACCCTGTCGACGAAGCTGCCAGTCCCGATGGATTTGGGTTTGAGTGTAAGTTACGGCATTTATGTATCCAGGATACTTTGAAGCTTTATCTCAAAAAGTTACATTTTTTTAAATAACAAAAAATTAAAAAGCTGTTTTAACCCTTCAGGACGCAGCCTGTTTTGGCCTTGTAGCACAGCCGATTTTTTTCAAATCTGACGTGTCACTTTATGTGGTAATAACTTTGGAATGCTTTTACTTATCCGAGCTGTTTGAGATTGTTTTCTCATGACATATTGTACCTTACACTACCGTTCAAAAGTTTGGGGTCACCCAGACAATTTTGTGTTTTCCATGAAAACTCACACTTATATTTATCAAATGAGTTGCAAAATGACTAGAAAATATAGTCAAGACATTGACAAGGTGAGAAATAATGATTTTTATTTGAAATAATAATTTTCTCCTTCAAACTTTGCTTTCGTCAAAGAATGCTCCATTTGCAGCAATTACAGCATTGCAGACCTTTGGCATTCTAGCTGTTAATTTGCTAAGGTAATCGGGAGAAATTTCACCCCCATGCTTCCAGAAGCCCCTCCCACAAGTTGGATTGGCTTGATGGGCACTTCTTGCGTACGATACAGTCAAGCTGCTCCCACAACAGCTCTATGGGGTTGAGATCTGGTGACTGCACTGGCCACTCCATTACAGATAGAATACCAGCTGCTTGCTTCTTCCCTAAATAGTTCTTGCATAATTTAGAGGTGTGCTTTGGGTCATTGTCCTGTTTTAAGATGAAATTGGCTCCAATCAAGCGCTGTCCACAGGGTATGGCATGGCATTGCAAAATGGAGTGATAGCCCTCCTTATTCAAAATCCCTTTTACCTTGTACAAATCTCCCACTTTGCCAGCACCAAAGCAACCCCAGACCATCACATTACCTCCACCATGCTTGACAGATGGCGTCAGGCACTCTTCCAGCATCTTTTCAGTTGTTCTGCGTCTCACAAATGTTCTTCTGTGTGATCCAAACACCTCAAACTTCGATTCGTCTGTCCATAACACTTTTTTCCAATCTTCCTCTGTCCAATGTCTGTGTGCTTTTGCCCATATTAATCTTTTCCTTTTTAGCCAGTCTCAGATATGGCTTTTTCTTTGCCATTCTGCCCTGAAGGCCAGTATCCCGGAGTCGCCTCTTCACTGTAAACGTTGACACTGGCGTTTTGCGGGTACTATTTAATGAAGCTGCCAGTTGAGGACCTGTGAGGCGTCTATTTCTCAAACTAGAGACTCTAATGTACTTGTCTTGTTGCTCAGTTGTGCATCCATTAGCCTTCTAACACAGTTAGCAAACACAATGTACTATTAGAACACTGGAGTGATGGTTGCTGGAAATGGGCCTCTATACACCTATGTAGATATTGCATTAAAAACCAGACGTTTGCAGCTAGAATAGTCATTTAGCACATTAACAATGTATAGAGTGTATTTCTGATTAATTTAATGTTATCTTCATTGAAAAAAACTGTGCTTTTCTTTCAAAAATAAGGAAATTTCTAAGTGACCCTAAACTTTTAAACGGTAGTGTTTATTTGCTGGAATGTCTCAGTGATGGAATAGGAAGAAGGCCGCATCCATAGCAAGGCCGGTATCTGTTACCTCGCAAATCACCCTCTTAACCCCGTCCCAGAACTCCGTGAGTAGTGGACATGACCAAAAGGTGTGGAGAAGGGTACCATTATCCAATCCGCACCTCCAACAAAGGGGGGACACTGTCGGGAAAATACGGTGCAATCGAACCGGTGTCCTATACCAACGAGAGAGCAATTTGAAACTTGCTTCCTGGTAACGCGAGCTAATCGATGATCTATGGGCCAAAGTGAGGATACGAGTTCATTGACTGGCGGTAAAGGAAATATCCAGGTCCAACTCCCATTTAGCAATGTAGTCAGGGCGGGGGGTAGGTCTGGCAGGTTCAGAAGAAGGGAGTAGATCATGGACAACATGGGACGTGCTAGATCTGTTCCAACACACATATCCTCCAATGGAGATCTTGGAGTTTTGGTATAAGGCAGGGGGTAATATTGATGAACAAAAATGGCGAAGTTGTAATCTCCAATGACCCAAAGGTTGAAGGTCCGGTATCCATGCCAGCTCAGAAAGGGAGAGCCACTCCGAGTCCTTCAGCAATTGAGCTGCCCTAAACATACCCGATGTGAACCAGGAACGGAAAACTGGATCTATCAACCCAGAAGAAAAAGAGGGATTCCCCAGAATTGGAAACATGGGGGAGCATAGAGGAAGTAGACTTGATCTTACCGTATGAAGAGCACAACACCTCAGCGTGGGCCAATAGTGGGGTGTTGACGAAGGGGTTTGAGATGGCTACGATCCAGCCACGGAACCACCGCGAGGGGGACCGCGGAGAAGCTTTGCTCAAGACCCACCCATGGCTTGAGAGGGGCGTGCCCACACCAATCAACAACGCGTGACAGATGAGATGCTATATAGTACGAACGGATGTCAGGAAGTGCCAAACCCCCCGCTTCCCTAGCACGACACAGGAGCACCCGTTTAAGTCTGGGAGATTTACTATTCCAGACAAAGGAGATTTGTAGGGAGTTGATTGCTTCGAAGAACGACATTGGGAATGCTATAGGAAGAGCTTGGAATAAATAGAGTAGTCGAGGAAGAATGTTCATTTTAAAGATAGTACAGTGACCCATCCAAGTGAATGTGCCCCCCGACCACCTAGCACAATCCGCTTTGACTTCTGCAAGAAACTATGGGAAGTTCGGATTGAAGAGTTCCTTCAGATCCGACGGGATGCACACTCCAAGGTACTTTAGGGCCACCAAATTAAAGGATTGTTCCAATGTCAGTAATAGGGGGAGGGAAGGGAGACATTCATGGCTTCCGATTTGGAAAAGTTTATTTTGAAGTTAGACAAGATGGAAAAACGTCGAAACTCCTGCATAAGATTTGGGAGGGAGATGATCGGATTGGACAAGAAACACAAAAAGTCATCCGCGTACGCTGCAACCTTGTCGACCCTAGATCCCACCACGAAATCCTTAATATCAGAGTTTGCTCAGACATGGCGAAGAAATGGTTTCAGTGTCAGCATGAAAATCAGGGGGGACAGGGGAGAGCCCTGACGGGTCCCGTTGTGGATGGTGAATTCGTCCGAGTGGACTCCCTTCACACGGACCCTGGCAGAGGGGCAGGAGTATAAGGACATTATCCACCCCATCATTTGAGGTCCAAGACCAAGTTGGAGAAGAGTTTCCTCCACATATGTCCAATTGACTCTGTCAAACGCTTCCCAGGTCCGTGGAGACCCTTGACATTCAGTGAACCTATCCGCAGGTCCGTCTGGGAGTGACGTGCCATGTCCACAGTGGGAAGAGGGGGGGGGGAGGAGAGGGAACACAAGGAAGAAGACAAGCGAAAGACGGGAGGGAGGTAGAAAAGATAGACATAAAGGCGGTCCAAAGGCCGACTCCTTGACGGTAAGAGAACCTGTGGAGAAAAGTTGTTAAATGAACGGGGGCTAGAAAAACCATGGGGGGGGGAGACACACACAGCGAGCAGCACCATAAAATAACAGACAAAATCTTCCGGCACCCACCACGAGGTGAGCAACGGAGGCACAAACACTTATATATCATGATTCTGCAGAGGAGATAACAAGAACAGTAGCGACCCACTTCCCGATTTCAGTAAGAGTTTAGCAAAGAAAAAACAATTACAAAATAGCGCAGTAGAGAAATATCCGGCAATTACAGCTACCTGAGAAGAGGCCATTAGATCAAGTAGGCCCATAATAGGGGGAAGAGGAAGGTGAAAAATATGGGGAGGGGGAGATGAGTAGGAGGGGAAAGGAGAGGGGGAGAAAGAGGAGCGGACAGGGATAAGAAAGAGAGTGGGAAAGGTAAAAGGGGGGATAGGGCTGGTAGGGAAGGTAAAGGCAGACAAACGTATTTTATGCAATAATGTATTCGCGGACCACCCTTATATGCTGTAATACAACTTGAAGAGTATGTATCCCTATAAAACATGCGGCACTACACATGTAGAGTGAAATGGGAACCAGAGCAACAAGATTGTAGGGCCCTATGACACTGAACATCTACCAGATAGATCGCGGGAGGGAGAGTATAGGAGGATGGGGAAGAGGGGTGGGGTAAGGGAGGGGGGAGACTAACATGTTAGGGAAGGGACATTGTGAAATAGGGAAGGGGGGAGGAAGACATGTAACAGAAGAAGGGTAGTATGCAAGTATGGGTATATCTACTGTCACGGAAGTGTCTGTGAACTCCACGTTGGCATTGTGGGACCCAAATGCATACAAATAATCTAAGCGAGAAATAGGAACTCGTCTCAAAAAGTTCCGTAGGAGGAGGCACTCGTCGTTAGTATCGTTACAACAAGAACCTGAAACAAAAGAAACCGCTAGGCACTAGACGGTATAAAGAGTCATTAGGTTAAACCATTGCGTTGCTGCGTAGTCGAGGTGAAAACCCACAAGGTAGTCCAAATCAGGCCTCTGGGGGAATCCTCAGTGAGAGATCCGGATGGAGCAGTAGCGAATCCCTAAGCGGGGGCCTGTTGAAGAAGGGTTGGCTGGGGCGCCGACTGCGCCGTAGTTGAGGTAGCCCAGGCCTGTCCAGAGCCAGCCAATCCGGGACTGGGAAAGGATCGATCTGTAAGAATCTAAATAGGCCATCCAAGTTCGAGAAATGGCGCAACAGAAAGGAGGCTGATTCCTTCCTGATAACCACGTGGAAAGGGTGACCCCATCTGTATGTGGCTCCCGCCGCCTTGATATTTTCCAATAACGGGTGTAGGAGACGCCTCATATACAGTGTTCGTGGAGAAACATCAGGATAAACGGTGACCCTGTTGCCATCAATGGACACCAGACCATGCGACCACGCTCCTCAGACAATTAAATCCTTATCGGAATAGTAGTGTAGGCGGCACCGAATATCACAAGGGTTGGATGAGTCGCTCGGACCAGGGCAGGAGAATCTGTGAACACGGTCCATTAAGAATGTAGCTTCCAGGGGTCTATTGGTGATCGTGTTAATGATGACGGAGACCCACGCAGAGAGATCATCCCTTGATCAGGGAGTCCTTTCAGGCCGACATTATTTCTGCGTCCCTGGTTTTCCTGATCATCCAGTTGAAGTGCTAGGGACTGCATGTGTGACCTGTTCGAAAATGGCTGCCTGCTCCAGGGCTATCACTCTGGAGTCCATAGTAGAATATAAACTTCTTTTTACTTTTTACAATTTTTTTTTTTTACCTGCTGCACTCATCGCTGCTAGAATACATTACACTACCTTCGTAGTAATGTGTGCGTGTAATGTATTCCAACTGTCATTGTGACGTGACAGTAAGCCTTTGAGGACCAGCTAGAGGTTGGTCCTCATAGGCTTCTGTACATGGCAGACCCAGAGGCCGATTGCCAATTGCATAGGGGCTGCCGATGTGCTACAAACCCCTCAAATGCGGCGACCGCAATCAATCGCGGCATTTAAGGGGTTTATTGCCGAAAGCAGTGGCGATGAACCGCTGATCGGCAACAGTGGAATGTCAACTTTCGGGGACAGCTGACCTTCCGATTGTCGATGCACACTGTCACTGACAGTGTGCATCGGGAACAACTCAGTGACTTCCTGTTACTCTGACAGGAAGCATATCAGGACCAGCCAGAGGCTGGTCCTGATAGGCTTCCGTACATGGCAGACATGGAGGCCATTGTTTGGCCTCCGGTTGTCATGCCAACCATCGGCAAACCCCGTGATTTCATTGTGGGCTCTGCCAAAGTGCTAGAAACTCGCAATCGATCGCCGCATTTAGGGGTTAATTGCAAAAATCAGCGGCAAAGGACCGCTGGCCGGCAAGAGTGGAGTGTCCGCTATCGGAGACAGCTCACCTCCCGGTCCCCAGTGCACACTATCACCGACATTGTGCACCGGGAACCGCGCAGTAACTGTACATCGTGGTGCGCGAAATAACCTCCTGCCATGACGTACAGTTCCTAGGGGTTAAATCTTATTAAAAATAAATGTGCTCAAAGGTTTACATAGCCTTTAATTGATAACCACTAAAGCACTATAGACATTTAGGGATATTATATAATAAACCATAACCAAATGTATAATGTGTATCAATATTAACCCCTTTTTTTATCATAGACCACCAGAGGTATTCGGTATTAACCACAAAACCACTGTAGAAAACCTGGAGTGCTTACCCTGAAACCACCCCATGTAAAAGTGTATGATGTCGTTTTATGTATAAAGTTGGGAAGTTTGTATAATCAGGGGCCTTTTTCTGTCCACGTTGTGATAAATCTCATGGAAAACCCCCATTATAAATCCTGCGTTTGCCCCTGATGAACTCTGTAATAATTGTTTCTAGAAGCATCAAGTGATTGTCTCCAATTTAGCTTCAAATTGTGTTGCTTTCTGCTGGATCTAGGCCATAACTGAACCTGGGCCCACTGGAGCCCATAATTCTAGCTCTTGCTTATGGGAAGGAGGGGGGGGGGGGCAAGTTTAGAAAAAACAAAGGCTCCTTGATTTGCTCAGCTGACATCTATGTGTAATACCATTTCTGTCCAAGTCTCAACCAACTGTGTTAGCTTAGAGATTAAATGTTGTGTAGAGCATTAGGCCCCAACACTGGACCACTTTAGCCATGAAATTGTATGTCATAGTCATATTACTTTTGAAAAATGAGAGCAGTGTTTTTTTTTCGTTTCAGGCCTAAGCTGCAGTAAAGAGGGTTAATGTTTTATTTAGTCTTCTGTTTCTCAAAAAAGATTCATTTATCATTAGTTCCCGATTTATTATGTGTTAAATGCTTTATGGTCTTCTCTCCCAATTAATTTCCCGGGGGTGTAAGACATGTGCAGGGCTTATAGATCATTATTGCATACTATTTCTGGAGATAGTGAAACACAAAGGCACGCTCTAGAATAGGAATTATTGTGTTCTCAACACTGTATAATGGTTTAACTATGACGAGCTTCCTAAAACCAATGCTCCCTCACGCAAGAAGGGCTTAACAATAAACTGGATTAGCAGTAATTAAATGTGGTCTAGTGACAATTAAAATGTATCACATATAAACGGCAAATTCAAAACACATATTGTCTAAAAAATATAGTTTACATCAAAATGTTAACAGATTTAGAACATAACACTACATAAATTACAGAAATTCCCATCTCAGACGTTTATAGCATATCCACAGGATATGCCATAAATGTCTGATAGATGCAGGTGCCAGCTCTCGATATAGGTGTGAGTCCATGACCTGCATCTATCAGACATTATAAACATCTGAGATGGGAATAGCCCTTTAAAGAGGATCTGTCACTAGTTTAGTAATGCCAAATCTCCTAACTAATCTAGTAGGCGCTGTCAAGCTGATAATACTAGTGAAAATTATGTCCTAGAACGTTTATTATTTTAAAAGTTATGAGCTTATTTCTAAATATGCAAACGAGGCTGTACTAGCCAAAGGGGCGGTAACGCTGCTCTTTCTCTGTGGTCATTGTTTGTGTTGTCTATATGACTCTGTCCAAGCAGCGTCATACAGCTTCTCCCCTTCACTGCACAGCGTGATCTCAGCTGCAGTTGCGAGATCACGCTGTCTTTACACTTCCTTTAACACATCGCCTCAGCACTCAACCAGGGAATGCCCACAGAGAAAGAGCAGTGTTACCGCCCCTTTGGCTAGTATAGCCAAATTTGCATACTTAGAAATAAGCTCATAACTTTTAAAATAATACATGTTTTTGGACATAATTTTCACTGGAATTGTCAGCGTGATATCACCCATTAGATTAGTTAGGAGATTGGGCATTACTAAACTAGTGTCAGATCCTCTTTAAGGATTGATTTTTTTTGTGTTTGCCTCGCCTCATTCTGTCAGCCATAACTTTTTATTTTTATGTCTACATAGCTGTTTCAGACCACAATCAAACCAGTAATAACCCAGAATGTAGAATACATACTGGAAACGTCATATTGCAATCACATCTTCATGTTTTACGCAGAATGAAATATTGTATGAGTGGTGAACTCTAAAACATGCAAAACCGGAATAGAACTAATTAAAATTCTCCCCATGAAATTGAGTGTTAATTTGTTTTATTGAGGAGAAAGGTACCAATTTAATATAGGACACAAGCCTAATTAATTTGTTGTTCATTACAATACCATTAGTCATGATGAAGTAATGAGGCATTAATGTTGATGCAGTATGTGCTTTCAAAGGAATTTCATGGTACGTAAGCAACTAATTAATGCACGTGTAAATTGCCACTTGTTACAATGAACAATTATTTTATGTTGCTTTTTCTATTGCACTACTTATAAAGTCATATATCTTATCTGTCCCTTAAACATATACGTTGATCATATATACAGAGCTGGGAGAAAAGTTTTCTCTCTCTTCTAGTTTCCCCTATTTTTGCATATTTGACACATTTAACGGTTTAAGATCTTTAAAGGGGCTCTCGTGAAAGGGCTGAATTAGTAAATACCTACTTTCCCTATGAAGTAACAATTCTAAAACATATTTTTTCTTAGAAATCTGCATTGTGCTGATCCAACGTAATTCCTCCTGGAAATGTGTCCCTACACAAAGTGACATTGACATTGTAAGCACTGATTGGACAATGTTAAAGTATGTAAGGACACACCATATTGATAAGGAGAATGTTAACACCCAGGTGTCAATTTATTTATACATGTCCAGGAGAAATTACAATGGCGCAACACCGAGATCTAAGAAAAAAATGCTTCATGATTGTTATTGAAAAATGGCAATACAAGTATTTACTGAGGCCCTCTGCACACGGCTGTAGCCGTAATCATGGTCCGTGATTACGGGCACGGCCGGCTGCGGACACTATAAAGTATGGGAGCACGGTCCATAAAATAAAAAAATAGGACATGTCCTATTTTTTTACGGATGCTTTCTACGGCCTGGACACCTTCCCGTAACTATACGGGAAGGTGTCCGTTGGCCATAGAAATGAATTGATCAGTATCAGTAAAATTCCGGTAGTGTGTATGTGGCCTCAAACGGACATGTCAGGAGAGATGACAAGTTGTCTTTAAAAAAATGTAGACTAAAATAGTACAGCCTTGGGGCACTACTGTCCACAGCAATCCTGTATACAATGTTCTCTGTAAGCCCAAAGAAACATCCTAACAGCATATAGCAAAGCATCACGAAAAATGTTCCCAAAACTAAATAAATCTGTGGTACTCCCCACATAAACTAAATAAATGTTATTGTTTCATCATATGATCCACATGAGAGCACGTGCTCCCGCTGACAGCCACAGCCATTTTGCCTCGCTAACACTTTGTCCAGGCCTTCTGTCCTTTGAATGGTCTTCTGGGATACTTTGTGATTTCTAGAATTATTCTGGTAGGATTTGCTTGAGACAATGTCTTTCACTGTGTATCAATGATTTATAAGCCTTATCTATAGAGGCATAATAATCCTGATTTCAATTTTTCTGTATTTATTTAGGGAGTCTGATCTTGGGTATATATTTTTGTTTAGGATATTTGGTCCAGGGTATGTATTTAGGAAGTCTGGTCTTGGGTATTTGTTTAGGGGGGGGGTCTGGGCTGCATTCATTTTAGGGAGTGATGAAGGGGGTCATGTGCTTTTTGTGTTTCAAAAACAATGGGTTAGGGGCATGTTATATGTAAATGGACGAGGCAAAGATAATCCATTTTGCACGCACTGCTTCATACATCACTTTGAGCATGTGAGCAACAGAACTGGACCATGAAGCAATGGAAGAAGGTTGCCTGGTCTGATGAATCATATTTTCATCTACATCATGTGGTCGGCCGAAGGTTCGGCCTTGGGATAGATGGCGCCCGGTGCGAAATTATCTTTCGATGCCCCACCCCATCATAAAAAAATTGCCCCATAAAAAAGTATAAAACCTCCCCACAGTATAATGCACCTTTAGTGCCCCCACACATTATAATGCCCCTTTAGTGCCCCCCATACAGTATAATAACAATATTTTATATATTATAACCCCTTCAAGGACACAGTATTTTGTCCTCTAATTGTGCCCACACAGTATTATGCCCCTAAGTGCCACACACAGTATTTTGCCCCCTGTAGTGCCCCTATACAGTATAATGTCCACTTAGTGGCATCCACAGAGTATAAGGCCCCTCTCCCCCAGCTGCCACACACAGCCCCCCCTTGTAGATAGTGACCCCTGTAGATTGTGCCATAAAGCCTTCCTGTAGACAGTGCCATAATCCCCCACCTCCCCTTTGTACCCAGTGCCATACAGCCCCCCACCTCCCTCTTGTAGACAGTACATCCAAACAAAAAAATTGTACTCACCTAGGCCCGTTTCCCACGACGAACTGAGCTGCTCCACAATGCAGTTGTCGGAATCCTAGCGTAAGTTGGCGTGATCCTGTAGCCTAGTACAGTGTTTCCCAATGTTTCCCAATGTTTTCGGACTCTAGGCACCCCTGGAAAAGAAAATGTCCTCAGGGCACCCCTACCAAAAATTGTTTAGACAAAGTCAGAAAACGTTTAAAAATAAGCACTACACTGTTAGGGTATGTTCACACAGCGTTTTTTATAAGGCAGAAAAAATCTGCCCCAAATTCCTTCATGAATTTTAAGTCAGATTTTGAATTGACAGCGTTATGTGAGATTTTTTTTACGTTTTTTTTTAAGCCATTGAAGCTAATGAAAAAGACGAAGGCAAAAAAGCACTCCAAACAAGCGCCGCAGGTATTTTCTGCCTCCTATTATTTTCAATTGGAGGTCAGAGGTGGAAACCACTTGAAGACCATCAGCCCCCCACTCACAGTAAAATGACCATCAGCCCGCCACTCACAGATGCCCCCTGTAGATAGTGACGCACAGCCCCTTGTAGGTAGTGCCACACAGCCGCCTTGTAGGTAGTGCTACACAGCCCCTTTGTAGGTAGAGCCACACAGCCCCTTTGTAGGTAGTGCCACACAGCCCCCTTGTAGGTAGAGCCACACAGCCCCCTGGTAGGTAGTGCCCCACAGCCCCCTTGTAAGTAGTGCCAGACACCCCTTTGTATGTAGTGCCACACAGCCCCCTTGTAAGTAGTGCCAGACACCCCCTTGTATGTAGTGCCACACAGCCCCCTTGTAGATAGCCCCCCTTTCTGTAGATAGCGCCACTGTAGCTCCCTGAAGAAGCGGAATCCCACCGGGGCCAGGGATTCTGCTCCTGGATGGAGCGCTTGATGTCTCTGTCCATATATGGACAGTGACATCAAGGGCAACTCCTGAAGCGGAATCCTTATTCGCCGACGCTGTGACCAGGGATTCCACTTCAGGAGAAGACCCTGACGTCTCTGTCAATTTAAGAAGCTTCTGAAACACAAGCAGGGGAAGGGAGCCACCACCTGCTGGAGTGATGCGCCCTGTGCAATGGCACATGTCGAACACACCCCTAAGGCTTGCACGGGGTGTGCGTCACTTAACTGGTGAAGAGATGGCACCAGGATGCACTATGGAAAGAAGGCAAGCCGGTAGAGGCAGTGTGATGCTCTAGCAATATTCTTTTCAGAATCCTTGGGTCCTGGCATTCATGTGGATGTTACTTTGATACATCTCGCAACTTACAGGACTTCAAGGATCTGCTGCTAACGTCTGGTATCAGATACCACAAGACACCTTCTGAGGTCTTGTGAAGTCCATGCCTTGAAGGCTCAAAGCTGTATTGGTGGCACGAGTGGGACCTACAAAATATTAGGCAGGTGGTTTTAACATCATAACTGATTGGTATATATACAAATCACATAGGTGGTTTGAAGGGAAGTAATGATGTTGTTTTACTTAGTAACAGTATTTTGCATTAGGTTAATAATTAGGCCTCTTGTTTTAATCACAATTCACATAATCAAAGTCTGTACATTTGTTGTATTTGTGTTCTTCATTACTATAACTGCACCTGGCCACTGGTGTGGTATTGTATGTACATAATTGCTGTTGTACGGTGAAGCGTTTTCTTATTAGCGGACTCATGCTGTGTGCCGTTGTTATCTCTGCACATAAATCATTACTTCTGTCAAATTAAATACGTACGGAAAAAATAATTACCGCCAGAGAAGGTTTCTTTTTTATTCTTTATTTTTTTTATTTCTTTTTTTACATGCTATATAAAGTTGGAAACCTAGCATATTTTGTTAATGGAGTTTATTTAAATAGAACCAGTTACATAACGCTCTCTTAATACTGTTCAGTTTCATTGCACTTTAAATATTGATTTTTATTAATAGCAATGAAAGCAGATTACTATTCACCATCTGTGATCTGTGCTAGATTCCAGGATCACTATAAAATTTGGCTTGTCATATTAAGCATTTTGTGACATTGGTAACAGGACTGGCTTTAGGGGGACAAACTTGATTTAGCTCCAAGTAAAACATTCCACTGAGAGCACCGTGTGGTTGAATAATCACAACTTAGTGGGACAGATTTATCAATGTATTTACACCATGAGCTGCTACAATTCATTTTTTATGTGGGCGAACATTAGAAATGAATTAAAAAATATTGAGCACCTGCTGCAGTGCATCCTTTCCAGGTTATCTTTTTCATTCCTTCCCCATTATAGATTGCCCTCAGGCCTGTGGCAATTCCTAATAGGTGTGGATCCCTCCTCTGGGACACTTACCTATCGGGAGGTCACAGGGACCGCTATGGGGGTGACGGGACCATTAATCTTCTGACCGGTGAGGGTCCAAGAGGTGGGACAAGCACCAATCAAACAATTATGGCATATCTTGTGGCTAGTAAAAACATATAGTGCCAATGCCAGAAGTTATAAATGGAGATAAATGCAGATATTTGTAGTGTATTATATGTTGGCAGAGGGTGAATTTTATTTATATTTTTGTCAATGGAATTTTAATGATTACAAATGATGCTAATTATTACTTCTGAAACGGTTTAATCAATAATAACACTAATGCTAATTTATCTAGTAGATAGTGCCGAAGTCTTCATTATCTGAGCTGGTTATGATGATAGCAGCATAAAGGAAAAATATAGCTCCGCTTAACCCATTACTGTTTACAGAACCACATGCAATAAAAACATGTAATGGAATTTCTTGCTCATGATTTAATTAACTATTTTCTATTACTTCTTATCCAGTCTTGATATCTAGGTAAGTGGGAAACATATTTCTCAATTAACATAATGGAACAAGTGATGGCTTTATTAATACTGGAATTAAATAGTGACAAGGCAAAAAAGAAAATTGCTTCGTGGCTCAGGCTCACCTCTATCACTTCTTAACAGCTTTGGCAAAAAGAGAATTTGTACAATAGAGAGAGCACATGTGGCTCCTGTGGGGCCCCTGGAGTCAGGGGGGCCAGCCTAGGTTTTCTACTTCCCTCATTTTAATGGGTGGTGGGAACCTGTGAAGGAATTTCCTCTCCACAGGCCTATAAACAAAAAGACTAGGGAATTACCCTTGGATCTTGAAAACAAGCACCAGCTTCTTGAATCCTAGGTAGTTAGGGGTCTAGTATTAGAAACCAGCACTAGAAGGGGCCCCCAGTTAAATCTGTGCCATGGGGCCCCCACTTCTATGTATGCTCCTGTTCTTCAACATTAAGAGATTGTCCAGTATATCCTTTTATTTAATTTTATCACTTTGCCATTTACAGTCCCTTTAAATAGGTTTTTCTATTTATAAACTCAATTTTTACATTCCATTTTTAGAACATAACTATACAAACAAAAAAGGCAAGTTTTGGTTTCTTATTTGGTTAGGCCCCATGCCCACTTCAGTTTTTTCCTTCAGGGTGCTAGCCGTTTTTCTGACGGCTAGCACCCTGACCCATTCATTTCAATGGGGCCATGCACACTTCAGTTTTTTGACGGTCCCGTTGCTCCGTTCCGTTCCAAAGTAGAGCATGTCCTACTTTGGTCCGAGACTCCGTGACCGTGAGGCCCATGCGAGTCAATGGGGCCGTCAAAAAAACTGGAGGCACACGGAAGGCATCCGTGTGTCGTCCGTGTGTGACGGAGCCGTTGCCTAGCAACGGCCGGGCGGGCATAAATACATTACAGAAATATTACACTAATCGGCAGCCACTTGTCTCTATCAATCACTGATAGAGAAAAGAGGCTGCTGATTAAAATTGAAATAAAAAGCAGTTCATACGTACCCGGTCGTTGTCTTGGTGACGAATCCCTCTTCCTCCTCCAGTCCGACCTTCCTTTCTGACGCGGCAGCCTGTGATTGGCTGCACAGGCCGCTGCAGCCTGTGATTGGCTGCAGAGGCGGTCATGTGGGATGAAGCGTCATCCCTGGAGGCCGGCCTTCTGACGTCATCCTGACGTGCGTGACCGCCACTACAGCCTGTGATTGGCTGCAGCGGCGACATGGATGAAACGTCATCGCTGGAGGCCGGACAGGAGGAATGTAAGTATGAACTGTTTTTTTTTTTAATACATTAAAATTGTATTTTCCGAGCGCCGAGCATGGTACTTTCAAGGTTGCTGAAAGAGTTACCGCCGATCAGTGCAGCCCATTAACTCTTTCAGCACCCTGGACAGTACCATGCTCGGCGCACGGAAACGGACACACGGAGTGCACACGGCCACTAAAACGGGCACACGAATCCGTCACAAACGGCAGTGAAAACTGTGGCGGAAGTGTACACGAGGCCTTACACTTGTGAATCACATGCCTAAGGCCTCATGTACACTTCCATCACCGTTTTTTTGGCCGTTTTTGACGGATCCATGTGTCCGTTTTTGTTTCCGTGTGCACTCCGTTTCCGTTCCATGTTTCCGTTTTACACGGACGTTGTGCTTCCGTTTTTCCGTTTAAAAAACGGAAGGTAAACTTCATTTGAACTTGTCACATGTCCCAGGAAACACCCATAGAAAGGTTACAAGAAGGTTTTGGTGCTGTTTTCTGAGGCTTTCAGAGCATAGAGAACAGTTTGAGATTACTCTGCTTGGCTTGCTTTGGTTTTTTGGGATTTTTGGAGTGAAATGTGTGCATTTACTTATTTTGTGACGCTGGGCACTAGTTCCCTGCTGCCATCTGTGCGTCAATAGCTCCTTGGCAAGTTCCTCCCACACGGCGTCCTTTTTTATAGTGGTCGTGGTAGCATTCTGCCCATGTATCCCACAGTTCTGGGTGATCATGCTTCAATGCTATGAGTCTCTCCACATCCATCTTCAGGAATAAATGTGTACTGTAGTCTGTGAGTCTGTGAACTTTGGCTCACCCAGCCGTTGCTATGGCAACAGATCCGTCAAAAACGGACGGCACACGGAAGCCTTCCGTGTGCCATCCGTTTTTTTGACGGACCCATTGACTTCTATGGGCCACACGGTCACTGAATCACTGACCAAAGTAGGACATGCTCTACTTTTGACGGAACGGAACAACGGATCCGTTTAAATAACTGAAGTGTGCATGGGCCCATTGAAATGAATGAGTTCAGGGTGCTATCGGTGAAAAAAAGGATAGCACCCTGAAGGAAAAGACTGAGGTGGGCATGAAGCCTTAGGGTATGTTCACATCGGGAAGCAGAACATCTGCCTATTGATTTCAATGGGAAAAACGTCGTTCTGTTCCGACGGCCCGTTTTTTTAAAAAACGGTCGCGAAAAAGAAGTGCAGGTCACTTCTTGGGACGTTTTTGGAGCCATTTTTCATAGACTCTATTGGAAACCGCTCCAAAAACGGCTGTAAAAAACGCGAGTGGATTAAAAAACATTTGAAAATCTGGAGCTGTTTTCCCTTGGAAACCGCTCCGTATTTTCAGACGTTTTTGAGTTTGCGTGTGAACATACCCTTAGAATTAGACTGTCCAACATTTAAAGGGGACACATTATGAACACCCTGCTCCTACTAGATCTGCCTCCTTATAGGACTTCACAGCAAATTTCTAAATGTTGGTTTACATGGGCTGATTTCTTTCCTATTACGAGCGCCGATCAACGATGTAAGTAGTTGATTGGCGCTCGTTAGAAGGCCTTTTTACACGGGCAGATGCTATCTGTATAGGGATGAATGATCGTAAGGTCCCCATCAGTTTGTATAATTTTCGACAGTACATTCCCTGTTTACACATTAGAGGAAAATTTATAGGATTACCTCCGAATTGCAAATACCGGGCTATTTCACCTCCAACGGTAGTCATTATGCATTATTGTAACCACACATTCCCTAATGTTTAAACTCTTATTTAAAATTAAACTCGATTAGTGGACTAACAACATTGTAATAACAGTGGATAAAAGGATAAAGCACAATTCATCAGCTGTATCAAGAACTAACCATTGGGCAGATAGTCAATAGTATTTCATATAAATGATATGAACAATGTAAAAAAATAAAGTCAAACTCATATATTTAATATCTAAAACTGTGATGATCATCTACTGCCTAAATAAATGTATAAAAAGGTGTGTATCATTTAAGAGAAAGTATCTTGGCCATAAATCCAATGTTCTTTTCTTTGAGAATTGTCGTTCTGTCACCCACTCTTCTCAGACTTAGGCCTTATTTACACGAGCGTATTTAACGTCCGTGATACACGCGTGAAAATCACGCGCGTCGCACGGACCTATGTAAGTCAATGGGGCTGTTCAGACATTCCGTGATTTTCACGCAGAGTGTGTCCGCTGCGTAAAACTCACATGTCCTATACTTGAGCGTTTTTCGCGCATCACACACCCATTGAAGTCAATGGGTGCGTGAAAATCGCGCACAGCACACGGAAGCACTTCCGTGTGTCGCACGTGATTCGCGCTACAGTTGTTAAATAAATGAAGGAAAAAAAAAAAGCACCACATTCATTGCAGTTTCTAAGCATCGAAACGGCGTGTCATAAGGATGCCATATGCGTGTAAATCACGCAGCCACGCACCAAACACTTATTTACTCCCTGAGCCTATCCCACTTCCCTGTCTTCTTTCTGTCAGGTGTAGGGTGGGGTATTTATACTTGGCCTCCTCCCTCTTTCATTGCTTGTGAATTTTTCTCGTTTCTTAGGTGTGGTGATCAAGCTCCCACTTATCCTGTACCCTAGACGTCTTGGAAACTGGTGAATACCTCAGAGTAGCCTTAGATTCTGTCGATCAGAGTTGTGACGGATTTGGGGTTTCGGTTTTATTTGCACGCTTACTCCTGACATTCTACAGCAGCCTATTGGGAATTGTGCAACTAGTGATTTCATAACTGGTTATCATGGATCCCTCATAGACTGGAGTCTATGGAGGAATGCGTGAAAACGCAGGAAAATAGGACATTTTTTCCACAGACCCTTCACACGCTCCGTTGAAACAATGGCCATGTGAATGGCCCCATTGAAATACATATGTCCGTGTGACAGCCATTGTTTTAACGCCCGTCACATGGACGAGTTACATGCTCGTCTGAATGAACCATTAGGATGTGGTCTTTGATCCTAAATCTTTATTGACTAAGATTGATTTGTAATTCAATACTTATGGACAGGTAAGTTGATAAGACCTTTTCGGATAGTGGACTTGTGCTTGTCAATCCTTGGCGTGCACCCTTCTCACTCAATGGTGCCCTAAGTGGCAACCTACTGTTACGTCTATGGCTACGGCCCGTTGTTCTGACTTGCCCCTCGATGGCCGTGGCCATGGACATCTGAGTTCCTTGCAGCGTCGTCCTCCTGTGAGGTGCCGGCACTCACTTCCTGGTTTCAAGACTGTCTCCCAGAGTGCGCGTGCACGGTCTTAAATGGCCAGTGCGCGCATATTCAGGAAGTCTGCAATCTAGCCCAGAAGGCTACTGGGCTATAAAAAGGGCACTGCCCTCTTGTTCTTTGCCTGAGTGTTGTTCGTTAGCCAAAGTTTGTCTTGCTAATGGTCCCCTAGTGTCTTCCAGTTTTCCTAGTGTTCCCTGTTCCTGTATCCTGTTTCCTGTGCTATCCAGTGCCGTGCTGAGCTGTTGTCATGTTGTGCTGCATTCCACGCCTGTTCTGCTACGCCACGCCTGAAGTCTACCTGCCGCCTGGTCCCAGCCAAGCCTGCCTTGCTACTGTCCAAGTTGCCACAGGTACCCCCTCTGGACTATAGACTCTGTACTATACCTGTTTGGCCAGCTGCTATCCCGCTACGCGGTACAGCCCAGTGGGTCCATACTCCGCACCGTGACACCTATCTCTTGTCCCGGCCCTGGTAACAGCTAAATCCCCCATAACAGTGACAATCACAGTCCATAAGAAGTAAAAACTAAAAAAATCTCACAAATTTCCTCCACAATGAACTAAAGTTGTTCCTTTCTGATAGTGGGCGACCATATAGAATTATTTACATATAACAGAATTACAATAACCACTCTTGGCCATAGATTTCAGAAGTCTGGAGGGGGAATCCTTCTTCTTAGCTAAACATTTGGAAAAAGAAAATTTGAGACCTTTTTATCCAATGTCTTTCCTTTTGGACATACGGATCCTCAGCAGCTTGTACTTTATTGCAAGATTAATTCTACCTAGGATAATGAATTGTTGTTTTTTCTACCATGTCTGATGTCAAAGCAGAGCTCTTAATCACAATCTAACTATATTCAAGGACATTGGTATACATTTCCCTTTGGATATGAGGAAAAGCTAGAAAAAGATTAATCACTATATCCATGAACAATTTTGGGGTTAAGGGTAAATAACCATCCATTAATTTTAATAGTTATTTAGTCCTCGTTGAGCAGGAAGCATTTAGTACTGTGTTCCACATTCTTAGGCACAATCCTGTAAAACTACACATTTACCTTATCCCATCAGTTACTGGCGTTCACAGACACAGCTGTGTGACTTTTATGAGGAGCCGGGAGTGTTAAAAATGATTTACAGTTCAAATGTTTGTCTGCAAGTCGCTTTGGTAGATTATCAATGCGTTCTAATCTTTCATGATGGTGGATGTGAGTGTATGGGTCATTTCAGCTTAGGCAATTAAGAAAAATAAAAAGGGGGAAGAAAATAGAAAAAAATGAGGAAATACAACAATTTCCTTCGACTGTTCTGGAGCAAGAGCGCAATTAACCTTCAGCAATTTGGAATTAGGTAATGCCGTTTTAAAAGTTTTTATTGCTGGGATATAAGGGGTTAGTCTATAAAATGGGGTTCTACATCTTGTATAAAACAGAAGGGCGTAATTTTTTTGTGTATTTTTACTGTCGCAGGCAAAGCAAGAAAACGTATTGTGACGTTGGCATTAAAACCAAGGGTCTATGGTAAGGAAATTTTGATTTCCTGCCAAGCATCTGTCAAGGTGAGAAGCTACAGTCAGCAAGTAATGTGGGAGATGAAGAAGTGTTGACATCTAGATCCTCTTCACCATGTTGAGGTGGACTCTATGACATAGAGGTTTTATAACCGTGTGTGAAATGATTAAGAAGCAATAATGCTATTCTCCACTTCAATTTATTATTGCAAATGTCTGACCAGGTAGTAGAAGATATACAGAGGTATTGGTTTGAGAAAAACAGAGGTGTGGTTTGGGTACTCAAGCCCCTTTTCCAGTCTCTGCCCTCAGGTCAGTGCCATTTTTGCCTTAAGCTAAAGACCTCAGTATATTAATCAGTACTTGGTAGTCTGCTAAAACACTGTGCAGCCTCCAGCTCTAGTATGTGAGTGGGTAACTGTTTGGCGTATACGCCAGGACAATTTTCTGACATATACATCTAACGCGCTCATAGACCTACATTAACCAGATGTATACCATTTTCTTTCTGTATTGAAAAGTGAAGTTTATTCTGGGAGGAGTAAAAGCTGAGGTAGGTAGCTGAGAGCTTGCAGCAGACCTCCATATAGAACCTGCCAGTTTAACTCCTCAGATGTGGCAGTCAATAGTGACCACCGCATATCAGTGGTTTTAGAGGGAGGGGGCTTCCTCTCTCACCCCACCGGCACACCCGCGATGTGATAGTGGGATGCCGATGGTTTTATGGCAGCCGGGGGCCTAACAAAGGCCTCCAGGTCTGCCTTTAGTGAATGCCTGTTAGGCCAGAAGCATGGCCCAACAGATGCCTGTCCGTTTTACACTGACTGGCAATAATACACTGCAATACAGAAGTATTGTATTGTATTATAAAAATGATCAAATGACCGCATAATAAAGTCCCCTAGTGGGACTAATAAAAAAAAAAAAGTGAAAACATTTTTCAATAAAGTTTATAATAAATAAATAAAAATCCCAATTAAAAAAAGAAAAATAAAAACCAACTTTTCCCCTTTACAAAATGCTTATTATGAAAAAACAAGAAAAACATAGTAATAAAGCTACACATATTTGGTATCGCCACGTCCGTACCCCAACTATAAAACAATTACATTATTTAATCCACATGGTGAACGCTGCAAAATATAAAATAAAAAAACAATTCCAGAATTGCTGTTGTCTGTTCATCCTGCCTTCAAAAAAATTTGATAAAAAGTGATCAAAACGTCTAATAAAATGGTACGAATAAAAGTCGTACCGCAAAACATAAGTTATACAGCTATGTCAGCAGAAAAAGAAAAAGTTAAAATATGGCGACACAAAAACTAATTATTTTGAAATAAGTGTTTTTACTGTTTAAAAGTAGTACATCATAAAAAAAACGATATACATTTTGTATTGCCGCAATTGTAACGATCCGCTGAATAAAGTTATTATGTTATTTATACCACACGGTAAACAGCGTAAATTTAATACGCAAAAAAGAATGGCAAAATTGCTTTTTTTTCTATCCCCCCCAACCACAAAAAAAGTTAATAAAAGTTAATCAATAAATTATATGTAACCCAAATTTGTGCTATTTATTTTATTTTTTTTAAAGTCCTTATACAGCCATGTCGAGGGAAAAATAAAAAAGTTATAGCTCTTTGAATGCGACGATGGAAAAACGTAAAAAAATGCATGGTCATCAAGGCCTAAAATAGGCTGGTCACTAAGGGGTTATATTATCAAACATGAAAAAAAACATATAGCTTTCAAACCCACATATAATAATAATAAAAAAACTGTGCCTGGTCATTAATCCCTTCCCGACATCCGCAGTATATATGCGGCGCATGTCGGGTGGGGGAGTATGGAGCAGGCTCATGGGCTGAGCCCGCTCCATAGAGTGAGCGTGATGGCTTTGTGTTACAGCCAACACTTCAGGGTAACGAGCGGGATCCCACTTGAGTGCTATCCCGCTCGTTTAAACTGTTAAATGCCGCGGTCAATAGCGACCGTGGCATTTAAATGACTAGAAACAGGGGGGGGGGCGGCCCCCTGTAACGTTCCAATGGCCCGCCCGTGATGCTATCGGGGGCAACGTTGGTGGGCATGCTGCAGCCTGGGGCTTGATGAAGGTCCCTAGGTCCGCCATTTATTATCACGATATACTGCAATAAATTAGTATTGCAGTACATCGTGCAAATGATCCAACGATCGCTGGTTCAAGTCCCCTAGGGGGAGAAGTTAAAAAAAGTGAAAGACCGTAAAATAAATTAAAAAAATAAAATTAAATCACCCTTTTTCCATTTTCCCTCAAGCACAAAGTAAAGAAAATAAAAAATTAACATGACCGGTATTGACGTGTCCGTAAAAGTCTGAACTATTACAATATATCATCATTATTTAGTCCGCACGGTGAACGCCGTCAAAAATAAAAACCGCCAGAATCGCTGGTTTTTGGTCACTTCATCTGGAATAAAAAGTGATCAAAAAGTCTAATGTGCCCCGAAATGATACAAATAGAAACTACAGCTCGTTCCCCAAAAAATAATCCCTCATATTGCTCAATCGTCGAAAAAAAAAAAAAGGTATGGCTCTCAGAATATTTTGACAAAACTCCAATTTTATTTTTAACAATCAGTTTTTTCCTTGTAGAAGTAGTAAAACATAAAAAACGTTATTAATTTTGTATCGCTGTAATCGTGTTGACCTGCAGAAAAAAATGTAACATGCCCTTTTTACCGCAATGGTGAACGCCGTAAATACAAAACTCCCCAAAAGATTGAGGAATCGCTGTTTTTTCCTATTTCACCCCATACACCTATTTCACCCTATTTTACAGTTTGCCACTACATTATATGGTACAATAAATGGTGCAGTGAAAATCTACAACAAATCCCGCAAAAAAACAAGCCCTCATACGGCAATTTTGATGGAAAAATAAAAAAGTTCTGGCTTTTGGAAGGTGGGAAGGAAAATACGAAAGTGAAAATTAAAAAAATGGCTGCGACGGGAAGGGGTTAACAGGTTTAAAATGGCCTGGTCTTGAAGTGGTTAATGGTAGTGGTAAGTGGCTCTTGTTAGTTTCTACTTCTATCACTCCTATCAAAACTTCTGTACTCTGCACATGCTGGGCTGCACAAACTTCCTTTTTTGTTTTACGTAGAACTTACGTTGAGCGTGTTTGTCACAGATAAATAGTATAGTAAATATTTGATAATACTTATTATAATAATAGTTGATGGTAAAGTTATAGATATGGGTGATATTTACATGGGATATGGAATATGCTGTGTTGTAAATCGAATGTTACAAAAAGTAAGCAATAACTGGATTAATCTAATGATTTACTGAAAGAGGACATTCTGTATGTCTGCTCACTGAATAATGTAACCAAATGATTCCTCATTGTTCCAGAGAGTACTTGAGAATAATGTGAGACCATTTCTCAGATGATTGAAACTTGTAACCTAAAAATTACCCTAAACATACCAGTTAATCCACCAAGATTAGCTGAAGAAAAGAAATTTAGGAGTCTTGAATGGTTAAAGGGGTTTTCCCACTAAGAACGTATAAATGTATGATCACTTGGAAGAACACAGAAAGTCTGAGTTTACTACACTGGCAGCAACTGGTGAATAAATATATACCTATGTATAAGAAGCTATACCGTAGCAGAAAATGTCCAGATAAATTCGGGAAAATTTGGTCCAGGTGGTTAGAGACTCTAGAAACTGCGGTGGTCACTTGAGAGTGGCAAACAGGTGGTGGTGGTGTGTGTGTGTGGGGGGGGGGGGGTTTAGAGCACAAGGATGAATGTGAGCGAATGTTCGTTTTGATTGAGTCAGGCTTTCGGAGATGGTAATTTTACATATCCTGTCAATGTCATACAATGCCTATGCTCCGGGTTGACAATTCCATACAGTACTGATGCCTTTCTGAATGTCTTTTGTCTTGTATTGATTGTATATTGGTACGTGTTTTGTACAACAAAAGTTTTGAAAATAAAGCCTTATTAAAAAAAAATATATGATCGCTGGGGACCCCACCACAGAGACCTCCACCAATCACTAGAACGGGTGTCCCGAGCTCCCGTTCCTTCTCACTGCATGATCGCTGTGAGGAAGATATTGAATTGAGCAGCGTTCGCACATGTTTCGTGCCGCTTCATTCAATGTCTATGGGGCCGACAAAGGCAGCCGGGTGTAGAGCCCCCTCATACATTTATTACTTATATACAGGTTCTTAGTGCTTTAAGTCAAAGACGGAATCAAAGTCCCATAGAGATGCTGAGGGGGGTTAAAGGAACAGTGTCATCACAATTATTTTTTTAATATGTTAAAGATGTTAGTGCTTTATTAAAAACGTTTATATTTATTTGTGTGTTTGTGTTTTACTTTTTCTTATTTTTACACTTTTTCTTCCCTATGGGGGCTGCCATTTTTTGTTCCATTTCTGTATGTGTCGATTAACGACACATACAGACATGGAATACGGCAGCCACAGTCCCATAGGGACTGCGAACGGCTCCCGTCCCATCCACTTCTGTGTACGCCGTCTGTGTGGGAACTGCGCATGCGCCGCTCCCACACAGTCCAATTTGAAATGCGCGCCGTCCGGCGCCATTTTCCTGTGGACCGGAAGTCGCGGCCGGACAGTAAGATTACTTCCGGACTTGTGCACTTGGACCAGCGGCAGCAGACGGAGCGGACGGGCCGGAGGGAGCCGCGGCGGCAGGAGCAGGTAAGAGATTTCTATGTATGTTCGTGTTTGTGTACGTTTACTACTGTATGTAAACCTACTACACTGTGTGTTAGCTCAAAAAATGGCGACACACAGTGTAGGAGGTTAGACCGTTCAAACCCCTCGTTTATCCCGGCACTAGCCAGGATAAAGGAGGGGGGGGGATGCTGAGAGCTCACTAGAGCGAGGGCTTTTTACCCAATTTTGCAATGCTGAAATTTTGGGAATAGCTCCATCTAGTGACCAGCAATGGGAAATATTATAAATTAGAATCTAATTTATAATATTTCCTGACTCGTGAAAAAAATAAAAAAAATTTGAACAATGTTTAATCACCTACACACTAAATGTTTAATTAAAAAAAAACCAACATGTTTTTCTGGCAACACATTCCCTTTAAGACGTGCTGTGCATGCAGGAAAACCCTGAAACATCGCACAAAATCCTTTATAGGGAAATGGGGAAAAATGTCAAAGACAGTTATAGGTAAGCAGTTATAAGAAACGCCTCTTTGAAGTTGTTTCTGCCAAAAGAGGGCAATAGCAAGTATTAGAGACTTCTTCCACATAAGGAAATGGCAGAGCTGTGAAGTTTTTGTATGATAAATTATTGCAATTTTATATTAAGACTGGCTTTTCAAATGCCAGTCTTAAACTGCTTTACGTCGCCAGGAAATGCGCCAAATTTATTAAGAGGTGCACACCTCTTTATAAATTTTGCTTATCTTTGGCTGTCCCTGCAACAGAAATGCAAATCAAGGGCTGCAATCAGCAGGTGTAGATTTGCACAATAACTTACCCCAGTCTCTTTTTTAAGTGATGGTAAATTGGTCGTCTGTCAGACTCTCTCGCTAAACAGCACAAATTTTACTACAAAAAACTGGCGTTAATATTTTAATATATTTCCCCAAATGTGTTTATGTTTTTGGGTTCAATTTCATCACCTTTCTCTTGAAAGGGAATGTGACACTAGAAAATGTTTTTTTTTTTTTTTAGTTAAACAATTATTATTTAAGTGATTACACATTGTTGTAATTTTTTTAATTTTTTCACAAGTCAGGAAATATTATAAATTAGATTCTAATTTATAACTTCCTTGTGCTGGTCTCTAGAGGGAGCAGTACACAAAATTGCATCATGGTCAATGTGGTAGAGCAACCTCATTGCTTTATGCTGTCCCTGCAACAGAAATGCAAATCAAGGGCTGCAATCAGCAGGTGTAGATTTGCACAATAACTTACCCCAGTCTCTTTTTTAAGTGATGGTAAATTGGTCGTCTGTCAGACTCTCTCGCTAAACAGCACAAATTTTACTACAAAAAACTGGCGTTAATATTTTAATATATTTCCCCAAATGTGTTTATGTTTTTGGGTTCAATTTCATCACCTTTCTCTTGAAAGGGAATGTGACACTAGAAAATGGTTTTTTTTTTTTTTTAGTTAAACAATTATTATTTAAGTGATTACACATTGTTGTAATTTTTTTAATTTTTTCACAAGTCAGGAAATATTATAAATTAGATTCTAATTTATAACTTCCTTGTGCTGGTCTCTAGAGGGAGCAGTACACAAAATTGCATCATGGTCAATGTGGTAGAGCAACCTCATTGCTTTATGCTGCAAATTTGGGGTAGATACACTCGCTCTAGTGTCCTCACACAATTCCCCCTCCCTTATTCTGGCTAGTGCCAGGAGAAGGAAGGGGTTGAATCTTCAAACCTCCTACACTGTGTGCCGTTATTTTTTGAGCGAATGCACAGTGTAGGAGGATTAGACACAGTGCTAATCAGACAGTATAACACGAACATAATACACACATCAAATTCACAAACATAAGTTACCTGCTCCTGCCGCCGCTGCCGCCTCCGCTCCTATTCCTTGCGTCTTCGCTTCCTTGAACATATGGCCGGAAGCCACGGCCGGAAGTCGTCATCTGACTGTCCGGCAGCAGCTTCCGGTCCACATGAAAATGGTGCCGGATTCCGCTCTGCTAACGAGCCTCGTTTTGGTCTGTGTGGGAGCGGCGCATTCGCCGTTCCCACACAGACGGCATGCGCTGCAGTGAATGGAACGGCTCCGGTTCGCATTCTCTATTGGGATGTATGTGCCGTATTCCATCTATGTATGTGTCGTTAATCGACACATAGAGAGATGAAAAAAAATGGCAGCCCCCATAGAGAAGTAAAAGTAAGAAAAAAAAAATAAGTAGAACACAAGAACACAAATAAATAAAATGTATTTTAATATCACACTAAAAGCAATATTATAAAAAAAAAGAAAACATTTCATGACACCTTCCCTTTAAATGCTTTGTAAATGAGGGTTAAATATTGATTTGACCACATGGGGTGCCCTTACTTTTACGTGATTGGACATATTCATGTATGTGGTAATATTTTTACATTTTGCTTATTGAAATTCTGCAGTGACTTTGTCATAGGGGTGCATGTTCTATAACTGAACATTTGTATTGAGTGTATTTTTGAAATAGTGATTTACTATATTAACTATCATAAAGCCTCATACACACGACCGTTGTGCCACTCGGGCCGTTTTTGACGGCATCCGAGTGGCACCCGATAGTCTTCATGGACCCATTCACTTTAGTGGGTGAATCGGGTCTGTGAAAATTTATATACGAGTCTCCGATCCGAGGAAAGATAAGACATGTTCTATCTTTCCTCGGATCATTGACGGGACTTGGCCGTCGCACACGTAGTGTGCATGAGGCGTCAGACTTACAGTATTATTGTGTGTGTGTGTGTGTGTGTGTGTGTGTATATATATATATATATATATATATAT
This sequence comes from Rhinoderma darwinii, assembly GCF_050947455.1. Lineage (NCBI taxonomy): Eukaryota > Metazoa > Chordata > Amphibia > Anura > Rhinodermatidae > Rhinoderma > Rhinoderma darwinii. The sequence continues at coordinate 375,242,286 of NC_134690.1, forward strand.
ATATATATATATATATATATATATATATATATGTATATATATATATAGTTATACAAGTTATATGTATTTATATATACACATGCAAGTCAGCCATAACATTAAAACCACTGACAGGTGAAGTGAATGACATTGATCATCTCGTTACATTGGCGCCTGTCGATGGTGGGAAATATTAGGCAGTAATTGAACCAAACAAAAGTGGTCCAAGGAAGGACAAACGGCGAACTGGCGACAGGGTCATGGATGCTTAAGCCTTGTTGATATAGGAGTGAAGTCCAGCCTGTCTGGTTCAATCCCACAAAAAGAGCTACTGTAGCACAAATGCCAGAAAAAGTTATTGCTAAATATGATAGAAATGTATAAAAACACACAGCACATCGCAGCTTGCTGTATATGGGGCCACATAGCACACAATATTTGGCAGGTGGTTTTAATGTTATGGCTTATCGTTGTATATAAAGGTCTTCTGTTTGGTTGCCATCTTGCCAGCTCTGGCAGTAAGTGTATGTGGAGTTTATGGTACAATCTCATGTGGATTACTTATTTCCATTCTCTCGAATGATTGGGTCATTGGAATTATTTGGCTCCTGTAGTAAAATGACATACTATATATTTATACTTTGTATAACTTTTTTTCTAATAAGAATGATGAGTAATGCTGCGATACTTATCATCTAAAATTAAATGTGTGCCTGAAACTATTGCTTGTCATGAGTTTTTTTTAATTAATAAGTGAATCATATGTCTCTTTCCCCCTCATTTTAATGCAGAGGATGTACATGAATTTTCCTAAAGTAAAGTTTTCTTCTTTTACAGTTGTCTATAGATAGAAAAATTAAAAATGTTGATTTTCCAGATTATTGGATAAAGATGATATAAATTAACCTCATAACAAGTAAAACACACATTGCCCTTATTTTACTGTAATTCATTGTTAATTTTCAGGTGATTTTATAGAAAATTGTTAAGCTTACTATGGAAGTTCAGTCTACAATAAGTCAAGTTTTGACTGTCCAATCAAAGACTTGTGCACATATCCATATTATGCCTCTTTATGGAGCCCTGTACTTCAGTATGCCTTTGATTTGATACTGAGACATACAGAGATGACATGGTAGAAGTGTACCGCAAAAGATAGGACATGTGCGTTCTTTTGCTTTTGGGGGTACGACCCGCAAATGCAAATGGCTGTCTGAGGCCGTCGGCGCCCAGCCGTGCCCGCAATCGTGGGTCGTGATTACAGGCACGGCAGTGTGCATGGGGCCTTAGAATGGGTTCACACCTGCATTCAGCTTTCTGTTGAATTGCTCTGTCAGAGGAGCAGAACAACCGAAATACCGGAAGCGCCAGTTCCGTTGCACGATGGACACCACTGACGGAACCTATTGACTTTAATGGGTTCCTTCTGGTTTCCGTCCGGGTGTAGGTGGTTTCCGGTATTTTCAGCCAGATCTGCGACGAGGGCCCCTAACGGAGCACCAACAGATGTGAACGAGGCCTTATTGATAAAAACTGTATGCTGGTTAATAGATTATACACAATCAAATAAAAAATTGCATCATTTTTCAATTGACAACAATTGAATTGGTCACCTAGGTCTCCCGTCTCCTTTTTTTAGAATTCTAAAGATAATCTACTGTAACTTCCATAATTACATCTCATTGGCAATAAAACAAAATCATTAACATGATTAAAGTCACCCAATCAATTTCCGAGTACTGAGCTGGAGCAGTGGCATACAGTTGTCACTGGCTTTATCCCTTAAGTAATCAACCAAGGAGCATCGTCTACATCATTATTGTAAATCAATAATGGTAATCACTGTATACAAATTTAATGAGTATTTGGAGGTGATGAACTGTCTGCTACTTTATTAGTTAAATAGTAGAATTACAGCTCATCACCTCTACAAATCTATGTTTCTCTTTCATTTCAGTGGAAACCCTAGACAATATATTATATATTATACCCAAAGTAAAATTTCTGCTGCGTCTTTGCTCAAACCTTTCTAAGATGTGAAAAAGATCCAAATAATGACAATTCCTACCTTATCGAGGCCATCAACAACCATTTGCATACCTGAGCTTCCTAGGCCATCAACAACCTTTCTCTAGTTTTACACCAGAAATTGCTGTACCGTCCTGGCTGGAAGGAATGTCTATTCACTGCCTAAATGAATGGAGAGAAGTGCATGACGCTGATTGGTCAGCATCATACACTCCTCTGTACAACGCCCACTTGGTCTAAAGTAAAAACACGCGAAGTTGGGCATTAAGAAACTAATTAGCATAAAGCTAAAATCGCTCCTAACGTGGTGAAAATAGATAGTTTTTCTAAATAAAAAGCACTGCTGTCACCTACATTACAGCGCCGATCACATTATGTAGGAGATAGGGCACTTATAATGTGGTGATAGAGCCTCTTTAAGGACCAGGTGCCCTTTCTTACAGAGCCATCCATAGGCACTCAACCCAACCCTGAAGGATTGGATTTAGAATCTATCTAATATAATTTTGAAACAAATAGAAGAACATTTATGAAGTTGACAGGAGTGGAAGTAAGCAAATCTTTTTGAAAAAAAAACTTTTAGCTGGGTGGCTCTCTCAAAGAAGAGGGCAGAATATACAAAAAATGGGGGCATTGAACATTCGTCACTGAAAAATCTGGTCTAGACATGGTGTGGTCTTCTCAAAGAGGTGGTCTTTTGGAGAGGTTTTACTGTAGCCTTCTCCATTTATGATGCAGGAGGTTGGGGAGGCAGTTTTCAAAAGTGATCATATGCTGCACATGCCTTTCTCTGACTTCACCAATTTTTGGTTTACCAATATAACTGGCTCATTTTGTGCTTATTTAAATGTTATACAAAGTTCAGGAAATAACTGAAAAATTTAAAAAATATTTTTTATTTTGGCTTGGAATTTGATCAATTATAACATGTACTGGCTGCTGAGGCCTCAGAAGAAAAAGATTGAGAAGCCATTATGTAGTATAGATGAATAAATACAGTAATTAAAAATTCTCTTTTCTGACGGCACCTCCATTTCTTTGATATGGAAACCTTGGCCTGACTTCAGGATAGTTGTATTGTAATGAATATTGGTATTGGTTCATCTGATAACAATTATTCTATTATATTGAACTGAAGAATATTGAAGAATGTTTCTAACAAGTTGTCTTTATTGAACGATTAAACTAATTTAACACTTTTGGGGTTACACCAACCCCCCCCCCCATCGTACACTTCTATCCCCCTCCCCTGTTTTCTCATTTACTGTTGACTGTATGCTGTAATAAATGTCTTTTTTTTAATGTCAATGCTATATTTTTGGAAACTCACTAAAGAAAAAAATTAAAATAAAGAAGTATTCTCTATTCTATTGATTCTTCAACTTAAGGAGAGTAACAAGGTTTACTGCAAATCTTGAACCTGGTGAATATTTTCTACCATGAGTAGTCGATGATGGACAGTAATGATAATCATTTAAAGAGTTGTGCTCTTTGGTTAGAAGGGTCTCCTGAATTTAAGCTGATCACAGGGTGTCTCGTTGCTGGGACCACCATCAATCAGCTGTAATTTTTTGGATAACCTGGCACTAAATGATTAACCCCCCTGCAGCACCACTACAGGGAAAATGAAGCATTACATGGTGCCAATTTAAATCAATGGACTGTCCATGTAATGCACGTACAGACAGGTCCTCCAGTGAGGGAAACATGTTTTGCAGCCACTCTACGTCCAACTAATTCATAGAGGTTCTGAATTAGAAAATCCTCTCTATTAACTTAGAATGCCCTAGTACAGTATTTAAAAGTTTTCCTAACTAGACAACCCTTTTAATGATAATTTCAAAACTACTCAGAACAATTCTATACATTTCATAAATAAAATTAGTAAACGTTTATAATTAATCTATTACTGTATATTGTTATAAAATATAGGATTAGAAAGAAAAATTTAAAAAGTACCATAAAATGGAAGACATTTATCATGAAAGGGAAAAACTTCATTTTTATCTTAATCTTTTTATTCTTTTAACCTAACTTGAACCAGTTGAACATCATAAATTATACATCTAAGATAAAGACTAAACAATTTTGTCCTGCAGCGTTTTCAGAAATAAAAGGTAAACAAATTTGAAGACAATAGGCAACACAAAGCCAGTTACGGAAATTGTAAGGCTAATGTGAAAATGTGTCATTTAGCTTGTAAAAAAAACAAACAAAGCCAAAACCAGAAACCTTAATCTCCTACATGAAGAATCCATTTTTTGCACAGATCCTGTCTTTCAATTTTCTTTCACTTGTTCTATAATTATGTAAATTTGATTATTTAAACCATACTGGGGAATGCTAATCCCAATATTATAGGACACGCCTCGAGATGAGCAAATTTCTTGAAATTAGTTTTGGGTCTGAATCCGTTGCGTCAGCTGTCAGATTCGATTCGGTCCGAATAAATTCACCGTGAATCGAAAGCGCACCGATTGCCCTGAAAAGTAATTTATGACACTCTGAGGTTTTCTAGGACTGTATCTAACCACTTTCAAGCTCTTAAACGCCAAGACATCATTAGTAATGTCAAGTGACAGCAAAAAATATGGCAACAAATATGGCTATGGGTAAACGGATGGCAGCTGATGGTAACAAGCAGCCTGTTTAAAAACACACAGCACTGTCGGATTTTTTAGGCTTTTTAAAATAAAAAAATTGTCCAAAAACGATCCCTTTTTGGGGCCATATGCCTGCCGGTGTTTATACACACACAGTGGTATCGGAAGAAGGAATGTCTTTTTAATAGGTGTTCCAAAATTATCCCTTTTTGGGTGACTAGCAACAGGTGTGGTGTTATTTTAATGAAGATATATATATTATCCACCACTTCCACCGCCACAACTACATGTGTGAATGACAGTGTGCCAGATCGTCTTGGAAATAAAAGAAGCAATGGCTTTTTACTCTATTTAAAAAAAGTTGTCACTTGGACTAAAACTGATGTATAATGGCGCTGTATAACTGCAGAACAATACGACAATTTTTGTTGGCACTGTTAGATATATGCAAAACAATGAGTGACGTCATGTCCCTGCTGCCTGTTTAAATCTAACTATATATTCTCTTCTCCTCACTATGAAACTCACTCACTGATACTAATCCACTATCTATCTGTATTCTGTGTTTTACTCTCTCACTCTCTGTCTGAAGTCCTCTCTCTCCTTTCTGTATCCCCACAAAGCAGCAGCATTTCCTGGTTGGGCTGTTTATGGAGGCTATGATTCATATGACTGTCATCCACTGAGTCATCAGTGACTCCCACCTATACCCTTCAGGATTGGCTGTGCTAGTGGGAGAGCTACCCGCAAGGCATTATGGGAAAGCCAGCCAGGCAGCCGCCAAAAGGCCATGTGGTCCTAGCACAAATTTGTCATGCACAAGCTTCACGGGATTCAGATGACAAATAGAAAGCACTAGGGATTAGGCAAAGTAGTAGTTTAGACTTGATGAATTAAAATGCAGAGTGCCAGGGTTGGGTTTAAATAATAGAAACTGTTCTTTGATTGGCAGGGCAGTTGCACGGCATCTCTATAGAGCGACACTGGAATGGGGCTAGGTAAGTTCATTACAGTTACATCGTATGGATGCCATATCTACAGGCAAGAAAATGTGTTCTATGATTATCTACATAATAACAGCTAATATGCATCTGCAATGACCGTTAAGGGTTAAACGTTATCCCAAGATGCCACTTTATAATAGCAGCTGCATGAAAGTGAGGAAGCAAAAGTGGTAAGTAAAAAAACAAACGCTATGTAGAAATGACAGGATGTAGAAGTGTTATTACGTGATCATCCATTCTATTGACTTCTCCAAATACAACTTTCAGATTAAAAAGGAAGCTATAGTGGCCCCCAAAGGTCTAATCTGAACTTTTGGGGAATGCACTGTATAGACAGAGTAAAGTAAAAACGTAATAGCACAAACTAAACTAAACTATATATTTAGACAGTGAATGGAGCTAAACTGCAACACCAATCAGATCCTATGGACAGACTAGGCTCTGTATCTAAAAGAACTGTAGACCCTTTATGAAATTGCCCCACTGTGTATGCCTGAGACAGGGAACGCCGGCTCCAGGTTTATGTGAGGTTCTTGGGCAACAGAGTCTTAGTGGGCACCTTAGCGGTGCAACTCACGTGGCGGCAGTAAAACTACAGAGACTAAACACCGAAAATGAAAAGTTAGGCACCCTTTGTGCCCATATGCATTAGTTAGGCATGCTTTGTGCCACCATATATTAGTTAGGCCCCCTTTGTGCCCCCATAGAGAAGATAGGCCCTCTTTATGCCCCCATATAAATGTTAGGCCCTCAATTTGTGCCCTCATTCAGAAGGTAGGCACCCTTTATGCCCCTATATAGAAGTAAGGCTCCCTTTAGGCCACATACAGAAGGCACCCTTTATTCCCCCATATAGAAGTTAGGTCCCCAGTTTGTGCCCCCATATAGAAGTTAGGCCCACCTTATGCCCCCACATAGAAGTTAGGACCCCCTTTATGCCCCATACAAAAGTTAGGCCCCTTTTATACCACCATATAGAAGTTAGGCCCCCTTTATGCCCACATATAGAAGTTAGGCCTCCAGTTTGTGCTCCCATTTTGTGCCCACGTATAGACCTCAACTTACCTGTTCCCACCATGAGCTGATGGGTCCTGTCACTCCTGTCTGTGTCTCCTTTCTCTGACCCAGCGCAGTGACATCATGGCATCACCTGCGCCAAGACGCTGATGTCCCTTGGGTCTATGAGCGTGGGGGCAGAGAGCCAATGTCTCTCTGCTCTGCATTAGTAAGCAAAGCATTACCGATGCAGGTCGGCGTCTGGGGCAACCTCTGTTGGGACAGTCCGCCGCCGCCATCTAAAGTAAAATTGCACCTGGGCAGCGTAAAGCACCTGGCGGCCAAGTGGGCCCCCACGATGAGCAGTGGACCCCAGCACTTGCCTGGGTTTGCTGGGTGCTGACACCGGCCATGCTCACTAAGGTCAAGGGCTTATGCAAGTATAAGGAACTTGCATAAGTCAGCCTGTCAGTGATTTTGCATTTAATATACATCAATCACTTCTCCACTGGATTGTGTGAACCCACCCTACAGCATGTCGGGACTTTGGACCTGACTCCTAGACCTGGCAAAAATTAGCTAGGCTTGATTTACTAGAACACCTTTGGAGACCGAATAAATGGAACAATCTGTTTATATAGCTGAAAGTTGCATCTTTATTCTAGCAATTGGGGGGAGTCCCAATTCATGGACCCTAGCTTATATGTCAGAAGATGTGTAAAGTAAATATTCAACATAAATTTTGACTGTAGATAAACCACAATCATGTCACTTGAGGTCCCCCTGTAGTCAAAATAAAGGTCCCCTTTAATGATACTTGCAGCAGGGTATCCACCCTTCCCTCTAGTAGTAAAAATTGTATTCCCTACTCCTCTACTCCCCACTTCCACAGTGATCCAATCAGGCCCCTCATTTCCCCAGTGGGCACAGTTCCTCCATAATTTTTTAAAAATTCACGGCAGCCCCTCACTTTCCCAGCCAAAGCAGCTCCCCCAAAACTTTCCCTGCAATCATATCAGCCCAAGGTCGTCACTAACATTCAGACTTTTCCTGAGAACAGCATTACTAAGTGGGAGGCACAAGGGGGTGGCAGCATTACTTAGTGGGGGCACTAGGGGGACAGCATTACTAAGTGGGGATACTAGGGGGTGTCAGCATTACTGAGTGGGAGCACTAAGGGATGTCATCATTACTGAATAGATGCACTAAAGGGTGGCAGCATTACTGAGTTGAGGTCACCAAGGGGGTCAGCATTACTGACTAATTGACACTAAGGGGGTCAGCATTTTTGAGTAAGGGGTACCATTACTGAGTGGAGTGCACATTGGGGGTGGTATTACTTAGTGGGGGATTATGGGGGCAGCACTACTGTAGGGCACCATTACTGAGTCGGGCACAGTTACTCTGTACAGGGCACTAAGTTGGCATGAATACTGGGGGCGCTTTTACTGTGGACAGGACTAAGAAGGAACCATTACTGTAAGGGGGCACCATTACTGTGTGTGGGCACACAAATGGCACTGTTACTATGGCATGCACTAAGGAGCCACTATTTTTGAGTGGGGCACTAGTACCAGGTTGTGCACTAAAGGGAGCAGCAAACTGCAGAAACAAGTATCGGCCGGGAGAAGTCGCCCTGGCTCTCAGGGCCGCGTGGAGATGAGAAGGAAAGTGAACCACTCAATCTGAGAAGATGACACCTGAGAGTCACTGGATGTGACACTATGGTACTCACTTGGATAATGTCTACAGTGTGATAATATTCTGTAGAGGACTAGTGTAGAACTGGTATGTCACCAAAGAATGGGCACTGAATGGTAATATTATTGGTCTTTGTGATAGCTATATGTATTATTTTGTATGTGCATGACTGTATTATTTAGAGATATGCCATTATATATGTACATTAGTGTTTATGACGTGGCAAATTTTTTGTGGGGGTGCTAGGGCTGATGTATATATGGCTACAGGTTTCAGTATAAAGTAATTATCAGGGACAGTGTACTGATGAGTTGGTGTATCTAAGTCTATCATATTCTAACAGTTGTTTTATAGCTATGCTGTCTTCAATCAATTTTCTGGGGTGGAAAGGGCAAAAGATATGACTTGGGGCTCATGCTCCTGATCTTTTTAGATCCTAGCAATGCCCCGGCATTAGCCCTCATCACACTAGTTAAAAAAGATTTCCTCTCCCACTGCCTCAGTAATCACAGCAGTCCACCTTTAACTAGTCATCACAGCAAGGCCACCTCCCTACTCCCAGCAGGCCCTCCCCCAACTTACCTAGTAGTCACAGTAGTCCCACCAACACAATAGTCTTATCAGAAAAAGGGCCTCCTACCCCTCTACCCCAAAAGTCATAGCAGCACATAGCACCCCTTCTCTTCACACAGTAGTCAGAGCAAGACTTTCCCTTAGCCCCTTCTCTCAAACAGTAGAGACAGCAGGACTCCCTCCCTATCTAGCTCCTTCCCTACTCAACTATATGCACTGCATAGCTTCCTACGTCGGCCTCTGCTAACAGAGAGTGATGTAGGGGAAGCACACAGCGCGGCGGTGTTTGACCACACCTGCCAGAAGATGTAGGGTGAAAGCCTGTGGCAGCCAAATGTGTAAAAGGCAGGAGGCAAGACTTGGGCCGAGTTTTTTTTTCCCCCACCACCTGGCCATCAGACTATCTATCTATCTATCTATCTATCTATCTATCTATCTATCTATCTATCTATCTATCTATCTATCTATCTATCTATCTATCTATCTATCTATCTATCTGTCTGTCTGTCTGTCTGTCTCTCTCTCTGTCTGTCTGTCTGTCTGTCTGTGTCTGTCTGTCACACTAAAGTTCTATAAATTTAAATGTGACAACCCATAGACACATCTTGGAGATCAGTGGTGTTCTCAGCTCATAAACCTATCAAACCTCATTGACTTTAATGGGGTCCATCAGCGTTCCGTCAGGTTCCAGCATTTTTGATGGCAAGAATAATTCTGCTGGCTGTGCTTTTCTTACCATCAATAATACCGGAATGGCCGATAAAAACACCCTGACAATGGCTCTGAACACCAGTGTGGGTTTGTCTTATTTATTTTGAGTTTTTATTTGTCTGCCTTACATCCCTTACTTTCTGCATTAAAATTCCTTTTAATCCAAATATCATATGATAAGTGCCACAATTTATATGTATAAGAAGCCACTGCCAAAGTGTATGCAAGATGCTGCAGCTACCAGACTTATGGTATAGAATAATAATAGTGTACCACCCAAACCATCATTCTGTATGTGACATTTCAATGGCAGTGAAGATCCTTACCTTGATGATTGATGATCTGCTAATGGGAACACGTTCGTACTAAGAAGGCACAATCAAAATCTCACAAATGTGACGGGATAGGCCTACTGGGAATTTCCTGCTCAGATAGCATGGTGATTTTTTATGGTACATGTGTAAGATTAGAGCTCACCAGCCATGGTCATGCAACAATCTGCTATAATATTAGTTCTGACATACATGAAAAGTACAGAACTTATAATATGATATCCAGAAGCTGAGACCATAGGTTGTTTTATGCAAAACTATGATTAGAATCATTTGTTGCCATGTACCAAAAGAAACATTTCTATATTATCAATGCTACCAAATATTTATACTGGTGTTTCATAGTGGTGACAGATGTATACGTGAATCTCCTGGGCCCCAATGCAAATCTGAAAGAGGGCCCCCAACTATCTCACACATAATTAAATGGGCTCTCCAGACTATATATCTTTAATTTAGCCCTCTTATTCTTAAAGAACAAGGCTACATGCACACGACCGTTTGTATTTTGCGTTCCATAAATAACGGATCCGCAAAACACGGACAGCACACAGATGGCATCCATGTGCCGTCCAATGTTTTTTTACGTTGCCATACACTTGAATGGTTGAGACCGAGCTGCAAACACGGACAGAAATAGGACCTGCTATGAATTTTGCGGCTCGGTCTGACAGCCCCTACACAGATACGTGAAAAACATTTAAGTGTGCATGGGGCCATAGAAATGAATGGCTCAGTGTGCTATCCGTTAAAAAAATGCTGACAAAAACATTGGTCGTGTACAGGTAGCATTAGAGGGCTTTGCAATACCATGTGGCAACAAAATCCAGTGCTCGAATACATACATGGCCTCCCCTCTCTCAGTCTGGGCACCCATACATTGAACAGAATACGTGTGTGTGTGTGTGTGGGGGGGGGCACAAATGGACTTAAGGTGCCACTGCAATGTTTTTATGCAGAAACGCTCAGTTTATCAGTTTAGAGAGCACCTGAAGGAGGGGATTTATTTTATTATTTTTTTTCATATATAGTAGTGCAAATCCTTTTTTATTTTTCAAGAAAAAGAGGGCTAAATACAAAAAAATAAATATCCTGAAAAACCACTAAAATAGTACTGGTCTTTTGATATGTGGAAATCATCTATTAGCTTTTTATTGCGTTTACCGAAAATATTGCTAATACATCATGGAAACTATCTTGTGACTTTTTTCAGTAGCAAGTTTTCAGATATTCATGCTAAGAATGTTCATTAATTTGTTATGCTCCCTTTTATGTCTGAAACTGCATTTTTAATATCTTGGCAGATGGCGTTCAGACACTTATGAATTTTACACCCCAAGATCCCTTGATGCCAGGGGGGTATCGCTTTTATGTAGCACATTTTTTGCTGTCTTATTATACCATATTGCATTTTCATCATCAGGCTAATTTTGTTTCCTGTTCTTTCTTTTAATTAAAATTTTAGAATCATATCATTGCAAAATTGCTTTCTTACAGCAAATTGTCAGTGCCAAAAAGAAAACCATATGTATAAATATTGCATTGTCAAGATAGTATGATGATCCAAAGGGAAAATCATCCGCTGAAAATACATTTGTTTACTAAAAGTTTAATTATATCACAAATAAGTAACGCAAATTTATTATAATATCTGCTCAAGAAATATTTAGAATAAGGTACAGAAAAAAATGGGGACGAGCTGCATTACCAGACTTAGCCCACAAATAAGGATGGCGCTCTACTAACAAAATAAAGAAAAGGTTTTCTACACTCATTTTAATTATACCCTTGTTGGATTTTACAAATAATATTAGATACTAACGAAAAAATTGTAACGTTTTAGACCCTTCAATTGCTTCTTCTTTATTTCCTAATAAGTGCAAGAATCGCAAGCAGATAATATTGAGTATAGAATAGGTTATAAAGCAACTTCTGATGTCTTTCACAGAATAAAATAGTGGATCAATAAACTATAAACCAACATAAAGTAGTTCTGAAGCTTTTTCTTTTAAGGCTCGGGGTTCCATGGCAACATTTGGTTGCGTGTGAGTCATGGAAAAATAAAGTAGTACTACGACGTGGGAGAAAACTCAATGAGGGCATTTTAGTTTAGATTTGCACCATAATTAATGCTAACTTCTGGCGTAAATTTGTCAAACCATATTTTGTCCCTCCCCTTCTTACAAGCTCCACCCAATTTTAAAGAAAAGTGTCATAAGCAAGGGAAATGGCACAAAAGTCACAATTTTTATGGCAAATTGCATCTTCTGTGCCGTTTGTGATATTTTTACGCCAGAAAACTGGAATAGAAAAGTTAATGAATTTCCCCCAATGGGAAATTAGTTCCCTACAATGGAAAAAGTTGTCGCCATTATTCCATAGGTAAACATTGAGGTTGGACAGGATTCACAATAATGCCGTGATATTATTTCAAACCCTAGTATTTATTCCTTTTGCTGCTTTCTGTTCTACTCCCTGCTGTCTGCCATTCCTTTTTTTACGGTCCGACTAATGCCCTGGTGCCTGAGGGCATTCTTATGTGGCCCCTCTGCCACATAAGAAAACACAAGTATTTTAAGTAGCACATGGTGTCTGGGGGCCCTGTTACAAATTTTGCATTGGGGTCCAGGAGTTACAAGTTACACCTCTGACAGATTTGGATGAGCCGCTCTGTTAGGGTACAAACCAACGTAGTGGCAGCCAAATGTGTCCGAAGCTCTTCTCACTTGCGGTAGCCAATTGCCACATGATTTTCTCGGTAATGCCTAGCAATATCATGCAGTCATTGGTGTCTGCTAGTGAGCCGGGCTTTGGTCACGTGGGACTATACTCTTGAAGGGGTTTTCCAGTCCCTAAAAATTGCTGGCCTATCCGCAAGAATCGGCCATCAATAGCTGATCGGTTTCTGTACTTTACTGAGAAGACAAAATCTCATGTTACACAGTTCAGGTGCCATTCTACAGTGTTATTTATGTGAACTAAAAGGGGTTTTCCAGTCCCTAAAAATTGATGGCCTATCTTCAGGATAGGCCATCAATAGCTGATGGGTCGGGGTCCAACTCCTGGGACCCCCTCCGATCAGCTGTTTTGAAGGGGTCGCAGCGCTCATATGAGTGCTTCTTCCCCTTAATTTCTACTTGCTCATTGTGAATTGTCGACACACATGTAGCGGCGATTCACAGGTATTGCAGCCTTATCTCCCATTCACTTCAATGGAAGAAGAAGGCTGCAATATCTGTGAATCGCCGCTACATGTGTGTCCTTGATTCACAGTGAGCAAGTAGAAATGAAGGGGAAGAAGCTGCGGCCCCTACAAAACAGCTGATCAGAGGGGGTCCCTGTAGTCAGAACCCGACCCATCAGCTATATATGGACAGTGATGTCAAGTGGAGAGGCTGAGCGCTGAAGCGGCTCTACTCCGGGACTCCGTCTCTGGGGAAGCACCTGATATTACTGTCCACCACTATATACTAAACTGCTCAGCTCCTCCCATTCTACAGTATAAACAAATTGCCCCCAAATGGCATGTTTAATGTGACAGGTTCATTTTAAACGGAAAGGGTTTTTCCCCAAGCCATTACATGGAACAATGTGAAAGCAAATTAGAAATACATAGTTAGTACGGTTAAAAAAAGACACATGTCCATCAAGTTCAACCATGGGATGTGAAAATACTGTATGATGAATATGCATTGGCAGTATTATTGTAATGTGTACAAAGATTAGTAGTCCCCTATTGCCATAGTCCATGCTGCTCTAAACAGTCCAATGTCCTACTACGTTGTTTTGAGTTTTCTAAAAAAACTTTGGGCATCTAAATGGGCAATACTATGAATCTAGTCCTAATAATAATAACCTTCATTTTCTATAACGACAAATATTGATTTTACCCAATACTTCTATGTATTTAGATGACGCTGATTATTCCATGTAGAAGGAAAGGACGAAGAACAGGCGCATAATAATGACAGGCAGTTACCAATTTACTGCACTTTACGTCTCATTAACATCAATATGTGCTTTATTTTACAGAATAATATCTGTTTGCAATAAAACTCATGGTATATTTTTTGTCTTTGCTTAGTTCTTTTTTCATCTTATATTAATGACCCGACTCCTTGTGATTACTCAATATATAACCCATAAATGTGGATTGTATATTGGTGTATAAGAGAATATTTATTGTGTTAATTATTTACATGTTGACTTTTAATTTATTTTAAAATATTTATAGGCTCTTTCCTTGCAGCAAATTTTAAACAAAGATAGGGTGGATGTTAAGCACATGGATCAAGCCTGTATTCACCAAGATAGTAATAACAAACCTGCGCTGAATAAAAAATTCTATCATTGCAGAAAATAAATTATATTCATAAATAATACGAGTAAATGTGGAATAAAGAAATATTGGACATTGGCGCAGTGGTGTGAAGAGTACTGGTGCATTCTATGACCCAAATATAAACTACTGCATCATTCTGTATATCATGGGCATCTGTAATTGTGGGGGTTTATGGGCCAAATCTGCCTCAGTGGGTGTCCTACGTCTGTGCCCCAGACCCCAGGCATCATAACTCCAAATCATGAGATCACACATTGCTCCACTTACCACTCACCTTTATAGTGCTTTGGTGTCGGAGGCAGTAATGACCCCCACCTGTCTTGTTGACTGACCTATTCCAAGCAGTGTATATATATATATATATATATATATATATATATATATATATATATATATATATATATATATATATATTTAAAACGCTGGTGTCTTCTTTTGTGACGGAGGGATCTTTGGATCCTTCTAGGTTTCAGGACCTAGTTGCATGTGCCACCTCTGCACCCTCTGTATACCCCCTACAACCCCAGGTGTGCTTACTAATGTGTTTGTATACATGCATGTATATCTGTCTATGTGGACCCCCCCTCACAAAATCTTACTTGTGTTTCAATGCTACAGGATACATGAAATGCAAGGCAGATAAAGGCTGATCGCCGGGGGTTTCTGAAGCCAAACCCATGTAAATCCAAAGGTGGTGAGAGAACCCATTAATGTAAGACATAGATAAAAAAATAATATACTCTACATTTGCTCTTATACTCGGTTAATATTTACAATTTTCTCAGCATTTTCTATCCTCTGATTTATTTTGACAAAATATGTTTTTGTATGTTTTTTCCCCCCCGCGAAAATGCTATAATAGTTGAAAAAAACCCTAAATAAAAAGATAGTACTTGAGATTCTGTACAAATGTGATAAGTATTGCCTCTGGGCTTTCATGTGTTTCAATAATGATGTGATAAATCATAGGCTTGTTAGTTTTCATATTTATTTGCTCAGAAAAATTTATTTCTTTGTGTTTAACTTATAAGTAATACATGTTGTTGTGTGGCCAGAGAAATCTATGGTCAAGAAGATTCATCTTATGTAAAGTCGTTGGAAGTATACAGAATATATCCTTACAGAAATCAATCAAGTGCGCTTTATGAACATTGCCACTTTGTGTGACTCATTCTGTTCCGTATTTCAAAACCTATCTATTTTCTGGTATATCACGTAAAACATTGGCATCTACAAAAGCATTTTCATGATGATGATAGTATTTGTAGACACATAGCTGTGCTTCTAGTTTTCACTGTATTTTGATTTTCTATTTTACAGCCACAAACTATGCTTAAAGGGGTTGTCCAGGAATAAATTTTATTTATATTTTAACTTAATTGGACATATATAAGTAACTTTCTAATATAATGTCTATTTACCTCGGGGCTTCGTTACTTGGTTCTGATTTGCGGTCACGTGACCGCACCCAGGGTAAATTTCCTGTGACGTTCCGTGTCTTTGCTCAGCCAGCATTTCCGGCGCATCATCAACTACATTTTCAGCCAGTGGGCAGGGCGGATGTTTTAGTAGACCCATAGGTGCGTGAAAAACTAATAGGGCCCCAGCTAGGGATTCAGCTATTTGTTGTATGCCCAGCAAGGGTAGGGGTTAATAAATTTCTTACCTCTGGCTGCTGCTCTTAGCCCCCTCCATCCTGGGGGAGGGGTTATGGTCCTTCTCCTTTCTCCCTCCTTCCTAGTGGATTTAAGGCGCTGTCTTCCGGGTCTCTGCCTCTTTTGGCCGTTACATTGCAATCTCCCTCCCTCCCGCCCCTTTTGAAAATGAATGTTCGGTGTTATATAAAAAAAAAAAAAAAAAAAAATAGAAAATAAAAATAAGAATGATAAATAAATTCCTAAATTAAAAAAAAAAAAAAAAAAAAAATTAGATTTGTACCAGCACAGGCATTCGTAGGTGCAGGATAGCTGGTTTGCCTTGCGGTTAGCAATACTTCAAAGTGGCAGATCGCACTGCCTTCAGGGCGGGGGTTTTTTCTGCAATTGTATTGAGTGGTATTTTGCACTTTTCTTGTGTTTATTCATTTATGTTCTGTTCATGGGTGAAATGTTGTTTTGTCACAGCCGGCATACGGGTGTTTACCTTAAAAAATGTTAAATTATATTTGTTATATTTATAATAAAAGCTGTGGCCGACCCCGAGTCAACCCACGTTAAAGGAACGTTCATGTTGTCCTGTGTCAATTTACTATTAGGCTATCCCTAGCTATGTTATCTAAGGGTTATGGTATACATGCAGTCCATGAACTCTTCAGAGCTTTGCCTCTTCTGGTTCCGCCGCCTGTAAACATAGATGATGACGTGCCGTGCCTCTGCTCAGCCAGAAGTGCAGGCTAAGCAAAGACACGGAACGTCATCAATTATTGTACACTCCCCCTCCTCCTCCTGTCTCGTCGTCCACACCTCCTCCTCCTTCAATCTTGGAGCTCCCACACTGCCTGTAAAGGTAGTTTATGACGCGCCGTGCCTCTGTTGAGCCGGAAGTGCTGGCTGATCAATGACACGGAGCGTCGTTTCTCCTAGTACACGCCCCCTGCTCCTTCTACTCTCTGATGTAGAAGGAGGAGGGGGTGGCGTTATTATTCCTCAATCTCCACACGCCCCAATGGTTACATATAGACAGGGCTGATGGGGTTACATGATCCCCATCATCCCTATATGTGACCCCCATCATTCCTGTATGTGAAACCCATCATCCCTGTGTATTACCCTCAACATCCCTGTGTATTACCCTCAACATCCCTGTCTATTTCCCCCAACGTCCCTGTCTATTACCCTTAACATCCCTGTCTATTACCCCCAACAGCTCTGTCTATTACCCCCAACATCCCTGTCTATTACCCCCATCATTGCTGTATATAACTGCCATCATCCCGGTATAGGATGATGGGGGTTATATACAGTGATGTTGGGGTTATATACAGGGATGTGGGGGTTATACACAGGGATATTGGGGGTTATACACAGGGATGATGATGGTTATACAGAGGGATGTTGGGGGTAATTTACAGGGATGATGGCGGTTATATACAGGCATGTTGGGGTAATACATAGTAATGGTGGGGGTTATATGCAGGGATGGTGGGGGTTATATACAGGGATGATGGGGTTTACATACAGGGATGATGGAGTTATATCATCCCTGTGTATTACCCCATCATCGATGCATATACCCTTTGATCCCTGTGTATTACCTCATCATCCCTGTGTATTATCCCCAATATCCCTGTGTATTACCCCCACATTCCTGTATATAACCCCCATCCCCTTGTGTGATTATTACTGGGTGTGTGTGATAGTGCATGGTGCTGGGTGCCTGTAATTAGAGCAGGGAATGACCTGTGAACATAAAGAGGCGTAGCAGTATGCAAATAGCTGAGATGCTGTGGAGGAAGGAAGGGGGATGTAAGCGGTCTCCTCAGATGCAGCAAGGGATCATGGGTATGGTGGGTTACAAGACTGGAAACAGCCAGGACCAGAAGCAAGGGTTGTAAACAAACAGAGCAGCAGTGACGATGGAGATTAAAAAGAAACTGGTTAGAAAGTATGTAGGGGGTTTTAGGGAAGGCAAACCATGGCTGGGGGACAGTTTTTAGAAAATATTTTTTTCCTGGACAACCACTGTAAGGGCGGATTTACACGAGCGTGTGCGTTTTTGCGCACGCAAAAAACGCAGCGTTTTGCGTGCGCAAAAGGCACTTAATAGCTCTGTGTGTCATCACATAGGATGTGCGGCTGCGTGATTTTCGCGCAGCCGCCATCATTATGACACTCTGTTTGGATGTTTGTAAACAGAAAAGCACGTGGTGCTTTTCTGTTTGCAAACATACTTTTGACTGCTGTTGCGCGAATCACACGCGTCCCACGGAAGTGCTTCCGTGTGGTGCGCGTGATGTTCACGCACCCATTGACTTCAATGGGTGCGTGATGCGCGAAAAACGCAGAAATATAGGACCTGTCGTGAGTTTTACGCAGCGGACTCATGCTGCGCAAATATCACTGACAGTCTGCACTGCCCCATAGACTAGCATAGGTCTGTGCGACGCGCGTGAAAAACACGCGTTGCACGGACGTATTACACGTTCGTGTAAATCCGCCCTAAGTCTAACATAAAGCAGTAGATCTGTGTAAATGGGATGGCCAGGAAATGAGAGTAGATCTAAATCTTAACTGAAAGATCATTGCTCCTCTTTACATTTTTCACAATATTAAAGTCAATCTCAAAGTCTTTTTACATTTTAAAGGCAAGTTAAAGCCTACCTCCAGTGAAAAAAAAAATTCACAGTGCTCTTAGAGCCCCATAACAGAAACTCCTTTCCCTTTAAGGCTAAGGGCCTGTTCACATCACTGTTCGCTTTCCATTCCGGGGTTCCTTCAGAGGTTTCCGTCGTGGAACCCCGCAACGGAAAGTCAAACTGAAACCACAGCTTCCGTTTGCATTGACGGAAACACTGCTATTGGTTTCCGTTTGTCACAATTCTGGCAGGTTTCCGTTCTTCCGACGGACTCAATAGCGCAGTCGACTGCGCTATTGATTCTATCGTTAAAATGGGAACCTGCCGGAATAGTGACGAACGGAATCCATTAGCAATGTTTCCGTCACCATTGATATCAATGGTGACGGAAATGGAAGATGTGGTTTCAGTTTGACTTTTCGTTGCGGGGTTCACCCGACGGAAATTGTTCTAATTGTCTGCCATTATCCAGAAGTAGTAGAGCTGCAGCCCAGTCACCGGTCACTATCAAACCTAGCTCCCATTACACTTGACATCCTCCCTCTCCTCACATAACATTATTAACTAGTAAGTTTCGTATACAGACACAGACAGCTTGTAATTCCCTGTTTGGGTAAGATGTTTATATGGTACATTGTGGTAAGGCCTGAACAAATGCCGTAGGTTAAGTGATGTTTTGTCCGTTTCTGTTTTTTATTTTTAACCAATTCCTTGAGGCGCCGAACTCCCTTTTCGAGGTTAGCGCTTTCTAACTGTCGTGAAGCTACTTACTAACCTTTTAGCGTATACAGTAGATTCTAGTAGCCATATGTTTTTCAGTTCATATAGATATTTGCAGATGCCGAATACTATGAAATTATTGCGAAATGCGCTTCGGAGACGTGGCTTTGCCTCCTTCCTCAGTAGCATTAAAGGGGTATTCTCATCTCAGACATTTATGGCATATCCACAGGCTCACGTCATTGTTTCCATAACTCCCAAGTTTCGTAAACACATTCACTTCAATGGGAGTTACAGAAACAGCGTGGCTCAGCAAGCACGGCTGTTTCTGTATTCCTTCCTACCTTGACACTGAGTACCAGCCTGCCAAAGCTGGGACCCGCGTCTATAAGACATTTAAGGTATATCCTGTCTATATTCTACAAATGTCTGAAAGCTTTGCTACTGGTGCTTTTTAAAGGCAGATCTGTCATTATATCAATGTTCAATAAATATCCGTTCTGTATTGTGTGTTTATTAAGATATGGACCATCACTGAAAATATCCCACCTATTACTTGTAAATATGAAAATGGGAGATCTCGTCATTCTCTGAGGAAAGCAAAGAATTGCAACTCTGCATTCAAGCCCTTGGAAAGCATAGTTCCAGACTCTAAGATCTTTTTAGATTCTATTCTAGACATTTCTGCCTCATATCTTTATTGACGGTTTGGATGGTTATGAAGGATTCATCTTTGGGATCCTATTTTGTGTTGTCATTTAAAAGGAACACTCATGTAATAGAAATGTATACATAAACTTATAATGAAAAGACCATGGTACCTCTTTTATTACAATTACCATTACATTGAGAAAAGGTAGTTTGCTAAATTTCTCTCTTGCAAATTACATCGACTATAAATAAGGATAAAACTGATTTAGAGGCTAATAATGCTGGTATGTTAGGCTCAGTGGTTAACCTACCACAGAGGTAGGCCATGCTATTGGGCCCATGATAGCAGAAAGCCTGGCACTGAATTTTTATCCATCATAGTGTTTGCCAGCAACTGCCACTAGAGGGAGCTCATTTCATAAAGATTTGTACAATTCCTGTTGAGTTCAAAAGTAGCTGTATAAATCCATATGCTGAGAGCTCCTTCTTGTGGTGGCTGCAGGCAGCCAGAATTTTATCAATTAAAGGTGTATTCCCATCTTATAAAGTGATGGCATATCGCTAGGATATGCCATCACTCTGGGACCCCTACCGGTCCTTCACTGATTTTACCTGCAGTCAGAGCTGTGGTCCCTTATTTTTCAGGATTAGTGGGGGTTTCAGAGGTGGGACCCCCTACTGATCATAAAGTGATGTCATATCTTATCAATATGACATCACTTTATAAGATGGGAATAACTCTTTCATTTTGTGACTTTATAAAGGGAAGTTGACGATTTAAAGCTCTGATGCCTATAAATATATCATTTGAAATTATGGTGGACATTAACTTTAATAAAAAAAATTATATTTGATGGAACTCTTAGTGGGGTGTGGGACCAATTTTAAGTTTGTTATGGGTCCTATGATTTTGTGTACCTCTTGCTTAGGCTATGTTAACCTTTATGAGCACTGGACCAGATGAAATAGCTCGCAGATGATTGGTTACTATGTTTTCTTCAGCATAATTGGCACATCTAAAAATATTAAAAAGGGAAAGTATCATATGTTTCAATTTAGTATTAATCATATTATTTAGATGTAATTCTTCAGAAGAGAAATATTGTGTTCCTTTTGTTAAATAGCATAGCTTTTTATTTTTTATTTCTCAGGGCGGCCATATTGGAGGCACACACTTCCTTCCTGTATTGTCTGTATAGACAGTGAGGCATTGTGTGTGTACTTTATGGTAACTTCAATGAATGAGATTCAATTGACAGAGAAAGTAATAGATTATTACAGTCTCTAGAAAGAGATGCCGTACAGCCCCCCCCCTAGAGACCAGGTAGTTACAAGGGGCTGCATACAGAGCTTTATCTGTGTGCATAGTGTATAGTTTGGGGGAGGCTGGTTCTTATTAAAGAGACACTTCTGGTGTGGAGTCTTACAGGCAATGCGCCACGGGAAAAAAATATTAGTTCTTCTCCAGGAGAAGGGAAACAATCTCTCCAGTGTCACTTAATGGAGATAGCTTCCATGTAAGCAAATGTCGACCCCAAAAAAGAGCCTTGAAATATGAGTAGGAATTTTAGCCATGTCAGAGTCTCCTCCAAAAGGAAGAGAAACTCATCTGTAGGAAGCTGTTGCTGGGTTTTTGTCTCTCATCAGTGCAGAGCGGGGTGCCGGCTGGGTGAGAGGCCTTTCATGTAGTGCTCGGGGATGCTGGTTCTCAGTGAAGAGACAAAACTGGAATAGAGTATTATAGTCAATACTCCACAGTACTAAAATCTCTAGTCATGTTTTATGGTTCTTCTATGGCCATTGATTTATAGGGAAGCTACCTCCAATATATGGCTCTGATCATTCTTTACCAGTCTATACAGCAAAGCTGACAAGTGAGCTAATGGAGACATCTGCCTATTGAGACTACTCTAGTGAGCAATGTGATAACTGGAATATAAAATCATAAATAAAATCCTGATGGTACATTCCCATTAAGGAAAAGCTTGATAGTTTATTAGGTTTGTCTCAGTAATATTTAGAAACAAACTTTTATTAGTTAACATTCACTGCAATGGTTGTTGTCGATTTTTACTTCCGTCTAACTTCTTATAACTTCTTTATAATCTTTTTATTTGCATTCTATAAGCATTTAGAATCATGCTGAATATTTATACATATTTTCTCAAAACAGCATTTTGTCAGCTTCTGTCATATTATACTGGTACGTCGAAAATGATTTAGCTTTGTTTACGTATTATTGATTGTTGTCTTTGTATTTATTACTCAGCTGAACTGTTCTACATTAATATTAATGGACGTTAAATATTTAGGTTTGCTCTGTCTCAAACTCAAACTTGTTTATTTATTTTCAATTTATTTATTTGATATCCTTCAAAAGCTGACAGAAAATTACATTAGTGCCTTTAAATCACCAAACTTGGACCCATTTTAAAAAATATTGGGGTCTTTCATTCTGATGTAAAATGGGTGAAGTTTCACTTAAACTACAGAATTTGGTTGTTCTAGGTGGGGTTTATTCATATCACAAAGCAACATGTGTTTTTGTGGAACTAAATTCCATTTTGTTCAAACTATAACCACTGTATAAGATGGAAGTCTCATTATAAGGTCATTTTTAATAAATACTTTGAGTGAGTTGGACTTAAAACGACCCTCCGGTTTCAGGACAAATTATAAATGTGGTGTGGAATATGGAGTTATATTACCTGGTGCCCTCCAGTTGCCCCCCCATGAAGTGGATCTGCCATTTTAGGGTCCCCTCTGGGTTGTCTCAAAATGGCCATGGAGCTACTCAGACTGAGTCAAAGACACTCCCTCTGTTCATGGATTGGACAAAACTGCTCACGTGAGCAACTCCGGCCAATCTGAGAACAGTACGAGTGTCTCAGACTTGTAGTCTAAGAAACCGTGCAGCTATTTTGGAACAGTACAAAGGGGAGCCTGAAACGGCGGATACATGGCATAGGTGGGGGGGGGGGGCAACTGGAGGGCACCAGGTAATATTACGCCATATACCCCATCATAGTTAAAATCTTGTACCGGGACCAGAGGGTCGCTTTAAAGGGTATTAACCAACATTGTTTTACTGCTTCAAAGCATCTGGGTGGTGAAAAAAAAAAGAAGCAAAAAAACTAATTTTGAAGGAAACGTGTGAACTCAGCCTTACTTACTGATAAAATAAACATAACTTTATTAACATGAAACATAACTTTTATTACATGCTTTTTAAAACCAAGTGCGAAAGGTGATTGAATATATATATATATATATATATATATATATATATATATATATATATATATATATATATATATATATATATATATATATATATACAGTGAAGGAAATAAGTATTTGATCCCTTGCTGATTTTGTAAGTTTGCCCACTGTCAAAGACATGAACTGTCTAGAATTTTTAGGCTAGGTTAATTTTACCAGTGAGAGATAGATTATATATAAAAAAAAATCTGAAAATCACATAGTCAAAATTATATATATTTATTTGCATTGTGCACAGAGAAATAAGTATTTGATCCCCTACCAACCATTAAGAGTTCAGCCTCCTCCAGACCAGTTACACGCTCCAAATCAACTTGGTGCCTGCATTAAAGACAGCTGTCTTACATGGTCACCTGTATAAAAGACTCCTGTCCACAGACTCAATTAATCAGTCTGACTCTAACGTCTACAACATGGGCAAGACCAAAGAGCTTTCTAAGGATGTCAGGGACAAGATCATAGACCTGCACAAGGCTGGAATGGGCTACAAAACCATAAGTAAGACGCTGGGTGAGAAGGGGACAACGGTTGGTGCAATAGTAAGAAAATGGAAGACATACAAAATGACGGTCAATCGACATCGATCTGGGGCTCCATGCAAAATCTCACCTCGTGGGGTATCCTTGATCCTGAGGAAGGTGAGAGCTCAGCCGAAAACTACACGGGTGGAACTTGTTAATGATCTCAAGGCAGCTGGGACCACAGTCACCAAGAAAACCATTGGTAACACATTACGCCGTAATGGATTAAAATCCTGCAGTGCCCGCAAGGTCCCCCTGCTCAAGAAGGCACATGTACAGGCCCATCTGAAGTTGCAAATGAACATCTATATGATTCTGAGAGTGATTGGGAGAAGGTGCTGTGGTCAGATGAGACTAAAATTTAGCTCTTTGGCATTAACTCAACTCGCCGTGTTTGGAGGAAGAGAAATGCTGCCTATGACCCAAAGAACACGTCCCCACTGTCAAGTATGGAGGTGGAAACATTATGTTTTGGGGGTGTTTCTCTGCTAATGGCACAGGACTACTTCACCGCATCAATGGGAGAATGGATGGAGCCATGTACCGTCAAATCCTGAGTGACAACCTCCTTCCCTCCACCAGGACATTAAAAATGGCTCGTGGCTGGGTCTTCCAGCACGACAATGACCTGAAACATACAGCCAAGGCAACAAAGGAGTGGCTCAAAAAGAAGCACATTAAGGTCATGGAGTGGCCTAGCCAGTCTCCAGACCTTAATCCCATCGAAAAGTTATGGAGGGAGCTGAAGATCCGAGTTGCCAAGCGACAGTCTCGAAATCTTAATGATTTACAGATGATCTGCAAAGAGGAGTGGGCCAAAATTCCATCTAACATGTGTGCAAACCTCATCATCAACTACAAAAAATGTCTGACTGCTGTGCTTGCCAACAAGGGTTTTGCCACCAAGTATTAAGTCTTGTTTGCTAAAGGGATCAAATACTTATTTCTCTGTGCACAATGCAAATAAATATATATAATTTTGACAATGTGATTTTCTGTTTTTTTTTTATTTTATATAATCTATCTCTCACTGGTAAAATTAACCTAGCCTAAAAATTCTAGACTGCTCATGTCTTTGACAGTGGGCAAACTTACAAAATGAGCAAGGGATCAAATACTTATTTCCTTCATTGTATATATATATATATATATATATATATATATATTCATATATATTAAAATATGGCATCCTTATTATTAGAACATAATGGAGAGCAATGAAGTTGATTCTCGCCGTAAGGATGACCTATGTAATGGATGCGATAGCTGAAGATTATTTATCATTTAAATATATGTGCCACGTTTTCAATACAACTTAAATAAGATCTCGCACCCCCCCCCCCCCATTGTTCTTAGGTCAAGCAGTTTTGAAAATACATTCAGCTATAGTGGCACATAATGAAATTTATTTTTTAATCATAAGTTTTGTCATTTTATACATACGGAGCATACAGAGAACAAAAACGTAAACATGTACACCAGAACCATATGGGAGATGCCCACATCTATATGAATTTCGGTTACTGTTTCTCCTAGAATACCAAGAATGCATATCTTTAATTCTGTTGGAAGGGAAACACCATACACCCAATGGTGGCTAGCACACCCCTCGAATACGTTACTATAGAGGAGCATTCCCATCGCATATGGATCAGATGCGCATTTAGCATCCAACATCTTGGACAAGCTGAGTCCTCCTGTAAAGGATTTGCCAGACACAGCTTCTGTGTCAACGCCCGTGGTTAATCAGCCTGCATCTGTGCCTAGTTCTGCTAGAGTGACTCGTTCTGCTACCACTCAGGCTGGTAGGCTGAGGAGTGGGAGAACCTATCACAGCCTGGCCAGACGATCCTAGCTCCCGCCCTTGGTCTACTTATACCTTCATTTGCTGCTTGTCCTTTGCCTGTGGTTCTTTTGCTTCCTGACTCTGCTGTTCTGCTTTTCCTATTGACCTCTGATTCATATTGACCCTGGCTTTACTGACTACTCTCCTGCTCTGCGTTTGGCACCACGTACACTCCTGGTTTGACTCTGCTCGTTCACTACTCTTGTTGCTCACGGTGTTGCCGTGGGCAACTGCCCCATTTCCCTTAGCTTCTGTGTACCCTTGTCTGTTTGTCTGTCGTGCACATATTGAGCGTAGGGACCGTCGCCCAGTTGTACGCCGTCGCCTAGGATGGGCCGTGCAAGTAGGCAGGGACTGAGTGGCCCCGACATTACACCTCCCGTATCTCAATCCTATGCAGTAGACTTGATGTTTGACTCTATGGTTGAGAAACAACTGTGAAAACCTCGGAGACTCACATAGCCAGACCTTCGGTGTGTGTTCTAGTATACTTTTCCCACTGCTCCTCCGAGAATGGTCCAATATCACTCCTTCATTTTTGTTTAGCCATGATTGGGAAGCATTTTAAATGGAAACGTTCAATCACGAGAGACAAGGCAGCACTTCCAAAAATCAAGGGTATTTATTCACCCCACAATGCCATGCAAACTTTCTCAAGCAGGTTTGGACTCTGCTGCGGGACCCTGGATCAGGTTCCTATGAGGCTTGCACCCATTATATCCTCTATATCTACTGCTCCGGTGCTGTGACACTCCCCTCTTTTTAAATGGAAACGTGTTACATGCTACCGGGCAACCAGTTCATTTACCAGTTTGGTTTCCATGCTAAGATTTATTGTTGTGAATTAGGTATTAAATACCGAAGCTGCAGGTACTGATTAAAAAAATATCTATGGGTGATATTAAATTCCAAACGCACTTGATCAAAAGTTCCCCACCATCGTGGTGCTGGTCAATAGTGTGTACACATTTCTTCGCCCAGCAACCAAATTTAAAGTGAATATTTTTTTGTGGCCTTGTTTTTAAAGTAAGCAGTATCGAATGCTGAGATGCACTAGGATATTCTGAATGCAAGACGGGGAAAAATTACCCTTTATGAAGGCGCTGTTCCCTTTGCGGTATTAAGGATGATTATCTGGAGTCATGCAAATGTTAACCTTTTATCAATATTGTAACATGCAAAGCGTTTCAAAGCTGGATCGGCTCCTTCATCAGGCAGATTGCCGTGCCCCCAGCACGACGATGCCAGGTGAGTGTACACCTCTCACTTTCCCTCTCCTATTTATCGTGAGATGATGCCCTTTGCTGTGCCATTGCGTGCTTTTTTACATTTACATGTTGCGTACCTGCGCCGCAATAGTGCGGCACATGCCGCTTATTGAAGCGGACCTGCGCCGTACTATTGTGGAGCAGGAATAAACTGTCACCATGTGAAATTACATAGTGATAACGAAGAGACGGCAGCTGTCATTGATCGCTGACCGCCTCTGTTGCCGGGCTGGGGACCAATCGGCATACCCCCATGCCAGTGATTGCTATGATTGGTCAGTCTTTAGAGACTAACCAGTCACAGCAGTCTATGACGTAGGAAACAGGAGAAAGCTCCTGTCACCGTCTCTGATCTCCTCATTTCTGTGAGATCTGTGAGGAGATCAGAGAAAGAGAGAGGAAGAGAGAGCTTGCCTACAAATATATATTTGTATCATATTTAGTGCCCATCAGCCCTTTATAGTGCCCATCAGCCCTTTATAGTGGCCTTCAGCCCATTTATAGTTCCCATCATCCCTCAGTGCTAACAATAGAATACATATAATAATCTTCTTTAGTGCCCATTAGGGCCAACCAGCCCTCTTTAGTGCCGACCAGCCCCCTCTAGTGCTCACCATCAGTCCATTATAGTGCCCATCAGCCCTCAGTAGTAACAATCAAATATATATAATAATTTTATTTAGTGCCCATCAGTATGTAAGCCCCCTTTAGTGCCCATCAGCTCTCTTTACTGCCCATCCTTTAGTGCTGCTATAGTCTACCAGCACCTTTTATCGTCCACCCCTTAGTGACGCTTTAGTATCTGCCAGCATCCATTAGTGTCCACCAGCACCCTTTACTGCCCATCCTTTAGTACTGCTATAGTCCACCAGCACCTTTTAGTGACCACCAGCACCCATTACTGCCCACCCTTTAGTGACTCTATAGTGTCTGCCAGCACCCTTCCTTTAGTGCCCACCAGCACCGTTTACTGCCCACCCTTTAGTGCCCAACAGCACTATTTCAACCTCACTCACTACTACCATATATTTGAGTAGTAGTTTTTTTTTGTTTTCTCTTCATCAAAAAAATACAAAAAAATATAAAAAAAACAAAAAAAAAAGTTTTAGTAATTTAAGTTAGCTTAATAATTTAGTAGTAATTTTGTGTGCTACTTTTACACGGCACAATTTCCTTGCCAGGGTTCTAATTTTGTCTTAATAAAAAAAGACAAAAAAATAATAATACTAATTCAGGAATTTAGTTTTGCACGTCAGGGTTAGTGCAGAGTTATTTCACACCCATAATGTCTCGCCTATTTGGAGGAGGCATATGCCGTTTTTTGTTCGGATACCGAAAGCGCCAGTGAGGGTGAATCTGAGTTTTTGTTATCCTCCTCCACTGATGACCAGGAACCCACTCAGAAACGAAGGAGGGGTAGTGATCCGAATGAGCTCAGCACAAGTGACCCCAGCAGGAGTGACCCCCATATGGTTACCGCCTACCTCTTACACACCTGAAATTCCTGAGTTTACCTCTGCCCCTGGCATAAAAATAAATCCAACTGACTTTCAAGAATTTTTTTTTTTAAATGTTTGTTTTTTCGGATACTTTAGTTAACCTCATGGTTGTGCAAACAAATTTATATGCACAACAATTTTTAGCCAAAAAATCCGACATCCCATTATGCCAGAACCTAAGCCTGGCATCCAACCAATCCAAATGAAATTATAACCTTCTGGGGGCACTTGCTCAACATGGGTCTTCTAAAAAAAACAATAATAAAATCATATTGGTCCACAGATATCTTGTATGATACACCTATATTCCGTTCTGTGATGCCTTGAAAACATTTTGAGGCTCTTTTAAAGTTTTTACATTTTGCTGACATTTTGTTGAGCAGTGCCCACCCCCGTATCATCCAAATTTTGATAGGCTGTTCAAAATTAGACCCACCTTCACATATTTTAATTTGGTTTTTGCAGAAGTTTATGTTCCTGAAAAAAACATTGACAAATCATTAGTCCATTTCAAGGGAAGGCTTCATTTCCGCCAATATTTGCCAAACAAGAGAGCCAGATATGGCATAAAAATATATAAACTGGCCGAGAGCCAGTCTGGATACACACACTCCTTTCGTGTGTACGAGGGGAAAGACACACAGATTAGTCCCCCAGAGTGCCCCCCAGTTCTTGGCACAAGTGCTAAAATAGTGTGGGTCCTGCTGCATCCTCTGATGGATAAGGAGTACCACCTATACCTCGATAATTTCTACAATAGCGTTCCGCTTTTTAAGTGCCTTGTTGAAAGGAAAACTCTGGCCTGTGGCACTGCTTGCAGGAATCGAAAAAAACCTTGCAAAGCCTTTTTTGCTGAAAATGGGGTCACTTCTTGGGGGTTTCCAATGTACTAATACCTCAGGGGCTCTTCAAATGCAACATGGCGCCTGAAAACATTCCAGTAAGATCCGTGCCCCAAAAGCCAAATTACGCTCCTTCCGCTCTGAGCTCTGCCATGTGCTCAAACAGCAATTTATTACCACATATGGGGTATTTCTGTAATCTGGTGAAAATGCTTGGGTGCTTTTTCTCCTTAAAAATCTATGTTTTTTCCAAAAAAAAGGTAGATTTTCATCTTCACAGACTAATTCCAATAAATTCAGCAAAAAACCTGTGGGGTTGAAATGCTAACTATACCCCGAGAAAAATTCTTTAAGGAGTGTATTTTCCAAAATGGGGTCACTTTTGGGGGGTTTCCACTGTTTTGGTCCCGTTGCAAATGAAACATGCCACCGAAAACCATTCCAGCAAAATCTGCGCTCCAAAATCCAAATGGTGCGCCTTCCCTTCTGAGCCCTGCCGTGGGTCTAAACAGCAGTTTATGACCACATATGGGGTATTGCCGTAATCGGGAGAAATTGCTTTAAAAATGTTGTGGTGCTTTTTCTCTTTTATTCCTGGTAAAAATTAGAAAATTCTATGTTTTTTCAGAAATTAATTTGTAAATTTCCCCTCTATTTGGCTTTAACTCCTGTGAAACGCCTAAAGGGTTAAAACACTTTCTGAATGCTGTTTTAAATACTTTGAGGGGTGCAGTTTTTAAAATGGGGTGTTTTATGAGGGTTTCAAATATATGGGCCCCTTTTGAAGTGTTTTTGAACTGGTCCCTAAAAATATAGCCTTTTGAAATTTTCTTGAAAATGTGAGAAATTGCTGCTAAAGTTCTACACCTTGTAACGTCCTACAAAAATAAAAGGACGTTCAAAAAAAGATGCCAAACATAAAGTAGACATATGGTAAATGTTAACTAGTAACTATTTTGTGTGGTATAACTATCTGTTTTACAAGCAGATACATTTAAATTGAGAAAAATCATAATGTTTGCAAATTTTCTCAAAATGTTGGTGTTTTTCACAAATAAGCAATGAATTTATCAACCAAATTTTTCCACTAACATGTAGTACAATATGTCACGAAAAAACAATCTCAGAATCGCTTGGATAGGTAAAAGCATTCCCAAGTTATTACCACATAAAGTGACACATGTCAGATTTGAAAAAATGGGTCTGGTCCTTAAGGTCAAAATGAGCTTGGTCCTTAAGGGGTTAAAGTGATTTCACGTTTACAAAGTATACCCGGTAAAAGGTAGTGCAGGTCAATTACTTACCTGGCGCTTTGTTAACAAACTATCCTGGTCGCAATTATGTCACGTGACCGCACTGTGACCGGCCGACTCCTACAGCATTGAACATCTCACAGGAATGCATAGTGAAAGTTACTTCCGTTTCACAGGGCAGACACTGTAGGAATCGGCCGGTCACAGTGCGGTCACGTGACATAAATGCGGCTGGGATGTTAGGAGTTCTTCGGCTGCCATGGCACCCATCGGGAACTCGCGATCACATGGTTGGAGGGAGGTTAAAGGGGTTACTAAAGGATCCCCATACCGCTTAAATGCAGCGGATGCCATGGCTTGACTGTCAGTCAAGCAAAGTGCTTCTGTAGCAATCATGCGTCACAGCTTCTCTGCACGTGCAAGTTCCATGACATATACTGTATGTACAGCATGAAATGTTAACTATATGCTTTCTATGACGTATATATATATATATATGTCATGGAGCGTTAAGGGGTTAATATACATTCCTGGGTTCTATAATTATTGCACGGTCTAAAATATACACTTCCTCTGTAATTGCCATAATAATTAAGAATAAGAACACTTGATGAGGGCTGATCTGCTGTAGACTGGTGTAAGTCTTTGTTCACATCTCTGTTGGAGAACATCAGACACTCGAAGAACTCCCTTAACCCCTTAGTGACTAAGCCTGTTTTGGCCTTCAGGACCAGCCCCATTTTTGCAAATCTGACATGTGTCACTTTATGTGGTAATAACTCCAGAATGCTTTTACCTATCCAAGCGATTCTGGGATTGTTTTCTCGTGACATGTTGTACTTTATGATACTGAAAAAATTTCGTCGTTAAATTCAATATTTATTTGTAAGAAACGCCAAGATTTAGAGAAAATTAGCAAAAATTAGCATTTTTCTAAATTTTAATGTATTTACTTGTAAAACAGATAGTAATACCACACAAAATACATACTAGTTTATATTTCCCATATGTCTACTTTATGTTTGCGTCGTTTTTTGAACATTCTTTTATTTTTCTAGGACGTTACAACGCTTAGAACTTTAGCAGCAATTTCTCATATTTTCAAGAAAATTTCAAAAGGCTATTTTTTCAGGGACCAGTTCAGTTCTGAAATGGCTTTGAGGGCCTTATATATTAGAAAGTCCCCAGAAGTCACCCCATTTTGAAAACTGCACCCCTCAAAGTATTCAAAACAGCATTCACAAAGTATTTTAGCCCTTTAGGCGTTTCACAGGAATTAAAGCAAAGTAGAGGTGAAATTTACAAATTTCATTTTTTTTCTTCAAAAATTCATTTGTAACAAATTTTTTCTGTACCACAGAAGGTTTTACCCAAGAAATGCAACTCAATATTTATTGCCCAGATTCTGCAGTTTTTAGAAATATCCCACATGTGGCCCTAGTGCGGTCATGGACTGAAACACCGGCCTCAGAAGCAAAGGAGCACCTAGTGGATTTTGGGCCTCCTTTTTTTTAGAATATATTTTAGGTACCATGTCAGGTGTGAGGAGGTCTTGTGCTGCCAAAACAGTGGAAACCGCCCAAAAGTGACCCCATTTTGGAAACTATACCCCTCAAGGAATTTATCTATGGGTATAGTTAGCATTTTGAACCCACAGTTTTTTTGCTACATTTATTTGAATTAGTATGTGAAGGTGAAAATCTACTTCTTTTGTGAAAAAATTGGGAAATTTTAAATTTTTACAAGGAATAAAGTAGAAAAAACACCCCAACATATGTAAAGCAATTTCTTCCGATTATAGCAATACCCCATATGTGGTAATAAACTGCTGTTTGGACCCACAGCAGGCCTCAGAAGAGAAGGAGCACCTTTTGGATTTCTGATTTTGCTGGAATAGTTTTCAGTGCCGTGTCGCGTTTGCAATGCACTGGAGGGATGAAAACCGTGGAAACCCCCCAATAGTGACCCCATTTTGGAAGCTACACCCCTCAAGGAATTTTTCTAGTGGTAAAGTTAGCATTTTGACCCCACAGTTGTTTTGCTGAATTCATTGGAATTAGTCTGTAAAGGTAAAAATCTACTTTTTTTTCTGAAAAAAGGTAGCCATTTTTAATTTTTACAAGGAATAAAGGAGAAAAAGCACCCCAACATTTGTAAAACAATTTCTCCTGATTACGTAAATACCCCATATGTGGTAATAAACTGCTGTTTGGACCCACACCGGGGCTTAGAAGGGAAGGAGCGCTATTTGGCTTTTGGAGCTCAAATTTAGCTGGAATAGTTTTTGGGTGTCATGTCGAATTTGCAAAGCCCCGAGAGACCGAAACAGTGGAAGCCCCCCAAAAGTAACCCCATTTGGGAAACGACACCACTTAAGGAATCTATGTAGGGGTATAGTGAGCATTTAGGCCCCACACGTCTTTTGCAGAATTTATTAGAATTAGGGCGTGAAAATTAATATCAACATTATTTCCACTAAAATGTTGAATTTTTTCAATTTCACAAAGGATAAAGGAGAAAATGCACCCCAACATTTGTAAAGCAATTTCTCCCGAGTACGGCAATACCCCACATGTGGTCATAAATGTTTTTTCATTCGAAAGTAATTAACCCTTACGAACTGATTCATGTTTTGCTTTTTCGTTTTTCCTCCCCGCTTTCCAAGAGCCACTACTTTTTTATTTTTCTGTCAATAGAGCGGTGTGGGGGCTTATTTTTTGCGGGACGAGCTGTAGTTTTTATTGGTACCATTTTTTGGTACGATGCCATATCGGTGGACGTAAACGGCTGTTTGGGCACGCTGTAGGGCTCAGAAGGGAGGGACGCCATTTGGCTTTTGGAGTGCATATTTTGCTTGGTAGTAGCTCTGGCGTTTTGCTGGTATTTCAGTTTATAATGTGGGGGCATATGTAGACTGGGCAGAGTACATCAGGGGCATAATAAGAGGGTATAATAATGGGGTAAATAAATAATAATCCCCAGATATGTGGCCGGTGTCGCACTGATAAATGGTGCCCGATCTTATCCACTTTTGGAACACTCTGCACATTTTGCATCGCCATAATCTGGGAGCCGGAACTTTTTTTATTTTTTCACCACCAGAGCTGTGTGAGGGCTTATTTGTTGCGGGACAATCTGTAATTTTCATTGGTACCATTTTGGGGTACATGCAATTTTGTTGATCACTTTTTATTCAATTTTTTCGGCAAGCAAGGTGACCAAAAACCATCAATTCTGACAATGATTTTTATTTATTTTTTACAGTGTTCACCCTGGGCTATAAATGACCATTATTCTTTATTCTGCGGGTCGGTACGATTACAGTGATACCATTTGTATATAAGTTTTTTTATGTTTTGCAGCGTTTGCGCAATAAAATAACTTATTTAGAAAATAATTTATTTCCTGTGTCACCATATTCTGAGAGCCGTAACGTTTTTATTTTTCAGTCAAAAAAGCTGTGTAAGGGCTTGTTTTTTGCGGGACGGGTTGTAGTTTGTATCGGTACTATTTTGGCGTACATGCGACTTTTTGATCACTTTTTATTGTATATTTTGTGAGGGGCGGTGACCAAAAAATAGTGATTCTGGCATAGTTTTTCGTTTATTTTTTTTGCGGCGTTCACCGTGCGGGAAAAATAATATTATAGTTTTATAGTTGGGGTCTTTACGAACGCGGTGATACCAAATGTGTGTCATTTTTTTTTACGTATTCATTTTTTTTCCTATAATAAAAGACTTATAATAGGAAAAAAGCAGTTCATGTTTATGTCACTTATAACTTTTATTTTTACACTTTTTTTAAAACATTTTTATTCTTTTTTTAACTTTTTTCACTTGTCCCACTAGGGGACACTTAGACTTGCAGCTCTGATCGCTGCTGGAATACATTACACTACACACGTAGTGTAATGCATTCCAACTGTCATTGTGACGTGACAGTCACACTGACAGGAAGCCTACGACGACCACCCTCGGGGTGGTCCTCATAGGCTTCTGTACATGGCAACCCGGAAGCCATTGTCTGGCGTCCGGTTGCCATGGGTACCATCGCCAGCCCCCGTGATTTCACATGGGGGCTGCCGATCGGCGCTAAAGACCTTAATTGTGGCGTTCAAAATCGAGCGCCGCAATTAAGGGGTTAACTGCCGATATCAGCGGCGACAGGCCGCTGATCGGCAACGGGGAGAGCAGGGCTGACACCCTGCACAGTTAACCGCCGCTGCGGTGTAGCGCCGCGCGGCGGTTAGCTGTCAAAGCACTGACGTAACTGTACGTCAAGGTGCGCGAACTTACTGCTCACCATGACGTACAGTTACGTCATGGTGCGTTAAGGGGTTAAAGTCAATGGGGTATATTGGTCACCATTAGTGTCCGTCATGTGATGGATCCTGCACTATTGTTATTTTTATTTTTCTGTTTCTATAACAGAAAAATGAAATAAAATCGAGCACAACCTAAATGAGCTGTTAATAATCAATATAAAATACATTTTATAACAAAACCATTTGTGTGCAGGAAACACTTTTATTGTAAGGACATTTTGTGAACATTTGTTGTTTAGAAGACTTTCTGCTTGGTCTTTTTGTTGTCTACAGTTCGGTTATATCCTAGTTGTTCGATGCTTCCTAGGCACATTTTGTTTTTTTTAATGTGTTTTCTTAGGTTGTCCTTGTGGGGGGAAAGATGTCTTGTCTGGACATAGCCAATATCTACAGTTGGGGTAGCTCCTGGGTCTTTGGTTTTATTATGAGACCCTCTTGTTGTCCTCCAGAGTCATCTCTCTGATCTTCTTTTCCTCAACTGGATGGGCGTCCGGCTTAATATCACCCCATTGATGTTTCCAGTTACCCACAACAGATCTTCCACCTGATATTTCTGATCTTTTTCTTCTGGTTTCAGGCTTGTTTCATGAAGTCTAAACATTTTTTCAGAGCTGAACTTTTTTGGGCAATGTTGGTATTGATTGTCCGGATATTAAGGGAATGGCGTCTTGGGGTCTTACAGGAATACTTGACATTGATGATTAGTGTGCGCAGTTCCCAAGCTCCCTGGGGCATTGGAGCTTGATGTTCTCCAGCCCCCTCTCCGCTTCCTCTGGACATGGTTCAATTGTTTGATAATTTGTTGTCATTTATCTGCTTATAAGATCTTATTAAGCACATCTCAGGAGACCACTCATGTAAATTTTTTCTGTGGATGTTGTGGTCTTCTTTTTTCTTTGTTTTTAGATTTTTATTGAAAGCCCGAGTCATGCATTCTATCACCCAATGTGCAAAAAAAGTGCAGTGGTGCCACACAAAAAAGTGCACAAAGGATGCGGTCTATCGCAGGCCTACTCCTAAAGGAGAGAGGCCCCGTATAACCATTCACCGACCCTCCGAACCATAAACCCCTAAGGATCAAGGATTGATGGTCCTCCCTCGCCGAAGTTCAGGGAGACCCAACAACATTTCATAGGCTTCCACCTGGTCTGCCACCCCATGTCCACCTAGGAACCTGCATCGGATTTGCCCCTCATGGAGGGTTGCAGGGGAAGTCAGCACCAGTATTTTCACACATCTTCCCGCTAGACCTCGGGAGGGTCCCAGAAGGGTACCGCATCCCATTAATCTTTGTGACAAACGTGACGAACACACAGTGAAAACCAATATTAACTAAGTGAATGTGCGCTATGATACAGCCTGATATAAAAATGCCCAGCCAGCAGGGATCTTGCCCACAGTGAGTTTGGGCACCCCAGGATCACCACTGCTGGGCACTTAGCAACTCAGGCTTTCAAACTACCTGACCCATAGCATCGATCCAGTGGCTGCCTGGTCACCTACAAATGGTACTTGTAAACCAGATGCATACACCAGAGCATACCACTGTGTTGTTCTCTGCCCCTCTCATCTGCGTTATGTCATCCCCCTATGATAGGGTTCTAATCCACCGGCAGGGATGATTACTAACCTTTGATAAGAACAGATACTACACTTGATCTTAGCCAAAAGGCCGAGAAGCGATGTTGTGGTCTTCTTGATGGTTGTCTTCTCTTAATCTTATGCTTTTTCTGACATCTGTTCAGTCCACAGAACATTGGTGACTTTCCTCCGAATCTTTGTTGCTCCTTATGAAAGATTGACAGCCCGTTTTTCAGAATCCTCTGTGAGGGACTAATAATATCTTTAGGTACCTTATAGCGCTGATTATCCATGAACATCTGATCAGCGAACACAGATCCTGGCTTGATGTTCTCAGGTTGACCAGATTGTAAACCCAGCAGTGGAGAAGACAATAGCTTTCTAGTTTGTTGTTTGGATAACAGATGTTTTTTTTTATCCGTTTTCTCCAGCGGGTTCTGTTGTAAAATTCCAACTCTTTGATTTATGATCCCGTACTTTGTAGACTGATATTCCATCGGCTTCTTAGATGTTGCTGGTGCTAGTTTAGTATGGTAAGAAGATGACTTGACAGTATTGGTATCTACAATCTTTGAATGGTTTATCAATCTGGGTTCAGATAAGAACTCTGAAAAATAAAGTTATAATGAATACCTAATACAAAAACATTTCTAAGATATATACATTTATAGATGGCTGCTGGTTGCACAAGGGTTAAAAAGAATGAAGACCATGATACTCTGTAGTGGGTTCCTTATGATGTAAATTAAGTGGTAATGGGTCCGAGCACATTTATGGGTCAAATTGTGTTGCACAATCCATCCCTACTACCCCGCTGCATAGCGATTTCTCAGCAAAAAATAAATAAAATAACAATTATAGGAATTTTTGAATGTACTTTATGTTGCTGGGTAGTCATGATATACAACATACATATAAATGAATTTATTACCTTTGTCCCTGAAGACTGCAGCCGCACATTTCTTGCCAAAACGGAGAGCAGTCTGTGATACAAAGAGGGGAAATAAGTTGATATAATAAATATTATATGTTACATTCACACCAGTGTGTGACATTAGTACTATCCATGGCTTCCATTGTACGCTGAAACATGTCATTACAAGATTACTGGTATAAGACACACAGGGGAAAATCCAGGGATGAACATGATGGACGTGTGTCTTTTTTTCAACCGTACTATGTAACTATGATCTGTTATCTGTACATGTGTAAATTTAGGGGAGACTCCGATTGTGTCTTCTCTGCTATCCAGAAATCAAATAAATACACATAAAATGTAATACAAGTATAGAGACTGCAGGGAAATAATAGATGATAATTTCCTCGCTTACCTCCTTTTCTTGGATGGAGAAATCCACCTGAATATGATGTGAATGACAAACCACAGAAAAATGAAGATGACAATGGGACAATGTCGTCACTCACAGCAACAATTTTATCTAATGGCCTTTTAACCATTTCTAGATCAGTAGTGAAACTTCAAGAGAAAAAAAAAAATTGATTACTGTATATAAGTCTGCACTTACTGACAGTGTATAATTATACATAGGCTGAGGTGCCAGGTAAATAATAGGGGCAGGTTAGATACCAGCAGTGCCAGCTGAGCTGATTATAGCCTTATGCACTAAAAAATTGTGTACAACATCTTTACATTATGGGAAAGTGTGACTGGCACATTATGTATCCAGCACGATATAGTTTTTCCAGGAGTAACAACCCCCCTTTTGCCACCCTTCCAAACCTAACTTTGGTCAAAGCCTAAAATAAATCATTCTCAGCTTCGGTGCCCAGACATATACGCCACTGAATTATGCCAAATAGTATTACTACCAGTTGATGCCACCTTGTATATCAGATGCTATTAAAATATAACTTCCTCTTCCTGTGTTGCCAAAATACTGCCCCCTAGAGTCGATGGAAAGTGCTAAGTCAAACGGCTTAGCTTTCTGCTCTGATGGAGTAAGATGCGACAAATATATTAAGAGGCAAATAAAGTGGCAGCCATGATACCTTGATGGCAATATGCCCCATATACAGTGACAAACACAGAACTCCCAAATGCAGTGCTAGCCACATACCCCACACTCAACTATACAAAATCAGTTGATGCTTTACATACCCCACTATACAAAATAGGTATGAGCGTCTCATGATGCTTGACAGATAAGAGTTGATAGAAACTTCTTTAAAGAAGTAATCTCATCACAGACAATCTGTTTAATATGGAAGCCACCATGTCGATTAGATGATCGCCACATGTGTGGCTCCTGAGATTCCTGGGAAAAAGCCCAATTTGCTGGTCAAAGATGCAGGGGAAACGTAGTTATAAGTGCATTATAAGTGTTACAGCGCCTATTAGATTAGCTAGGAGATTGGGCATTACTAAACTAGTGACAGATCCTCTTTAATACATGTATTTGCTACATATCTGGTGTAATGCGCCTTTAAGCGATGTCGTTCACTGTTATATGCTGTTTTTGTTCTTGCGGTGTATCCTGATTCTTAGCGGTACACATGAAACTTGTACATTGGTGAAAATGGCTATTGTCTGACAAGTTGGGAGAAGAGAACAGCTGCAATGTTCTGCAGTGGAGAAGACGGGTGTCTATCTGACAACAAAGATGCCTCAAGCAAATTGCATCCCTTGTGTTTTGTGTTTGAAGACTGTTTGACCAAGAAAGGCAGGTGCTTGGTTTGTCAAACTTCTCATTTTAGGCGCCAGGATGTACGGGCTGGATGATATTTTGTGGCTGCATTTACCACTTAGTAACAGTGTGATGGCGGATGCATGGGCGCACGTGTGTCATGGTGCCTGGAGGTGGTTCTTAGTGTATAAAATGGTGATAAGCACGCCATTTGGTGTTCAGTGTTGAGAGGAC
Source organism: Rhinoderma darwinii (assembly GCF_050947455.1). Lineage (NCBI taxonomy): Eukaryota > Metazoa > Chordata > Amphibia > Anura > Rhinodermatidae > Rhinoderma > Rhinoderma darwinii. Next base: position 375,281,515 of record NC_134690.1, read on the forward strand.
GTTTGGAGTGACCTGAACTACTGTGTGCTATGGAGAGGAGAGGTGCTGTTGCGAGAGGGGAAGCTGCATTGAGGTGGAAGGAAGATTTGTACCGACTATTCAAGAGCTGGCACTACGGAGCTGGAGTTTGACTGGTGAGGACTGACTTAGTCAGTATTACGTTGCTGGGTCTGGGGTAGTGACGGGTCCAGAAGAGCGAGTTGGGGTGTTGTGTAAAGCCCCACTGTACTTATAGCTGGGCTAGCGGTCAAGTAAGGGAACATACAAGAAGAGTGGCCCAAGACAGTCATAAGAGGTGTACCAGTAGTATGTGACTAAAGGGAGAGTTGGTTCATGTTGAGGCTCATAAGTCTGAATAACAAAGCAGTCAGCAACCACAGGCATAAGGGTCAGTAGACCAAAGCACATTGTAAAAGCCACCATCTTCAGGAATGCTAATCCCATCCAGATAGCCCCTGTATCAAGTAGGGGTGCCCTAAGCCCTGTGCCTGTCGGTCACCAGTCTAAGTCAGCCATCTTGCCTGCCTGAATCGCAACTAAGATTGTGCCTCATTGTAGCGAGAGCATTGTACATGGTTTATATAACCAATATCTGTGCCTTCCAGTATCCCGGTAAGAAATGTACATATTATAACTCCCTATCTCTCCCTGCAACATCCATGCGGGGTATACACCATCGCACCCCACTATTACATATTCTCTGGTATATTAACCCCTTCCGCATTTGGGCGCACTTTTACATCCTAATTTGAGGTTTTTTTTACGGTAATAGAACATCCAGTGCATGGTGCGGCCACAGGAGCTTTGCCTGTGCTATCAGCAGCAGGTGCCAGGTGTAATATACAGCCGACATCCTGCTGCAATGGACAGGATCAAAAATAACTTCAAACACAGCTGTTTAACCCCTTAGATGCTATGGTCAATTAGAGCCACAGCATCTTAGGGGCTCCCTCTGTCACCTCGACCCCAAGGGCATGGCGTTTCAATAGTGCTTTAGTATAATGAGCATACCAAAGTGTTCTAGAAATGATTAAACATCGCATTGTGAACTAGGTAGAGGGAAGAGAAAAAATGAAGCGCTGAGAAAAATCATGGAACATATAAATAGTTTTCTCTGTTTGCCGATGAGTTGGACTTAATATTAATCATCATTGCAGATGAAATTCTTCCAAAATAACTGGTAGACTCCAATTCAATGGACACAATATGACCCAGTATGTAATATTATCTAAAACTAGAGCAAAGACAAAATAAACTCCAAACAAACTATTAAAAGACAGATGTTTATAAAAATGACGCAAAGCTCAAGTTCTTATTGAGACCATTGGTAACCATTGTACCCAATGACCCTATCCACCTACATTCCCTCTGCGCTAAGACTCCCCTGTTTCCACAGTTTATTTTATCAATACCCTTAACTTTAAAGATTTTTGGATCACAGCCACAATGGATTTTTATAATGTTTCGGTATTGTTTTGAACAAAGAAATTTCTTTAACATCCTTTGCTACATGTTCCCTGGTACTTATTCGCAGCTCTCTTGATGTGAGTCCCACGTAAATTTTGAGACAACCACAAGTTGCTTTATAGATTATATTATTGGTTCTACATGAAATATATTGGAAAATGTTTTGTTTCTCACCATCTGCTGAGACACTAGATATGCAGTCACTGCATGGGTAACCTCCCTCAATCGGTCCTCTTGTACCAAATTAATTCTAGACTTTTGCCACATAGTAACTTCTGACTAAGGGCTCATTCAGACGAGCGTGATTTCAATGGGGCTATTCACACATGCGTGAGTTTTCAGGCAGCGAGTGTCTGTTGTGTGAAACTCACTGCATGTCCTATATTGGTGCGTTTTCACGCACCTAACCACCCATTGAAGGGTGCATAAACTTGAATAAACTTTCTTTCGTATTATGTAATTGGCCAGTTTAGTGCTGTCACTGGTGTGATCTCGGAATACTGAGGTCACATGACGGTCTGCCCCATGAACCGGCTATTCTGAGTTGTTTCACAGGTATCTCAGGGATTGAATGTCAATAAATTCCTATGGGTATAATGTTTGTACTATATAACACTTTATTAGAATATAATGGTAATTTTGATACAATTTTTTTTTTCTGTTATGTAGTACGGAGTACTTTGGTATAATTCAACAATAATAAAAAATATATTGGAAAACACAAAAAACAACACACAACACACGGACCCATTGATTTCAATGGGGCCATTCACACATGCGTGAGTTTTCACGCAATGAGTGTCCGTTGAATTCAATGGGTGCGTGAAAACCACGCCACACACACGGACCAGATTTACGCACGTTTTACACGCGCGTGAATCTGATTTGCTCGTGTGAATGTAGTCAACCTGCTGCAAGCTTTTTCAAAACTTAGCAAAGAGACGACTGCACTCCAGACTGACCAACGCAGTAGCACCATCATCAATACCGGCTAACCTCACATGCCTCACCAAAGAGACATAAAAAAACATAGCCTAAGTCTATAGTAGGTTCCCTGCGACTTGTACTATTGTTTCTACAAAGCTACTTAGAATAAAGAAGTATTTTTCTAACCCTAACTAGTAGACTCCGCTTTTCAGGACTTTGAAAAAGAAAAAAAAAGGATAGGACGTAAGCACACAAGAAGTATGCACAAATGTATGCAGGGCATCCGTCATGTCATGTCCATAGAAAGCAATGAACATGCTGTGGCGCATGTTTTGACACTGTTTTTTCATTTTAAACTTTCACGTCAGACGTACAGTAAAAATTAGATGTGAACGGAGTGTAACAGAGGCTTCTAACAGAGCCTCCACTGCAGGTGTGTACAGAGCCTTAGATCATGAAAAAATATACTGCAAAAAAACACGCGTGTGAACCCAGGTTATGTTGCAGTGTAGAGACATAACTTGAAGCTCTTGGGCCCCAATACAAAGTCTATAAAACAACCCCTCCAACTATCACATGTCATCGATAGCACTACTGTTCTCTTATGTGGCAGAAGGGCCAATGGGTTCCCTCAGGTTCCAGGGTGCGACTTCACTTTACGTCAACATAATCGGTTTCTTAAAATGTTTCTTGAATGAGGGGACACTTGCCATACTTTGTCTTACATAGTTACATAGTTACATAGTTACATAGTTAGTACGGCTGAAAAAAGACACATGTTCAACCAAGGGACGGGAAAAGGGAAGGAAAAAATTTCTACACATAGGAGCGAATACTTTTTTGTTCTAGGAGATTATCTAACCCTTTTTTAAAGCTATCTACTGTCCCTGCTGTGACCAGCACCTGCAGTAGGCTATTCCATAGATTCACAGTTCTTACAGTAAAGAAGGCCTGTCGCCTCTGCAGGTTGAACCTTTTTTTCTCCAGACGGAGGGAGTGCCTCCTTGTTTTTTTAGGGGGTTTTACATGGAACAGGATTTCACCATATTTTTTGTATGTGCCATTAATATATTTATATAAGTTAATCATGTCCCCCCTTAGTCGTCTTTTTTTCAAGGCTAAATAGGTTTAATTCTTTTAATCTTTCCACATAACTTAGATTCTCCATGCCCCTAATTAGCTTCGTTGCTCAACTCCAGGGCATCCTTTCTATGAACTGGAGCCCAGAACTGAACTGCATATTCTAGATGAGGCCTCACTAATGCTTTGTAAAGTGGTAATATTACATCCCTGTCCCGTGAGTCCATGCCTATTTTAATACACGACAATATCCTGCTGGCCTTTGAAGCAGCTGATTGACACTGCATGCTGTTATTTAGTTTATGATTTACAAGTACACCCAGATCCTTCTCAACAAGTGACTCCCCCAGTATAGCTCCCCCTAGGACATATGATGCATGCAGATTGTTGGTACCCAGATGCATAACTTTACATTTATCTACATTAAACTTCATTTGCCAACTGGATGCCCAAACACTTAGTTTGTTTAAATCTGCTTGCAATTCACGAACATCTTCCATAGACTGAACTATATTACATAGCTTGGTGTCATCTGCAAAAATTTAAACAGTGCTATTAATCCCATCCTCCATATCATTAATAAATAAGTTGAATAATAGTGGTCCCAGCACTGAACCCTGGGGTACACCACTTATTACCAGGGACCATTCAGAGTAGGAATCATTGACCACAACTCTCTGGATACGGTCCTTGAGCCAATTCTCAATCCAATTACAAACTATACTTTCTAAACCTATAGTCCTTAATTTACCCATTAGACGTCTATGGGGGACATTGTCAAATGCCTTTGCAAAGTCCAAAAACACTATATCCACAGCGGCCCCTCTGTCTAGGCTTCTGCTTACCTCTTCATAAAAACAGATTAGGTTAGTTTGACAACTTCTGTCCTTAGTAAAACCGTGCTGGCTGTCACTTATAATACCATTTTTTGTCACATAATCCTGTATATAGTCCATCAATAGCCCCTCAAACATTTTCCCCACGATGGATGTTAAGCTTACTGGTCTATAATTACCCAGGGAAGACATAGAGCCCTTTTTGAAAATAGGCACCACATTTGCCCTGCGCCAGTCCCTTGGCACTATTCCAGTCACTAGAGATTCTCTGAATATTATGAAAAGGGGGACAGAAATAACTGAACTAAGCTCTTTAAGAATTCTAGGGTGTAACCCATCTGGTCCTGGGGCCTTGTGAACATTTATTTGATTTAATTTAGCTTGGATCATATCTTCATTCATCCAATTCAGTATATCAACTGATATATTAACAGCACTGGCACCGGCTACATCAGCTGCTCTTTCTTCTGTTGTATATACAGAGCTAAAGAACCCATTTAGTAACTCTGCCTTCTCTTGATCCCTTGTCACCAACTCCCAATTACTACTATCTAGGGGTCCTACATGTTCAGACCTTGGCTTTTTAGCATTTATATACTTGAAGAATCTTTTGGGATTTTGGATGCAAATATCCTAAAACTGCATCTTCATCCGATAGTTATTTTATTTTGTGGAGCCCACCTGATAATTAGTACATGACTACAGTCTACATCTATGTATTGGTCCTGCTCTGTGCCACAACACCAGTCATGTCTTCCCACCCTCCGCTTTAACAATCGTTTTTAGCATGTCATGCTAACAAATTTATTCCCTTGTTGCTTAGCACACAAATCCGATTTATTACTGTTCTGAGATTTTACTCGCACAAAAGTTGTGACTGAGGAATCAAACAAATGAGCAATTTGCAAATAACCTCCTGAGATTAGGCGCTAGGGAAGATATGTGAAGGGTCTAATGATGAAGGAACAGCTGTTCTGTGAATACTTAGCTGGAATATAAAACCTACATAATGATCTCTTTCATATAGAATGATTGTACTAGGATTTCGCTATATAACCTGTAATCTAAAGCACATTGCATGATGGCACCATAAGTTATTACCATTACAAATTCTTCATGTCACATGGAAAGCTCCATCTTGCCATTTCAGTATGAATATATACTGATAAGCCTCTGTTCACATTACCGTTATTGTTTTCCAACATTTTTAATGGCAAGAAAAGCACACTCTGCAGCACTATTCTTCCTGTCAAAAATGCCTAGACTCTGTCAGAAACCTAATAAATCCCATTAAAGTCAATGGGACTCACAGATATCTGTTCCCTAATGGATGCCAATTTTTTAATTCCACTTGTATGTGAAACAATGTACCCCTGTGTCCTGTAAAAGGAAAAATGAAAGTTTTTAAAAAAAACAAACAATAATATGGGTAACTTAATAGGACGGTCGTACCAAATAGTTATATACCATTCTGATGCCATCGCCCCATGCTATTTAAAGTACTTTGTACTTTTCTCCTTAAACAAATGTATCTTTTAGCATTAAATACTATCGCAATTAGAGAAGACTTCTCTCCAGCGATCTGACACAAATAGAATTCTAGAGATACTAAGTATCCGCCCTGTTCTGTCGACGTAATGATTTCCCTCTGTGTGAGATTATTTAGCATAAATGGGCATGGGACAGAGGCCTTACAGCGTTGCTATACGCGTTACTAAGGAAGCTACAGCTGACGGCAGTTTAAAAGAACACCGCCAGCAATGTTTTTTAAGGTCAGAAGAAGCGCTACGCTTAGCGCAAAACAGGCTGTAACCTGCAATCTGCTATGTCCTTCCTTGTATGCTTTTAAGTTTTTGCTTGATGCCACATTAAAGAAAGAATACAAACCACGGATGAGTGCCGTAATTCCATCTCTCACTACTTGCTGCATTAAGATAAATAGTAGCCTAAGAGGGGCAGTTTGTCCTAGGTATATGTGGGCTGTTTAGGTGTGCCTTCCCTTTTTCCGAGAAATCATGGCAAGTATCGAGTCATGAGTCTTGACTATAAAGTTTTTTGCTGAGGAGAGAATTAATCCAGTTCTTGAGCTGCAGATATCGAAACAACTCACCACTGGGGACCTGTCTAGACGTCTGAAGATCACCGAACAAGAGAATCCGAGAATGAGTGGGTGAGAGAAGGTGATGAACCCTAAGTATACCATGAGACCACCACCATTTAATGGCCTGATAATTGTCTGCTCCCAGGGAGAACAGGGGGTTATGCCATAAGGAGATGAGGGGTAGGTGGGGAGAGATTAATCTGCTAGAATATTTGATAGAGTCCCAAACCGATAAAATATGTGTGAGGGAGGGGGTAAGGAGGGTAGAGCGTAAGGGGGGGGGCATCCATGGCAAAGATTATATGAGGGAGGGCAATACCTCCGGAATATACAGGTACACCCATAGAGGCATGTTCGCGATTACATGTAATCTAGTTAAGGGTGCTATCACAGCTGCTTGATAATATTTGGAACACTCAAACCCCCGTCAGGTTTCAACGAGTATAGGGTGGACCTGGATATTCTAGGACGCGTTCCACGCCAAATAAATGAAAAAAATACGATTTTGAAGGAGACGTAATATGTGTTGTGGGACTTTAATTGGCAGGGTTTGGAACAGATATAAAAGTTTGGGAAGGATACTCATTTTAACTGCATGTATGCGCCCAATCCAGGAAAGATATGTAGATTGCCATGACACCAGAGAAGAGGTGAGAGTACGGATAAGGGAAGAATAATTGGCAGAATATAGCTGGTCGTAGGAGGGGGTTAGGTGGATGCCCAGGTATTCCAGTGATTGTTTAGCCCAGTGAAAGGGAAAGTGCCTACGAATGGAATGCATGGCTTCAGTGGAAAGGTTAATATTTAATGCTACAGATTTTGAGGGGTTTATAGTGAGGCCAGATATTGAGGCAAAATTGGATAGAGTGTTCAATAAGTTGGGAAGGGAAATATTGGGTTGGGAGAGTATTATCAGCATATCATCAGCAAAAAGGGATAATTTATGGTGCATGCCCGCTAGTTCCAATCCCCTAATGTTCGGATTTTGGCGAAGAGAGCCAGGATGAATAAGATGGGAGAGAGAGGGCATCGTTGTCTCGTGCCTCGTTCGATTATAAAAGGATCAGAATGATAACCGGCATAACAAACTTTGGCTGTAGGGGTAGAATAGAGGGCGTGCACCCAGGACATAAAGTGGCGCTGGAAACCCCACTTTCCCAAGGCGAAATCCATGTAGGATCAGGAAACCGTATCAAAGGCCTTTTGTATATCAAGTGAAAGGAGCATCGAAGCCACATTTCTTTTACGAGCCATATTGATCAAATATATAACTCGTTTGGTGCAGTCACTAGTCTGTCTACCCGGGACAAAGCCAGCCTGGTCCCAATGGATAATCGCGTCAAGGAAGCGATTAATCCGGGTCACTAATATTTTGGCAGGAGTTTAAAGGCATGGTGTTGCCAGAAAAACATGTTTTTTTTTTAAAAATTAAACATTTAGTGTGTGGGTGATTAAACATGGTTCAAATTTTTTTTATTTTTTTCACGAGTCAGGAAATAGTCAGGAAATATTATAAATTAATTCTAATTTATAATACTACCCATTTTTGGTCACTAGATGGAGCTAGTTCCCAAAATTGCAGCATTGCAACATTGGGTTAAAAGCCCTCGCTCTAGTGAGCTCTCAGCATCCCCCCCTCCTTTATCCTGGCTAGTGCCGGGATAAACGAGGGGTTTGAAATGTTTAACCTCCTACACTGTGTGTCGCCATTTTTTGAGGTAACCCACAGTGTAGTAGGTTTACATACAGTAGTAAACACACACAAACACTAACATACATTGAAATCTCTTACCTGCTCCTGCCGCCGCGGCTCCCTCCGGCCCGTCCGCTCCCTTTGCTGCCGCTGTTCCATGTGCACAAGTCCGGAAGCCGCGACCGGAAGTAGTAATATTACTGTCCGGCCGCGACTTCCGGTCCACAGGAAAATGGCGCCGGACGGCGCCAATTTCGAATAGGACTGTGTGGGAGCGGCGCATGCGCAGTTCCCACACAGACGCCGTACACGGCAGTCAATGGGACGGGAGCCGTTCGCAGTCCCTATGGGACTGTGGCTGCCGTACTCCATGTCTGTGTGTGTCGTTAATCGACACACACAGAAATGGAACAAAAAATGGCAGCCCCCATAGGGAAGAAAAAGTGTAAAAATAAGAAAAAGTAAAACACAAACACACAAATGAATAAAAACGTTTTTATTAAAGCACTAACATCTTTAACATATAAAAAAAATTATTTGCCATGACACTGTTCCTTTAATGTCGGTATTTAATAGGGATATTGGCCTGTAGTTGGGGCTTGGGAATCATTGCTATGTGGGCATGAAGGGTGGGTGAAAGAGGAGTGGTGCCAGATCTAAGGGCATTAAAGAGTTGGGTTAAATATGGAGTTAATAATGGGGAGAGTTTTTTTTATAATATAATGGGGGGAAACCATCTGGGCCAGGAGACTTGGAGGGTTTCAAGTCCTTGATGGCATCCTGAACCTCTGATTCAGATATCTCGGCCTCCAAGGTGTCAAGGTTGGAAGGCGACATCTCCGGAAAGGTCAGGTTGGCAAATAGGCATTCTGCCGTCAAGGAGTCAAATGGTGGAGGAGAGGAATACAAGTTGGAGATGAAGTTTTGAAATAGAGAGGTTATTTTATTGTCATTTATAACCAGACTAAACATATTAACCCCTTAATGACCGCCGATACGTCTTTTTACGGCGGTCATTAGTGGGCTTTATTCTAGAGCGCCGCCAAACTACGTCGCTGCATTAGAATAAAGTAAACAGAGCAGGGAGCCGTGAAATCTCCCTGCTCTCAGCTGCCAGAAGCAGCTGAGGGCTGGGGGCATCCCTGCTCTGCCGGGTGAGATCGATATTAGTATCGATCTCACCCGTTTAACCCTTCAGATGCGGTGCACAATAGCGAGCACCGCATCTGAATGGTTTTGCAGAGAGGGAGGGAGCTCCCTCTCATCTCACTGACACCCGGCGATAAAATCGCCGAGTGTCTGTGTCTTCTATGGCAGCCGGGGGTCTAATAAAGACCCCCAGGTCTGCCTGCAGCGAATGCCTGCTAGATCATGCCGCAGGCATGACCTAGCAGATGCCTGTCCGTTTTAAACGGACAGGCAGTAATACACTGCAATACAAAAGTATTGCAGTGTATTATAATAGCGATCGGAGGATAGGGAAGTCCCCTAGTGGGACTAGTAAAAAAGTTAAAAAAGTTTAATAAAGTTAATTAAAAAAAAAAGTGAAAAAAAAAAAAATGAAAAACCCAGCTTTTCCCCTTACAAAATGCTTTACTATTAAAAAAAACTACAATAAAGCAAAAAAGTTACACATATTTGGTATCGCCGCGTCCGTAACGACCCCGACTATAAAGCTGTTACATTATTTAACCCGCACGGTGAACGTCGTAAAAAATAAAATAAAAAACAATGGAAAAATTGCTGTTTTCTGTTAATCCTGACTTAAAAAAAATGTGATAGAAAGTGATCAAAAAGTCGCATCTACTCTCAAATGGTACCAATAAAAACTGCAAGTCGTCCCGCAAAAAACAAGACCTTATACAGCTATGCCGACGCAAAAATAAAAAAGTTACAGCTCTTCGAATGTGACAATGGAAAAATCTAAAAAATGGCTTGGACATTAGGGCCCAGAATGCCAGCAGGGGGAAGGGGTTAATGTTTTTATTATTATTATTATTATTATTATTATTATTATTATTATTTTTATGTTCAGGTTTTTTTTAAACCTCTGAGATTGTAAAGTATCTCAGTCTATGTCGATCACACCTTTTCTAAAAGCATCCAAGTCATTCTTTGTTATTGTTATGTTTTGAAGAGCCAAGACCTTCGAATGACTCACAATGACCAATCATAAAAGCTGTAATTTACCTAATTTTAGATAATGGGTTTTGAAATGAGAAATATTCTTTAATGTTGTTGAACTGCTAAGTATTGAACCCGGAGCACTGTAGGAGATTTGAAGCATGTACATGTGAAGAGAAGAAGCTGTCATGCTGTGATCTGGAATGAAACTCACTAGCAATAATGGATAATAAACCAAAACTAAATGCTTATCTGGAATCAAGAGCAAGACAAACAAATAAAAGTTTAGGGTGCATGTAAAGGATTTTCATGCAATCGGTTTTCTGCAGCTTTCAACACATCTGGAGTTCAGTGATATAATAGTAGTGGATTCAGAAAAACAATTGTTTTCCTATAATTCTCATGAACGAGACGAGAAATCCAAACACAAAACAGCAAAATGATGATGACAAGAGGCAGACATGTTTATATAAACCACAGCAAATAAATAGATGCATTTTATTTAAAAAAAAATAAGCATCAGAAGACAAAATGTAACAATAATAATAATAATAATAATAATAAAAAATGATTGTTTAAAACTAGTACTGTTCCCTTTTATAAAGTGGATTGTCATAGGGAAGACTAATAAAATGGACCCCAAGAACCTTTGAGGTTAAAGTGACTGTCTGGTGCGAAATTTCCTGCCCTATTGTTGATGTACGTGCATAATAAATGGACCTGTTATGTTGTAATTGCAAATGCTTCTGTCTCCTTCTTTTCTACTCGATCACGAGAGTTTCATAGGATTAACAACAGTCCAAGACCATCTCATCTTCCCTGAGTGCGTTACTTGCTATATCCAGGGCTGTATTTATACATCATGTTGCCCAAGACACTGAGACTGATTACCCTCCGGTTTCGTTAATTGAGGTCATGTATGAATGCAGTTCCACCAGTTTAGGCTTCGTTCACATCTGCGTCAGGTTTCCCGTTCACAGGTTCCGTCAAACCTCTCCGTCAAGGAAGCTCATGAATGAAAACCATAGCTTTCCGTTTGCATTACCATTGATTTCAGTGGTAATGCTCCCGTTGCTAATGGTTTCCATTTGTCTCCGTTCCTGTGAGGTTTCCGTTTTTCGGCGGAATCAATAGCATAGTCGACTACGCTATTGATTCCTCCAAAAAAACGGAACAGCCTCTATTTATAATAGAGAGACATGACATCTCCCTTGGAAACCAAAAACATAATTTATTTACGTCTATAGTAGCCTAAAGGCCCTTTTACATCGGCCGATAATCGGCCTGTGCAGCGAGCGCCGATCAACGAGACATTGTTGATTGGCACTCGTTTGCTCCTGCCACACGGGGATAGTCCCTATACGGTATTATCATGTTGGCAGCGTGTCTCCCTGTTTACACAGGGAGATGAGCTGCTGACAACGATATTTAACTTTTTAAAAACGATACGACCATCAGGTGATCGAGTGTTTGCTTGTCATCTGCTAATGGCTGCCCTATCTACACACGGCAATTGTCGGAAACGAGCGTTCGAATGCTCGTCTGCCGGATAATCGCCCAGTGTAAAACCTTCTTAACCCCTTCAGGACCCAGCCTGTTTTGGCCTTCAGGACACAGCCGATTTTTTCAAATCGGACATGTGTCACTTTATGTGGTAATAACATCGGAATGCTTTTACCTATCCAAGCGATTCTGAGATTGTTTCCTCGTGACATGTTGTACTTTATGTTAGTGAAAAAATGTGGTCGATAATTTTGGTAGTTATTTCTGAAAAACACCAAAATTTAGAAAAAATTTGCAAAAATTAGCATTTTTCTAAATTTAAACATATATCTGCTTGTAAAACAAATAGTAATACCATGCAAAATAGTTACTAGTTAACATTACCCATATGTCTACTTTATATTTGCATCGTTTTTTGAACGTCCTTTTATTTTTCTAGGACAATACAAGGCTTAGAACTTTAGCAGCAATTTCTCATATTTTAAAGAAAATTTCAAAAGGCCATTTTTTCAGGGACCAGTTCAGTTCTGAAGTGGCTTTGAGGTCTTTATATATTAGAAAACCTCCAGAAGTCATCCCATTTTGAAAACTGCACCCCTCAAGGTATTCGAATCAGCATTCACAAAGTGTTTTAATCCTTTAGGCGTTTCACAGGAATTAAAGCAAAGTAGAGGTGAAATTTACAAATGTTATTTTTTTTGCCGAAATTCATTCCAAATTAAAAAAAAATTGTAGCACAGAAGGTTTTACCCGAGAAGTGCAACTCAATATTTTATTGCCCAGATTCTGCAATTTTTAGAAATATCCCACATATGGCCCTAGTGTGCTAATGGACTGAAACACAGACCTTAGAATCAAAGGAGCACCCAGTGGATTTTGGGCCTCCTTTTTTTTATGTATATATTTTAGGCACCTTGTCAGGTTTGAAGAGGTCTTGTGGTGTCAAAACAGTGGAAACACCCCAAAAGTTACCCCATTTTGGAAACTACACCCCACAAGGAATTTATCTAGGGGTATAGTTAGCATTTTGACCACACAGGTTTTTCACTAAATATATTGGAATTAGTCTGTAAAAATGAAAATCTACTTTTTTGTAGAAAAAACATAGAAATCTTTAATATTTACAAGGAATAATGCAGAAAATGCACCCCAACATTTGTAAATCAATGTCTCCCAATTACGGCAATACCCCATATGTGGTAATAAACTGCTAATTGGACCCACAGCAGGGCTCAGAAGGGAAGGAGCGCCATTTGGATTTTGGAGCATGGATTTTGCTGGATGGGTCTTTGGTTCCATGTCGCGTTTGCAACGCCCTGGAGGGACCAAAACAGGGGAAACCCCCCAAAAGTGATCCCATTTTGGAAACTACACCTCACAAGGAATTTATCTAGGGGTATAGTTAGCATTTTGACCACACAGGGTTTTCGCTAAATATATTGAAATTGGTCTGTAAAAATGAAAATCTACTGTTTTTCTGAAAAAACATAGACATTTTTAATATTTACAAGGAATAACGAAGAAAATTCACCCCAACATTTGTAAAGCAATGTCTCCCAATTACGGCAATAGCCCATATGTGGTAATAAACTGCTGATTGGACCCATGGCAGCGCTCAGAAGGGAAGGAGCGCCATTTGGATTTTGGAGCACGGATTTTGCTGGATTGGTTTTCGGTGCCATGTCGCGTTTGCAACACCCTGGAGGGACCAAAACAAGGGAAACCCCCAAAAGTTAGCCCATTTTGGAAATACCGCTCAAGGAATTTTTCTACGGATATAGTGAGCATTTAGACCCCACGGGTCTTTTGCAGAATTTATTAGAATTAGGCCACGAAAATGAATATCACAATTTTTTTCCACTAAAATGTTGAATTTTCTCATTTTCACAAGGGATAAAGGAGAAAAAAAAAAAAAATTTTTGTAAAGCAATTTCTCCCGAGTACAGAAATACTCCACATGTGGTCATACATTTTTTTTCATTAGAAATGAATTAACCCTTTCAGGACTGATCCATTTTTTGCTTTCTTATTTTCGTTTTTTTCACTCCCCGCCTTCCAAGAGCCATAACTTTTTTATTTTTCCGTCAATAGATTGGTGTGAGGGCTTATTTCTTGCGGGAGGATTTGTAGTTTCTATTGAAACCATTTAAAGTGCCATAAAATGTACTGGGAAACGGAAAAAAAATTATTTGCGGGCTGATATAGGAAAAAAAATCGGATTCCAATTTTTGGGGTTTTCGTTTTTACAGCTTTCACCATGCGGTAAAAACGAAAACTTTACTTTATTCTGTGGCTCAATACAATTATGTTGATACCAAATGAATATAGTTTTTTAATATTATACTACTTTTACAAAGAAAAATCTATTTGTTAAAATAAAAATAGTTTTGTTTCACCACATTCTGAGAGACGTAACTTTTTTATTTTTCGGTTTATTGAGCGGTGGGAGGTCTTATTTTTTGCCGTATGAGCTGTAGTTTAAATTGTTACCATTGTTTGGTACATATAAAGTGATCAAAAAGTTGTATTACATTTTTGTTTGAGAGCTAAGGTGACAAAAAAACAGCGATTTTGGCGTTTTCAATTATTAACGTTTTTTACGGTGTTCACCGTGCGAGTTAAATAATGGTATATTGTAAGAATTCTGCATTTTACGGACGTAGCGATACCAATTTTGTTTATTTTTTACATTACTTTAGAAGAAAAATGGGAAAAGTTTTTTTTTTTTAACTTTAAACTTTTTTTTTTCTCACTACTAATAACTTTAATTCTTCTACACATTTTATTAGTCCCCTTAGGGGACTTGAACCAGCGATCATTGGATCGCTGGTAGAATATACTGCAATACTAATGTATTGAAGTATATTGGTATTTTTACAGGCTTCTATAACTGCACGATCGCTGTTCCTGTCCGTTAGTCCCGGGTGTCAGCTGTAATACACAGCCGACACCCACAGCGTATGGATCAGGCTCCATACATCACCCCCCACACCATGACGTGCTATTAAGTCATAGTGCTCAAAGGGGTTAATGCACAGCGGATGCTGTGAATATTGCAATTTTCCACTGGTATGCCATTTTAGTGCATAATATGTTGTGCCCAGTTTGTGCCACTGAAGAGAAATACCTCATAAAACGTTAAGCGGGTTCTCTCGGGTATGGCGATGCCATATATGTGGGTGCAAACTATTGTTTGGGTACGCTGCAGGGCTCAGAAGGGATGGAGCGACATTTTGCTTTTGGAGTGCAGATTTTGCTTGGTAATAGTTCTGTTTGGGGTATTGCTGGTATTTCAGTTTATAATGTGGGGGCATATGTAATCTGCTAAGCCACACCCCCTTTTTATACACTTTGTAAAAAATGTCTAGTATTTGGCAAATTGTTTGACAGATTCTAGATGTGTCAAACAAATTGTACGACTACGTACTGAAATTGGTAAATAAAATCCACAAATTAAGGAAAAACTATTTTCTGCATCCAATAAAGAACTTAACTTTATGCAAAGAAGAGGGATCACTTACATTAAAATAATCTCATATAAACTGTATCTTCTGAGCTTTGATTGATAGCTTGAGAGCTTGGTGGTTATTACATTTGTCTAGAATTAAAGGACCTGTTTTTTATTTAATATTTCTTCTTATTAATGGATTTTGATGCCATCCAAGTAAAAGTTAGAGGAACGCAAGTATCCTCATCTAATTATATTGAAAAACCCTTTGCCATTACTGCTGGGATTCATAGTCAATTCATCTTGGTCAGTAATGGCTATAGTCACATGACAGGTGGCCATCATGTAGACTCTGTTGCCATTACTCATAAAAATTTTATACTGTGCCCTATGTTACTTTAAAGGGAATGCATAATTAAAAAATGATACATTATTTAATTCAGGTTTTTATCATAATTTATATTTAAATATTTTCTAACAATTTTTGGTGGTGTTTTTTTTGTAACTATCCACATAAAAAAAATAATCTAGAATTATTACAGTTGTCACACTGGCCACTAGAGCAGTCACGATTGGCTGACGCTTCCTGTTTTCTGTAGTTGCCTTGTCAGCTTTGCTGTATAGATTGGGACAGGATAAGAAGTGTCATCTGATTATAATTAGAGGGTTGGCAAGTTAATGAGAGCTCTATTGTACTGCTGGAGACCTAGGTAATTCAGGACAGAAACACTTTCCACTTGTAAGGGGGGTAAACCTATAACCTCCTTATATAAAAGACTATAGGAATATTGGGGTCACTGTATATATGCTGTATATTTTGTATATATGCTGTGTCATACTGAGCTCCAGCTTGTATGTAATTAAATGTGTAGGGATTAGTATTGTATTGTTGTCTGCTGTCACTAGATGTCACTATTGTAATAAATATATTTAGAGCTGTCTGTGGCCAAGGCCACCTGGTGTGCAGTTGTTCCTTGTACTGAGCTGAGAGACAAGACCTAGGCAGGAGGCATGGAGCAGTTCCCTAAGAAAGGGCCTGATGAAGGGGAAACCTCAGAGGAGTTTGGAAAGATGCAACTGCAGATGGACATGTCAGAGAAGTAGCGTTTGCAGAAATCTCTAACTCGGCTTCTGTGAGAAGCGCCACAATGCTGGCATTCGGGACAAGTGGCTTTTTTTTGCCAGGGAGAGGAATGTAGGAGTTGCCTGGAGCACCTGTTGTTGTGGAACTGTTAGGCCTTGGTGTCTCCATCGGGAACATGGTTGGTGAACTGTAGGCCAGAGAGAGCTGGGGAAGAAATCCAAGTGGAGACTGGTGTAGATGCCAAGGGGAGAAAATCCTAAAGGAAGACCTGTTTAAATGAACACAGGCCTGGGTTGGGAACTCTGGGGAGTTAACAGGGACCTGGGACAAAGAGGAACATTATCGCTGTTAAATTGTATATATTCTGGAGAGTTTGGTTCAGGCACAGTCATGGACTGAACAGATATTTTGAAGGAGGGAATGGTAGAGGGGGGACTTTTGAGATCAGCAGTTACTCTCCTCCTGTCTGTGTACGGAAAGTTATGTTGAGCATGCAATTATGAGAGTTGCTTTTCTTGTAAGCTAGTGAGTAGACGGGGTGAGGGGAACGCGGCCCTCTGCCCTCTGTGCAGACAATTGTGTCCTGTGTGGAGCGAAAGCTGGATTATGAGTAACAGTAGTATTCTGTGTGAAAGTTGTTTGTCTGGTATGAAAGGATGTATGTGTGTTGGGTTCCAGAATGTTCATCCGCCCTTAAAGGGGTTTTCCCACGAAGGACATTTGTAGGATACATGATAAAAGTGTATGATCACTGGGGACTTCACCACTGGCACCCAAACTGATCTCTAGAATGGGAGTTCTGAACCCCGTTCCTTCTCTCTGCATGGTTGGATTGAGGAGGAATTTATATAGAGCGGTGGTCGCGCATGTATGCTGCTGCTCCATTCAATGTCTATTATAGGCTTCTGGCCGCAGATGAAAGACGGCGGCGGGCTCAGAAGCTGAGCTTGCGCCATCAGCCTGAAGGATGTCAGCTGTATGCTACAGCAGACATCCTGCTGTAACGGCAGGGAATGGAGCTAGCTCCGCTCCCTGCCATTAACACCTCAGATGCCGCGATCAAAAGCGATCGCAGCATCTTAGTTGTTTCCAGGAGACCGGCATCGCTGCGATGTGGTGCACGGATGCCGATCGTTACTATGGCTTACTGGTCTGTCACGTATGGAAGCCTATTAGGCCTCGCCCAGAGGCGGAGTCTAATAGGCTTGCTGTCAGTGAATAGCTGACAGCTGTAATGCATTGCATTACGTGGGTAGTGCAATGTATTAGAATAAAGATAAGAGGTGCAGGTCTTTAAGTCCCCTAGTGGGACAAAAAAAAGTTATAAAACAGTAAAAAAAAAAAAAACTGCCTTTAAGTCTTTTATTATAGGAAAGAAAAGTGAAACCGTTAAAAAAGTACACATATTTGGTATCACCGCGTCCGTAACGACCCAAACTATAAAACTTTAATGTTATTTTTCCCGCACGGTGAACACTTCGCTTGCCAAAAAAATGTAATAAAAAGTGATCAAAAAATTGCGTGTACCCCAAACTGGTACCAATGAAAACTACAGATTGTCTCACAACAAATAAGCCCTCACACAGCTCCGGTGCAGAAAAAAAGAAAAAAAGTTCTGGCTCTCAGAATATGGCGACGAAAAATATGCAGAGTGTTCCAAAAGCGGATAAGATTGGGCACCATTTATCAGTCCGACACTGGCCACACATATGCGGGTTATTATTTATTTACCGCATTATTATACCCTCTTATTATGCCCTCATGTACTCCGCACAGATTACATATGTCCCCACATTATAAACTGAAATACCAGCAAAACCCCAAACAGAACAACTGCCAAGCAAAATCTGCACTCCAAATGCCAAATGTCGCTCCCTCGCTTATGAACCCTGCAGCATGCCCACACACCAGTTTACGTCCACTTATATGGCATCACCATACCCAGGAGAACTGGCTTAACAGTTTATGAAGTATTTGTCTTTAGTGGCACAAACTGGGCACAACATATTGTGCACTAAAATGGCATATCGGCAGAAAATTGCAATTTTCACTTTGCACCATCCGCTGGGCACTAATTTCTAATGTAGAATCACCTGTGGGGTCAAAATGCTCACTACACCCCTTAAAATGCCCTAAGGGGTGTAGTTTCCAATATGGGGGTCACTACTTGGGGGTTTGTTTTACTATTTGACTCCAGGGCCCTGCAATTTTGGGCCAATTCTGTGAAAATCACCAAAATAGACCTCAAATGCTCATGGTGCTCTTCACTTCTGAGCCATGTCATATGTCCAGGCAAATGATAAATTCCTTGACGGGTGCAGTTTCCAAAATATGGTCACTTCTTGGGTTTCCACTGAACTCTGGTACCTCAGGGGTTTTGCATATGCGACATGGTGGTCGAAAACCAAGACAGTAAAATCTGCATGCCAAATAGCGCTCCTGCCATTCTGAGCCCTGCCGTGCGTCCAAACAGCAGTTTATGACAACATGTGGGGTATTGCCGTAATCAGGAAAAATTGTTTTTCAAATGTTGGGGTGCTTTTTCTCCAGTATCCCTTGTGAAAATGAAGACATTGTACAATTTAGTGGAACAAATTGTAGATTTTCATTTTCACGGCCTAATTCCAATAAATTCTGCAAAAGACCTGTGGGGTCTAAATGCTCACTATGTCCCTAGATAGATTCCTTGAGGGGTGTAGTTTCCCAAATGGGGTCACTTTTGGGGGGTTTCCACTGTTTTGGCCTCTCATTGGCTTTGCAAATGAAACATGGCACCTGAAAAACTATCGAGCAAAATTTGAGCTCCAAAAGCGAAATGGTGCTCCTTCCCTTCTGAGCCCTGCCGTTGGTCCAAACAGCAGTTTATTACCACATATGGGGTATTGCCGTACTCAGAAGAGTTTTCTTTACAAATTTTGGGGTTCTTTTTCTCCTTTATCTATTGAGAAAATGGAAAAATCTGAGCTAAAACGACATTTTATTAGAAAAAACTTAGATTTTCATTTTCACAGACTAATTTCACTAAATTCAGCAAAATACCTGTGGGGGTCAAAATGCTCACTATACCCCTTAATAAATTCCTTGAGGGGTGTAGTCTGCGAAATGGTGTCTTTTTTTGGGGTGTTTACTTTGTTTTGGCTCCACAAGACCTCTTCAAACCAGACATGGTGCCTAAAATATATTCTAATAAAAATAAGGCCCCAATATTCACTAGGTGCTCCTTTGGTGCTGAGGCCTGTGTTTCCGTCCAGTAGCACGCTAGGGCCACATGTGGGATATTTCTAAAAACTTCAGAATCTGGGCAATAAATATTGAGTTGCATTTATCTAGTAAAACCTTCTGTGTTACAAAAAAAAACTGGATTAAAACTGATTTTCTGCAAAAAAAAAAATTACTTTTTTAAATTTCACCTTTAATTTGCTTTAATGCTTGTGAAACGCCTAAAGGGTTAAAAAAACTTTCTAAATGCTGTTTTGAATACTTTGAGGGGTTCAATATTTAACCCCTTAAGGACGCAGCCTAGTTTGGGCCTTAAGGCTCAGAGCCCATTTTTCAAATCTGACATATTTCACTTTATGTGGTAATAACGTCGCAATGCTTAAACCTATCCAAGCGATTCTGAGATTGTTTTCTCGTGAAACATTGGGCTTCATGTTCGTGGTAAAATTTGGTCGATATATTCAGTCTTTATTTGAGAAAAATTGCAAAATTGAGAGAAAATTTAGAAAAAATAGCATTTTTCAGAATTTAAATGCATCTGCTTGAAAAACAGACGGTTATACCACCCAAAATAGTTACTAGTTCACATTTCCCATATGTCTACTTTAGATTGGCATCGTTTTTTGAACATTATTTTATTTTTCTTGGACGTTACAAGGCTTAGAACATAAACAGCAATTTCTCATATTTTTAAGAAAATTTCAAAAGCCTTTTTTTTAAGGTACCTGTTCAGTTCTGAAGTGGCTTTGAGGGGCCTATGTATTAGAAACCGCCATAAAGCACCCCATTTTAAAAACTAGACCCCTCAAAGTATTCAAAACAGCATTTAGAAAGTTTTTTAACCCTTCAGGCATTTCACAGGAATTAAAGCAAAGTGGAGGTGAAATTTGCAAATTTCGTTTTTCTTTCTGAATTTCAATTTTATTCAATTTTTTTTCTGTAACATAGAAGGTTTTACCAGAGAAACACAACTAAATATGTATTGTCCAGATTCTGCAGTTTTTAGAAATGTCCCACATGTGGCTCTATTGTGCTCGTGGACTAAAACACAAGCCCCAGAAGCAAAGAAGCACCTAGTGCATTTTGGTGGTGCTTATTTATTAGCATATATTTTAGGCAGCATGCCAGGTTTGGAGAGGTGTTGAGATGCCAAAACAGTAGGAATCCCCCAAAACTGACCCCATTTTGGAAACTGCACCCCTCAAGGAATTAATTTATGGTTATTGTTACCATTTTGACTCCGTAGTTTTTTCACAGCGCGTATTTGAATTGGGCTGTGAAATTAAAAGAATGACAATTTTTCCAATAAGATGTCATTTTTGATCAGAATTTCTTATTTTCACAGGGAACAAAATGCCCCATTTTGTTGCCCAATTTGTCCTGAGTGCGGCAATACCCCATTTGTGGTGATAAACTGCTGTTTGGGCCCATGGGAGGGCTCAGAAGGAAAGGAGCGCTATGTGTTCTTAGGAGTCCAGATTTTGCTGGATTGGTTTTCGGGTGCCATGTCGCATTTGCAGAGCCCCAGAGGTATCAAAGCAATGGAAACCCACCAAAAGTGACCCCATTTTGGAAACAAAACCCCTCAAGGAATTTATTTATGGGTGTTGTGACCATTTAGACCCCACAGTTTTTTCACAGAACTTATTTGAATTGGGCTGTGAATTTAAAAAAAATAACTTTTGTCCAATAAGATGTAGTTTTGGCTCAAAATGTCTTATTTTCACAACGAATAAAATACCCCATTTTGTTGCCAAATTTGTCCTGAGTGCGGCAATACCCTATTTGTGGCCATAAACTGCCGTTTGGGCCCATGGGAGGTATTAGAAGGAAAGGAGCGCTATGTGTTCTTTGGAGCCCAGATTTTGCTGGATTGGTTTTCGGGTGCCATGTCGCATTTGCAGAGCCCCAAAGGTATCAAAGCAATGGAAACCCACCAGAAGTGATCCCATTTTGGAAACTACACCCCTCAAGGACTTCATTTATGGGTGTTGTGACCATTTAGACTCCACAGTTTTTTCACAGAATTTATTTGAATTGGGTTGTGAATTCAAAAAAATGTAATTTTTTCCAATAAGAGGTAGTTTTGGCTCAAAATTTCTTATTTTCACAAGGAATAAAATACCCCAATTTGTTGCCCAATTTGTCCTGAGTGCGGCAATACCCCATTTGTGGTGATAAACTGCCGTTTGGGCCCATGGGAGGCCTCAGAAGGAAAGGAGCGCTATGTGTTCTTTGGAGCCCAGATTTTGCTGGATTGGTTTTCGGGTGCCATGTCGCATTTGCAGAGCCCCAAAGGTATCAAAGCAATGGAAACCCACCAGAAGTCACCCCATTTTGGAAACTACACCCCTCAAAGAATTTATTTATGGGTGTTGTGACCATTTAGACCCCACAGTTTTTTCACAGAATTTATTTGAATTGGGCTGTGAATTAAAAAAAAAAAAATTTTTTCCAATAAGCGGTAGTTTTGGCTCAAAATTTCTTATTTTCACAAGGAATAAAATACCGCATTTTGTTGCCCAATTTGTCCTGAGTGTGGCAATACCCTATTTGTGGTGATAAACTGCCGTTTGGGCCCATGGGAGGGCTCAGAAGGAAAGGACCACCATGTGGCCTACTGGGAGTTTTCTGGTGCTAAGTCGTGTGTGCAGAAGCCCCTGAGGTATCAGTACAGTTGAAACTCCCGAGAAGTGACCCCGTTTTAAAAACGACACCCCATAAGGAATTCATCTAGAGGTGTAGTGAGCATTTTGACCCCACAGGTACTGTGTAAAAGATAATGCGCAGCAGATGGTGCAGAGTGAGATTTGCAATTTTCTATATATATATATGCCATGTCAGTGTCCGATATATTGTGCCCAGCATGTGCCACCGGAGACATACACCCCATAAACTGTAATGTGGGCTCTCCCGGATACGGCAATACCCTACATGTGGCTGTTATTAGCTGCCTGGGCACACGGCAGGACTCAGAAGGAAAGGACCACCATTTGGCCTACTGGAGCTTTTCTGGTGCTAAGTCTTGTACGCAGAAGCCCCTAAGGTACCAGTACAGTTGAAACCCCCAAGAAGTGACCCTGTTTTAAAATCTACACCCCTTAAGGCATTCATCTAGAGGTGTAGTGAGCATTTTGACCCCACAGGTATTGTGTAAAAGATAATGTGCAGCAGTTGGTGCAGAGTGAAATTTGCAATTTTCTATACATATATGCCAATTCAGTGTCCGATATATTGTGCCCAGCATGCGCCACCGGAGATATACACCTCATAAACTGTAATGTTGGCTCTCCCGGGTACGGCAATACCCTACATGTGGCTGTTATCAGCTGCCTGGGCACACAGCAGGGCTCAGAGGGGAAAGATGAGGAGGGGTAAGCTGTGCGAAGTGGATCAGAGCGAGTAAAACTGGGGTAAATTAAAAATAAAGGGATGGATGATAAATTTTAAAACACTCTTTCATACAGAGCTCTGGTTTTTCGGGACACGCGTCACATTGATATATTGTGTCCTTCCTTATCCCCCTCTTATAGCAGACTCTGCACCTCTTTTGACTTTTTCCCTTCTTGCCAGTTTGGGGAACTTCTCCTAAAAAGTGTTGCCCTGGTACGATGCCTGTGGCCCCGCTTCCAGAAGTACTGTAAGGCTTCAGGACTTGATCTGACAAGTCCACCCCTCCCATGTACCTATTGTAGTCCAGGATGCAGTCTGGTTTGGGGGTCTCTGTACTGGTACCTCGTACAGGTACATGGGTACTGGTGTGGCATCTCCCTGGTCTTGTACTTGACACACAATATGTTGCTGCTAGATTGTGCCCTGCTCTCACCCCTTCTGAGCGTTTGCCCTGCAGAGTCTTAGGGACGCCTCTCAGATTTCTTCTAGCAGTGTCGCATGCCGCAGGACTTCTGGAAGCGAGGCAGTTGAAGAGTCGGACGCTGGTATAAAAATTATCCAGGTAGAGGTGGTAACCCTGGTCCAGCAGTGGGTGCACCAAATCCCACACAATTTTTGTATTAACTCCCAGTAAGGGGGGGCATTCTGGGGGCTGAGTACTGGTGTCCTTCCCTTTATATATCCTAAATCTGTAGGTATACCCTGATGCACTCTCGCACAGCTAATACATCTTCACGCCATACCTTGCCCTCTTACCCGGCAGGTACTGGCGGAATTGAAGCCTCCCTTTCAAATGTACCAGGGATTCATCTATAGAAATACACTTCTCGGGGGTGAATGCTGGGAAAACCATGGTCTAATAGGGGTCTCCGTTTACACAAACGGTCAAAACTGGGGTCATCTCGGGGTGGGCACGGCTCATTATGAGTATAATGTAAGAAGCGAAGTATTGCCTCATTTTTATTTTATTCTTTAGTTTCCAGCTCAGTTCTGAACTTGCTTTGAGGGGCCCATACATTAGACACCCCTATCAAACACCCCATTTCAGAAACTAGACCCCTCAAAGTATTCACAACAGCATTTAAAAAGTTTATTAACCCTTTAGGTGTTTCACAGGAATTTAGAGCAAAGTAGAGGTGACATTTAATTAATTTAATTTAATTTATTAGGCACCATGTCAGGTTTGAAGAGGTCTTGTGGTGCTAAAACAGTGGAAACCCCCCAAAAGTGACCCCTTTTTGGAAACTAGAGACCTTGAGGAATCCATTGTAGTTTTCTTGGGGTGCATGCGACTTTTTGATCAGTTTTTATTCTATTTTTAGGTGGCGTGGTGACTAAAAAAACAGCAATTCTACTATTGTTTTTTATTCAATTTTTTTTTACAGCGTTCACCGTGCGCTATAAATGACATATTCACTTTATTCTGCGGGGCGATACGATTACGGCGATACCAGATGTTTATAGTTTTATTTTACGTCTTATGGCGTTTGCACAATAAAATACGTTTTGTAAACAATCATTCACTTTTTGTGTTACCTTATTCTAAGAGCCAGAACGTTTTTATTTTTCCATCAGGAA
The DNA here is from genome assembly GCF_050947455.1 of Rhinoderma darwinii. NCBI lineage: Eukaryota > Metazoa > Chordata > Amphibia > Anura > Rhinodermatidae > Rhinoderma > Rhinoderma darwinii. Next base: position 375,305,968 of record NC_134690.1, read on the forward strand.
AGTCGTGCGAGGACTTATTTTTTGCGTAACGAACTGTAGTTTTGATCAGTACCATTTTTAGGTACATGCGACTTTTTGATCTCTTTTTATTCCATTTTTTGGGAGGTTAAGTGACCAAACAATTGTGATTCTGGTACGGTTTATTATTATTTTCTCTTACGGCGTTCACCACGCGGGATAAATAATGACATCGTTTTGTAGTTCAGGACGTTACGGACGCGGCGATACCAATTATGTATAGTTTATTTGTTTATTTATATATTTTTATTAATAATAAAGAACTGATAAGGGAAAAAGGGGGACTTTTACTTTTATTACTTTTAAATCTTTTATTTTCTTATTTTTACACAACTTTTTTTTTACTTTTTCACACTTTTTTTACTTTGTCCCACTAGGGGACATGAGAGCAGGAGGCTCTGATCGCTATTCTAATACACTGCACTACATACGTAGTGCAGTGTATTAGAGCTGTCAGCTGTTCGCTGACAGCAAGCATAGTGGGTCCTGACTTTGTCGAGTCCATTGTTAGGATTCTGGTTGCCATAGTAGCCATCACGGCCCGCTATCGTGTAGCAGGCCGGCGATGGCAGCTTAACCCCTAAGAAGCCGCGATCGCTATTGAACGCGGCTTCTAAGGGGTTAATCGGCGGGGACCACCGCGATCGGTCCCTGCACACTAAGCTGTGATAGCCTGCTGTCAGAAACAGCAGTTATCACAGCTCAAGCACGCGCCGGGATTAAATGGCGCCGTGTTTACTCAGGTCAGTAATAGTACTGACCTGAGCGCGAACGTTCTACTTAGCAGGACGTACTATTACTGACCTGAGCGCGAAGGGGTTAAAATGGGGTGATTTATAAGGGGTTAACATTTTTGGGTGTTTTTCCCAAGTAAACACTGAATGTGCCGACCAAATTTTACCACTAACTTAAAGTCCAATGTGTCACGAGAAAACAGTCTCAGAATCGCTTGAAAAAATAAAAGCATTTCAAAGTTATTACCAAATGGCCTGGTCCTTTAAGACAAAACAGGCTTAGACACTAAGGGATTAAGCTGAGTCACTAATAAAACAATAATGTGTAATGCAGAAAATTCTCTCACTCAAAACAGGGAGGCAGACAGAAAAATAAAAATAAAATATTTATATGTATATAGAAAAATGACTGTATACATAAACTGACAGGCACCGGCATCACTTGAGGGATAAAACCGTCAGCTTTATTTCAATACCTTAAAATCCATAGCAAGACACAGAGTACAGCGTACGTGTTTCAGGCCGCTCTTGGCCCCTTAGCCACAGCGTTTCATTTACTTTTCTATGACAACCCAGAATAAAGTATTTGATGATCTGGTACCTCCCAGGTCCGATTTAAGCTGGATCATGGGAATTTAACACCCAGTAAGTTTCATTTTAGAGACACACTGTAAAAAAGATCATTCACCCAGGATTTCTGTTTCCCATTTCTAAAAGTACAGAGCATGCATTCACGTTCTGACCTATCCATTACATCCTTTGCTAAAACCTTCTTTGTTTATGATGGATAATACCTTGAGCTGCCTCTTATCCATTTCAAGAAAATGTAAAGTATGAGTCAAATATGCCGATGTTTTAAAGCAAACCACAGTTCATTTTCCCCACTTGAAATGTGCGGTGCCCGTGGATTATTAGCATTTGCATAGAATCCTTCCAATTCTAAAGAGAGTCTATGCATAAATAAATACAGATCAACCCCCCTTCCTTTTTCAGCAATGTTTGGCAGATAGAGTATATTATATTAAGCATCTTCACCAACACTCACACAAAAGATACAATTCAATAGACTTCACCTGCTGGGAATATTGAATGAAACACAAGAAACATTTATAAGATCAGGTGCACTTACTTCCAGCATTTATATTATGTTTAACTTTTTTTTTTCTTTTACTCCGTACGGGTTATTTGTATTCTGTATATAAATCCTGTGGACTAGTCTTTTGTGTTGGTATTCCTTTCAGCTGTCTTTACCCCTTCCTAACCTGCTGTGTGCAGTGATGCATTTCAATCCTTGACATTACCTTCTGAAACTCTTTTTTTTTTTCTACTTTTTTTTACTCTTTCCTACACTGTGCTATCATAAAGGTGAATAATGGGGCAATCTATTGTTCTCTTTGACACTATTCCTTAGTAAAAGGTTGTACTGATTCCAGTCGCCTACAGTCACAGGCACTCTTTTCATAATTCACAGCAGTTCAAATTACCTTTTACATTTGCATAAGCTGCCCAGCACATCCTTGGGCAAATCTGCCAACGTGGTGTGAAATAGGAAAGAAAATGATGATAGAAATGTTTGGAAGAGATAAAAAAAAAGGTTGGAGAAAATTAGCTTGTAAAATTTAAAAGACCTGTAGGCTACACTTTGAAAAAGAGAACATTTTTGGCATAGATGAAATGAGCTGTTGGCCCTTCTCTGTGCCCTATTGCGCTCTTCTGAGATCAATCCTAGGACGGTGCAAAAAAAGAAAGAGTGAGAGGCTTGTCTGCTGGTTGGCCGGCTCTGAGAATAATCCATCATTATGAGGCATGGTGTTAACTAAAATGATTCGATGACAATCCTCTAAGTAACAGTTTTTGGATGACTTTAACTTTGCAGGAAAATATTTAACAGAACTTCATTGTAATAATCCGAATACTATTTGCATGGGCAGTGTTAATAAATAGACTTGTGCTTGATACATTATCTAGAGAATGTAAACAATGTAATTTATTGTATTTATCTCTTGGTAATTCTATAGCGTCAAATTAATCCACTGCGCTATACAGAGATTGTCAAACTCATAATCTAATTTCCCTACATGAGACACACATACACACACTCACTTACACATGGGACAGTTTTCACAAATGAAATGATAGTAGCATAAAACGATATAGTGATACTGTTGGAGATCACATATTGCAATACAAGTACATCACCAATCCACTGTAACATCATGATGGGCATCCACAGCCTGCATGGGACTGGTGATGTACCCTTTTTGCGATATGCGATCTACAACAGTATCACTGTATGGTTTTCATTTATATAGTATTGCCATTTCATTTGTGGGTTTTTGAGTGCATTTGTTATTTGAGTCTCCTGATGAACCTATGATAATGGGGGAAACATATTGAGATTTGATCTCTTGATTCTGAATTTGGCTGCAGCTTATTATTTATGTATGCAGTATTTTCAGTGGCTATATGTTGATTATATGGACATAGGGCATATGAACAATTTTATTTTCCTTTTAATTGTGATAATCATTATTTTTACCCTGTCTGTCTTGCTGACTGGTCCCACAAATGTAATTGTAATATTGCGATATCAGAGCCATCCAGGGTGTACAAGGGTAAGGTTGGAAAGCAGAGACGCCCTTTTCGGGGCGGTTTCTTTGCATTACATAGGGTGGACTAGGATGTAACTAGGGCCAGAAGTAGTGATCGAGTGGCCACTAATTACTAGTCCTGTCCCCGATTGTGTTTTGCACTGTTTATTGGGTGATACGTTGAATTGTTTTTAGATTTATTGAATAAAGGTAATGTTTTATATCGTGGGAACTTCTTTGCAGTGATTTCCCTTTACTCCCATACCAAAGTTTGTGACTATAGGGTTCAACACCTTTTTTAAAAATTTTCTTTTTTTTTTTTTTTTTAAATATAGGGGCTGGTTCATGAAAAATACATCTCTTGTGTGAATAAAAATCATAATATTATGCTGATGTATCCCAATAGACAGAATGAGTCAACTAGGGTATGGACATCGATGTGCAGTTGTGGATACCATATCACCTGTGGGGAAAGGGAGACATCGACAATTTCAGATGCTGCCTGTAAGGGTATATTCACATGTGGCAGATTTGTTGCAGAAACTTCTGTGGCTGAAAATCAGTTACGTAGAACAGAATGGAGCTGTTTCTTCATGTGCATGGTTTGCTGAAAGCCCCATGAATGGAAGAGTCCAAAAGATTACTGCAACAAATCTGCTATGTACGAATATACTCTGTGTGCGTCTGATTCTTTGTAATCCAGGCCTTAACATGAATGTAAACCTTTTAACACAATGTTGTTTCCTAGTCCGCAATTCTGTGTTGATTAATTTCATAATATATCTTTATAATCCCTGGAGTTCCATTTTTATGATACCGAGCATAAAATCCTCTTCATAGAGTTCAGTGATAAGATTCTGGTGACTTGTAGTCACCACTAGGGGGAGCTGATTGAATAATGTTTTATTGTTGAGTTCAGTGTATTAATAGTATGCAGCAAGCTCCCTCTAGTGGTTGATACTGGTGGCCAGAATGTTATGTTTTAAATCTATGTCTATGCAGAGGATTTGGAGCTCTGCATCAGTAAAACAGATCTCCAACCACTATGAAAATACATTAAGAAATTATTCATCACAGAATGCTGGTACTTTTGAATGAGAAAAAAAGAGTGAGACATCAAGGCAAAAATTTGAGATGCAGCTTAGAGATCTTTTGTTCTCCTCTACGAGGTCACAGCTGAAGCCTGCACTGGAAATGACAACATGACAGATGAGCAGTGATGTCATGAGTCTCTTGAAAGTAAGGATAGAAAATACTCCAACTGCTAAAGGTGTCTATTAATATTGTGTCTGTTACATGTTCATGAAGTCAAAGAGTGAGAAGTACAGTCCCAAATGGGAGGTAGTGATATTTGAGGAGAAGCAGGCACGAGAAGATGAAGAAGAGAAGAATCGGGTATAACATGCACAGCAGCAGGTTGTGAGATATTATATTGTTAACTTTAATGTGTCTGCCTGGTACTGCTATTATTATTATTCACTTCTGATGGGTGCAGTGGATTCTTGCAGACAGTGATATCCAAAAACGTTGTCTCTCTCTTGCTATTGCTGCCTGGCACTGCCCTGTCAATGCAGTGATCCCCAAGCATTCGGGCACTCTCTTGCTAGTATCATCAAGGTTGGTAAGTTTCAGTACACAGTGAGAGAGCTGGAGGCAAGGGAATCACCGTAATGATATAGCAGTGCAAGGTGGCAATAATAACTTTCTCTCTTCTTGTGTGCAGCAATGCAGCAATCATGAAATCTAAGTACTTTAGATAAGCATTATTTCAGAGCCTGCCTTATCATTGCCATCGCATACACTGATCCAAATTTGACTCTCTCACTAATATCATCATGATTAAAATGACCGCAGGAAATGTGATCAAATTTAAACCATTTGCGATTACCAATTACCGATCACCATCACTGTTTAAACTGATCGCCGCTCCAATGCCAATGCTCCGGTAGTCCCAGTCGGACTGTGTACATCCAGGTGAATGCAGCAGACAATCACTGGCCTCAGCAGGCTCATGCTGTACATGCAAGCATCACCGCTAAGGCGAGTAATTGACTGCAGTGGTCACGTGGATGTGCGGCACGTCCTCGCTGACACCAAAGTAATCAATCATTGGCGCTGGACCGGCAGGGGATTTAATAGGTGAGTATTGGTTATTTTTTTTTATTTGATCACATTTTCTGCTGTTACCCTTTTTTGTTAAAAAAAACAAAAAACTCCAGGACAACTAGTACCAGGAGGGATCCAGTGGAGCTGGAGATTAGCAGAATGATTCACTAATCATTAGGCAGGGGGTCAAGATAGACTTAATGCTGCAAGTCTTCTGTACGCCACTGTCTATGTGGTTCAGGATTTTACTCCACACATTGTCCCCTATCAATACTGCCCAAACAATGAAGAATGCGTCCACTGCTACTTAAAGGGAATGTGTTGCCAGCAAAACATGTTTTTTTTTTTTTAATTAAACATTTAGTGTCTAGGTGTTTAAACATTGTTCAAATTTTTTTTATTTTTTTCAGATTATATTATTAAAAATTATATTTTTAGATTCTAATTTATAATATTTCCCATTGCTGGTCACTAGATGGAGCTATTCCCAAAATTGCAGCATTGCATGTGGTAAAGCAACCGCATTGCTTTTTGCTGCAAAATTGGGTAAAAAGCACTCGCTCTAGTGAGCTCTGAGAATCCCCCCCTCCTTTATCCTGGCTAGTGCCGGGATAAACGAGGGGTTTGAACGGTCTAACCTCCTACACTGTGTGTCGCAATTTTTTGAGCTAACACACAGTGTAGTAGGTTTACATACAGTAGTAAACCCACACAAACATGAACATACATAGAAATCTCTTACCTGCTCCTGCCGCCGCGGCTCCCTCCGGCCCGTCCGCTCCGTCTGCTGCCGCTGGTCCAAGTGCACAAGTCCGGAAGCCGCGACCGGAAGTAGTTAGCTTACTGTCCGGCCGCGACTTCCGGGCCACAGGAAAATGGCGCCGGACGGCGCGCATTTCAAATTGGACTGTGTGGGAGCGGCGCATGCGCAGTTCCCACACAGACGGCGTACACAGAAGTGGATGGGACGGGTCCCGTTCGCAGTCCCTATGGGACTGTGGCTGCCGTATTCCATGTCTGTATGTGTCGTTAATCGACACATACAGAAATGGAAAAAAAAATGGCAGCCCCCATAGGGAAGAAAAAGTGTAAAAATAAGAAAAAGTAACACACAAACACACAAATTAATCCAAACGTTTTAATAAAGCACTAACATCTTTAACATATTAAAACATTTTTTGTGGTAACACTGTTCCTTTAAGGCCATTTTACACGGGCCAATTATTGGGCAAACGAGCGTTCATATGAATACTCGTTCCCGATCATTGCCCTGTGTAAACAGGGCAACGATCAGCGGATGAATGATCAAACGCTCATTCATCGGCTGAACGTATCATATATGCAGCATTAAATATTATCGTTGTCGGCAGCACCTCTCCCTGTGTAAATGGGGAGACGTGCTGCTGACATGGTAGAAATGTATAAAGACGAGCGATCGTAGTAACGATCGCTTGTCCCCAAACATAGCTCCTTGTAAAAGGAGCAAACAAGCACCGATCAACAAGCTGTCTCGTGGATCGGCGCTCGTTTACACGGCCCACGTCGGGTCGTGTAAGAGGACCCTTAGTTTCACAGTTAGTTTAGGAAACAATGGTAAATTTTGTTTTAGGCAATTATAGCTAATATTCATTAAATTAGGACACACAATTTCAAAGGAGTCCAAAGTAAATTTTTGAAGTTTGGGAAGAATACATATAATCTCACCAAAAATCCTGGTTGGATTTGAACCCATTGTCCCGGGGATTAGTGTTAATGCTATGATGCCCAGCTAGCACATGCTACGTGTGAACTTGTCAGCAAAAAGATTCTAAAATAATTACACAGTTTATACATATAAAATTTAAATGTTGCCTCCTAAGGAGAAGTATACAAAGCCTAATTCTATTTGATAAAATGTTCTATCCAAAACATTGTTTTTCAACAGGAAATTAAAAAGATTAGAGGTATGAGATGACACATAGACATAGCCCTCATGGATGCTTTGCTTTGGAGTGGAAGAATCAGACACATTGTACAATCAGAAAAAGTTGGCAAAAGTCCATAACACCTGAAGCAGCAAACTGCTAATGTTACTGAATCAGCTCAGTCACATCAGGGAAGGAGGGAGGTGAACAGAGATAAATAGTCGAGAAGTGCAGAGGCCCTGATTAAAGTGAACAGGTCTAAAACATTATTTCTAACACCAGAGAGAAAGAAAAAGACCCCTAGCTGAAAAGTTAACTTTAAAATCCTACTACTGTATTTTGTACTATACTTCAGTATGTGATATTGTTTTCTCAATAGATCCAAACAAGTTTTCAAACATTTCACAAGTCCATAAAACATTGACATATGCCAGTAGTTGTTCTTCCCTTTTTCCTTTGTATATTATTCCACAACAATGTTTCTTGACCTTTCTAAGCCTTGTACCCCTAGTCAAAAAAAATTGAAGCAAGTACCCCCAAAGCTATGTTCATCACTATCTTAAGCATATGTGCTCAGCTGGCAGCATATTACACTGCGATGTAGCCATTAGTGCGATGCCATGTATAAATGAATCACAAATAATAAAATACAGAAAGGATAAAAAGAGAAACTTGATGTCACTCAGTTAAAGGGAGAGTCCCAGTTTTCCCCAATTAATACCACCCTACAATGCCTACTTAGTACCCCAATATATATATCTATATATAAGTAATACATTATGCCGCCCATGCTTCAGTGATGCTACCACCTACATATAGTACAATCAATGCTACCACCCACACCAATATAATTAATGCCGCCAGCCATGCAATTAATGCCTCCACCTACATATAGTACAATTACTGCTAACAACTAAATACAGTACAATTAAGGGTATGTTCGGAGCTGATTTCAAGGGAAAACACCTCCTGATTTTCAGACCTTTTTGTAGCAACTCGCGTTTTTCGCGGCGTATTTTATGGCCGTTTTTAGAGCTGTTTTTCAATGGAGACAATGAAAAACGGCTCCAAAAATGTCCCAAGAAATGACCTGCACTTCTTTTTAAGTGGCATCTTTTTACGTGCCGTATTTTGAAAACTACGCATAAAATTATGCCTCGTTCGAACAGAACACCATAAATCCCATTGCAAGCAGGGGGCAGATGTTTGGAGGCGTAATGGTGCCGTTTTTTCAGGCGTAATTTGAGGCGTATACGACCCAAATTACGTCTGAAAACACATTGTGTGAACATATCCTAATGCTGCCAGCCAAGCAATTAATGCCGCCACCTATATACAGTACAATTACAATTACAGTACAATTACTGCTACCACCTACATACAATACATTTAATGCCGCAACCCACCCCAATACAATTAATGCCGCTAGCCATACAATTAATGCCCCCACCTACATACAGTACAATTAATGCTGCCACCTACATGCAGTACAGTTAATGCCGCCACCCACCCCCAGTAAAATTAATTTCATCACTCCTCCTCAGTAAAATTAATGAAGCCACATGCAGTACAATGAATATACAGGAAATGACATAAATATTTGATCAGTGAAAGTTTAATGCTGGGACCCCTATAATTGTTAGGGTATGTTCACACGACCTATTTTCAGCCGTTTTTCGGGCCGTAAACGCCTGAAAAACGGCCAAAAAATCTGAAGCAGAACGCCTCCAAACATCTGCCCATTGATCTCAATGGGAAAACGGCGTTCTGTTCCGACGGAGCATGTTTCGCGGCGTTTTTTTTACGCAGAAAAAAACGCTGCGAAAAAGAATTGCAGGACACTTTTTGGGACGTTTTTCATAGACCCTATTGAAAAAAGCTCCAAAAACGGCCGTGAAAAACGCAGCGAAAAACGTCTGAAAATCAGGAGCTGTTTTCTCTCCGTATTTTGAGAAGTTTTTGTGTGTGAACATACCCTAACAACAGGAGTCAATTAATGGATATTTCTCATTTCAGATATTAAGTGCATCCTTATGCATATAGTTACTTTTTGCAACACATATATGTGTTTATGTACAAAATAGTTTCACACAAGCATCCAGTTTGCTAATTTGCACACATTTTTTGGGGGTGTTTGTTTATCTACCATGGCATACCAGATAATGTAATGTTGAAACCGACATATCAGTCGATAAAACAGTCCTGGGTGATATTTGCAGAAAATCCCATTGGAGCGTAGATGTTTTGCCAGCCTAAACTAAAGTGATAATAAAAAATTGTATGAGTTTTAGCAATTATTTATGTAACGTAAAGAAAGGAACATGACATTTAACAGAGTGGAGGAAAGCTGAACTAGTTATTATTCTTTTTATAGTCCACATTTTTCCCTCGTATACAGGCTTGTTGCCATTTCCAAACTATTTAACCTTTCTTGTAAATTATTCATGTACATGATGTTGTGAAAGGGACTTGTAATTGGCACACAAATTTAGTGGGCATGCTATCAAAGTGTTGATGTTATGATGTAACCTTGTTGCAGGAGAAACACCTGCTTCCACCTCCACAGAGCAAATACCCTTCACAAATAAAGTGATATCCGTGTAAGTCAAAGTGTTTGGTCTTTCTCCAGAATGTTATTAAAAAGTGCTAAAGAAAATGTTTTTTTTTTGGAGGGTTACAAACTACAATGATCATTTCATTGTATCCTGGGCAGCTTGTGTAGATAACTGTTCAATCCTTGCTTTCTTCATCTAATTATGGTAAATTTTCTGTTTATCTTCATGCATTTACAGTCTATTGAAGAGAAATTTGCCACCAGCATTGAAAATGTCAGATAAATGTCATTAGCTAATGGCTGCATGGCACATTATTTTGAGGTGCTGATGATGGAAGAGATGAACTTTGTGGTTTGGCTTTGCTCCAGGAAATGACTGGAAGAAAACAAATAGTATTATTATTATTATAAGTAGTTATTATAAAACATCATTTGAAATTGTAACTGAAGATGAGATACCCTATTTGAATAAAAAAGTAACAGCGGAGCAAAAATAATTTTTTTAATAATCAACATATGAATATTGGGATTTGGGTGGTTTAATAAATTATACTAAACGATCATACTCTTTGAGATGACCAGCCAAAATTGCCACCCCAAAATGGTCTTTTATGGGGGTGGTCCTCTAAAAGAAAAAAGTATACAGAATGCAGGTTAAAGTGTTTAATGCAGTCAGCAACACAAATAGACATATAAAATGATTAAACACCCCAAAATCATGTCATCAATGGCACAGTTTGCATATAGCATACAGTACTGTATTAGGACACTATCCTTTAATTTCCTGCATCTGGGAAATGTTGTCCTACAATAATAATAATAATTTATGTATAACCTGTAAACTCAATATTCAAACTGTATACTGCAGTGGTCTTCTACCCGTGGCTTTTTTGTAAAGGATCTGCCAGGCACTACGTCTGTGGATACTCCCAGGATTAATCAATCGACACCTGAGGCCGGACCTCTTAGACTGACTCCGGCTCCCACCAATCAGGGTGGCAGGCTCAGGAGTGGGAGAGCCTATCGCGGCCTGGTCAGTCGGAGTTAGCTCCGCCCCCTGTCCATTTATACCTGCCGTTTTCTCTTCCTCATTGCTTGTGATTCTTCCTGGTTTCCTGGCCCTGCTACAGCCTTGCTCCAGCCTGCTACTGCCTTGCTTCAGCCTTGCTACAGCTTCCGCTTATCCTGCTTCGCTCTGACCCCGGCTTGCTTCCTGCTCCTTGCTCTGCGTTCGTATACTTCGTGACATCCTGATTCTGACTGGCTCGTTGACCACTCTGGTTTCCTCACGGTGTTCCGTGGGCTACTGCCCCTTCCCTTGCTTGTTCCCTGTTTGTATTCCCTTGCACTTAGTCAGCGTAGGGACCGCCGCCCAGTTGTACCCCGTCGCCTAGGGCGGGTCGTTGCAAGTAGGCAGGGACAGGGCGGTGGGTAGATTAGGGCTAACTTATCCCCTTCCCCTTCTTCCTGCCATAACATTTTTAGTTTACTCTACCAATCACGTGTAGCACATGAGTTTTAGTTTAATGACAGCTGGAGAGCCACAGGTTGAAAAATGTTGTACATCATAGTACTGTACAATATCCATCTCAGCCCCCTTATTTCAGTCCATCACATGGATTAATTCTTCTTGTCAGTCCCCAGCATGGCTTCCGTCTCTTCAATCCCCCGCTTGGCTTCCCTTTCCTCAGTCCCCAGCATGGCTTCCCTCTACTCAGTCCCGAGCATGGATTCCCTCTCCTCAGTACCCATCGTGGCTTTCCTCTCCTTATTCCCCAGCATGGCTTCCCTCCCCTGTCCCCAGCATATCCTCCACTCTCATTTTACAGAGCATGACTAAAAAATTTTCCTCTAAATGATGACCCCTTACTCACCAAGTAGTTGCAGGCTGTGCTGCAGCTTATGGCGTGGGCTAAGCTCTCTTCATTTGCAGCATAAGGTAAGCTGCACACAGATCTTGGAGCAGCCCTCCTTTGGCTTTCTGTAGAAAGCGGCACCTTGCTCCCCTGAGGTGCATTAAATCAAGGAGTTATCTTCAGCACTGTGAAGGAGGAAGCAAGAGAACAGTTTCAAAGCTTAGCAGCTCCCTCTCCTCCTCTGGCTCCTTCCTGTCCTCTGCTAGGACTTGCTGTCCGATGCTAAATTTCATGGGACACAGCAGTGCAGACAAGGGTCAAATAAGTGATATATGCGGTCTATAGACAGGGGGTCCCAGCAAAAAACTTGTTGAAGGAGGGTGGCCACTGTTTAGAATGAGACGTGGTCTTTTTATAGAGGGTAATGGTGCCTACACTTTAATTTAGTTGCAAATCGGTCGCTGGAAAATCTGGCCTTTATAATGGGGGGTGGTTGATTTAGAACAGTGGTCTTCTGGGGAGTTTTGAAAGGCATGTGATAAAATAAATTGACGAGATGACATGGGATTGCTTTCAGGCTCTGTTTACATCTTGTCTGTGATATGTATTTCAACATACACATAGACTATCATTAACCCAAATCAGCGTCCATAGGTACCTTTTTTTCAAATTGACAACCATGGAAGGGAATCCTGCAAAAAAAATTATGCTGTCCAATATATATATATATATATATATATATATATAGGTTTTTTCAATGGCAGTCAATGGTAGACATATGAATTTGTATAGAAATACAGTTGCATAGATCTAGACCATACATGCTGAGGCACGCTTTAAATGTGGAAGTCGAAAGTAAATCCTGAACATGATGTGAGCGGAGTTGAAATTGAAATGATCTAAAAATAAATGATCCTCGTTGTTGGTAAAATAATGCTGAGAACTAAATTTTAGGACAATATGGGGAATATTTGGCAAAAGCCCCCAGTGGATACAGTTCTTTGAGAAAAATGATTATTGCATGTTTTTGCCAATTATTTCTGATCTTGAATTAGATGAAGGGAGTCTTTGATGTTAAAATAGAAGGAAATATATAAAAACCCATAAAAAAAACAAGTTAATACCTTACTTATATGATCACCTGAAGTTACAGGCCCAAAGCCTGTCTTATAAAACCAGGGGTATAGGGTCAGGTCAGGTCAGCACAGGTCCTAGTAGTTTCTATTGTTATCCCATTCATTCTTGAACCTGAAGTGACAAGATCTCTAGCTATAAATTCTCTGGTTTTAGGCGGGCTGGTGCCCATCTGAAGCGTACAGAAGTCGTAAATGGCGCAAAAGTCACAATTTGCAAAAAAAAATGCGACATTTGTGCCGTTTCCACTATATAAAGCACTTTTCTAGTAAGTGGGTGGAGCTCAGACACCTGCAGCCCGACAAATTTATGCACTTTTAAATAGGTTTTTATTAAAAAAATGTTTTACTTTGTGAGATACACATTCTATGTATATAAGATACATAGAAACTGTATCTTGCTGTCTAAGCCGATTCCGTCAGGTCGGCAGGACTAACGTCTTCGAACGCTGGTCGCAGGATCCACCTGTTGTCAATCACATCTAAGTTCATGAACTTAGATGTGATCGATAACAGCTGGATCCAGCGCTCCTTCAGTCCTGCAGATCTGACGCATTCGGCTTACGAAGCAAGGCACATGTTGTATGTATACAGGATACATAGAAGGTGTGTCTCAAAAAGTTAACATTTTTTTTTATAAAAACCTATTTAAAAGTTGTTCACAATCACATTATACACAGTTTTATATTAAAAGAAAAGGAAAAATGTACATTCAAAGGTTCACATAGCCTTTAAAGAAGCTTAGCTATCCTATTAGAGATCTATCTGTCAGCAGAGTATTGACTGATTCTATTAGCAACGTGCAACATTCTAAATGTATCATTAAATGAGAAAATCTATAATACGGGCTCCAGCTCATTACAGGATAAGTAATGGAAAGTTTTATCTATACAGTAAATCTATATACAGGGCCTGCCTTTGAGGCGTGCGATCTGTGTGGTTTCTCAAGGTGCATCAGCCATCACTGCTGAAAGGGGCACCTGAGGCTTGTGGTCGCCATGAATCTTGATTGTATAGCAGTTTTATTTCGACGTTGTATAACATTGTTATTAGGTTACTTTATGTATGGAGATTTTATTTCACTGCATGTTGGTATTATTTCAACACTGTATGGTGGTATCTATTTTATGTGGCACTGCTATTGTACAGTAGATTATTTTTGTAGTGTATAGAGCACTATAAAGTATTGTTATTTCGGTAACTGTAATAACAGTATTATCTGGCCAACATATTGCACTGTTATTTTGGCACCATACTGTATGTTGCTGATAATTAGACACTGTATGGTTATTTGTATACCATATGGGGGGTACCTAAAGAAGGTTTCGTAGTGGCCATCATCCAATGTAAGGCCTGCCCTGTTCATATATATATTCACTGTAGAAAATGGTGATATCAGGCAGCATGTCCCTAGTAACTAGTCTGTCTCAGAGCACTAGGGTCTTCAGACTAAGGAAATAATTTCCACTCACTTGGGGCAAGGGGGTTTATATGTATTACATGACAATTTTTTCTAACTCTTATTGCTTTATTAAGCAGATTGTTAAAAATAATTTTTAGGTTGCAGAAAGGGTTATTTACAGATTCCAAGTTCTACGGTGCTGCTGTATATTGGCCTGTAAAAGAGAAATCTTAAAATATTTTTATTTTAGAGCCATTATCTTTAAGACATTCATGATTTGTCTAGGGAAAAATACTGGCAACAAATGAGCCCATCTTTGGGTCATTCTTCGTTTGCTTTTGTTAAATGTGTGTTGCTGCATTACGGAAAGATGAACACCGCTTGCTGTAAATGAAAACTGCTTGCTTGGAGTGTGACTAACTTAAACAGAAAGCATTTAGAGAAGAGACCTTCATGCTTGCAAGAAACAACTAAACAAAGATTGGTCACCATGACACCAATTAAGAAAAAAGCAGTAAAAGATGTCATTGAAATGGAAAAATATGTTTTGTACCAGGCCTACCAAGGCTTCATTATCACTAATGTTGTCCACAGGATGTGAGGGGAAACATTTTACATGAATCCACGAGCAAAACACAAAACATTTGTTGTATTTCATAGGCAATTATAATTATTATACTTGTCTGTGTGTAATGCAATTAAGGTTATTTTTACTTACAGGTGACATTGAAATACAGAGGAAACTTCATTAACCGAAACTGGAAATATACTTTTGGATTCTAATCCATCCCTGACATATGTACTGAGATTCCTAAGATTACGGGGGCATTGTAAACGTAACCACTTCCGGACCAGAGGCTTTACCCCCCCTTTCTGACCAGGCCCATTTTCAAGTTTTAGCCATGTGCCAATTTTAAAGCGAATTGTTCTTCTATTACTCTTCCAACCTGCATGTATTTGGTCTTGTTTTTTTCAGAACATGTTGGGCTTCCATATTTTGTAAAAAAAATAATAGATATATTTAACTTTTTAAAGAGGCTCTGTCACCAGATTATAAGTGCCCTATCTCCTATATCATGTGATAGGCGCTGTAATGTAGATCACAGCAGTGGTTTTTATTTTGAAAAACTATCAATTTTGAGTAAGTTATGCAAAATTTTAGATTTATGCTAATTACTTTTTTAATAGACAACTGGGCGTATTTTTACTTTTTTACCAACTGGGCGTTGTAAAGAGAAGTGTATGAGGCTGACCAATCAGCGTCATACACTTCTCTCCATTCATTTTAGCAGTACTCGCAACACAGCGTGATCTCGCGAGATCACGCTGTGCAGTCACATACTCCCACATTAACTTTACCAAAGTGTCTTGAGAGTGAATAGACATCACCTCCAGCCAGGACGCGATAGACATCGATAGACATCACGTCTATTCACACTCCCGACACTTCGGTAAAGTTCCTAGGTGACTTACTCACACAGCACAGCGTGATCTCGCGAGATCACGCTGTGCTGTCATTCACAGAAACTTTACCGAAGTGTCGGGAGTGTGAATAGATAATGCCACAGTGCCCTCTGTAGATAATGTCACAGTGCCCTTTGTAAATAATGCCACATTGCCCTCTGTAGATAGTGCCACAATGCCCTCTGCAGATAGTGCCACACCCACCCACATGTAGATAGTGCCACACACACCCCTTTGTAGATAGTGCCACACGCATCCCTACAGATATGCCCCACACACCCCATATAGATAGTGCTCCACACACCCCCTGTAGTTAGTGCCACCCCCCAATAGATAGTTCCATAGGGGTTCCCTTTAGGAATGGAATCCCCAGCTAGAGCGTTGCCGACGCTCTGGCCGGGGATTCCTCTGCTGGAGGAGCCCCTGAAGTCTCTGTCTATATATGGACAGTGACGTCAGGGGATCCTGCTGGACCGGATTCCCAGGCCAGAGAGCTATGGCCGGGGATTCATCTGCTGGAGGAGCCCCTGAATTCACTGTTCATATATGGACAGGGAGGTCAGGGCATCCTCCTGGTTGGGATTCCACAGTCAGAGCTTTGCCGATGCTCGGGCCAGGGATTCTTCTGCTGGAGGAGCCCCTGAAGTCACTGTCCATCATATGCGTTCCTTTATGACGTCAATGGAGGAGCGCCAGCGCCCTCTTCCTTCTGCCTGCTCTCTCCTCTCCCGAGGGAGCTTCGGTGCCCCGCGGGCCACAGATAACAGCCCCAGGGGCCGCATGCGGCCCGCCGTGTTTGTGACCCCTGGGCTAAATGGATACCATTTTGGTCTACAGGTGACGGATGCCACTATTAGGCACCCATTTAATGTGTCTGTTGCCCGTAGACCATAATAGTATCCGTGTAACATATGCATAATGAAAAGCTATTGAAAAGCCCATGACGTATGCCATATATTAGCATACATAACTCATAGGCTCCTATGTTAAAAAAAAAACATACCACGCAATATACATTTTGTTTGCAAGATCCGGCAGGATGGTATAGTCTAGTCTACTAAGCTATTACATCTATCAAATAATGTATGCTGATGTATACCAGCCCAATGGAGGCCAAAAGGATACACTTTTGGCGTCCTTTGGTCTAATGGAGCCCTATGGATATGTTTAGAGTGTAGGTGATGTGAACAGCGCCTAATGTCCGTCGCCAGTAGACTATAATAGTATCCGTGTAACATATGCATAATGAAAAACTATTGAAAAGCCCATGACGTATGCCATACAGTAGCATGCATAACTCATAGGCTCCTATGTTAAAAAAACACATACCACGCAATATACATTTTGTTTACAGGATCCGGCGGGATGATATAGTGTAGTCTACTAAGGTATAACATCTATCAAATAAGTTATGCTGACGTATACCAGCCCAATGGAGGCCAAAAGGATAAACTTTTGGCCTCCTTTGGGCTAATGGAGCCCTATGGATATGTTTAGAGTGTACGTGATGTGAACAGCGCCTAATGCTGTTTAAGATTTAGCCAGGGTAGACTAGGCAGTCAGGAGATGCGCCAAATTTATCTCAGTGGCTCACGCTGGCGGATCTTGCTAGACACTTTTCCCTTCCTTATACCAGCTCTTGTTTGGCTTAGCCGATGTCAGATTTTTGGCTTGTTACATGTAATCTACTATTGGTCCTCAAATGGAAACTACACAGTAAATGGTTGGATAAGGCCGGATTCAGACGAACGTGAGAGTTTTGCGTGCGCACAAAACGCATGCGTTTTGCGCGCGTGGCAGCAGCGTGACAGCTCTGTGTGTCCTGTGCATATGGATGCGCGGCTGCGTGCTTTTCGCGCAGCCGCCATCTTTATGACACTCCGTTTGAATGTTTGTAAACAGAAAAGCACGTGGTGCTTTTCTGTTTACATTCATTCTTTTACTGTTGTTGCGCGAATAACGCGCGTCCCACGGAAGGGCTTCTGTGGGGTGCGCGTGATTTTCACGCACCCATTGACTTCAATGGGTGCATGATGTGCGAAAAACGCCTAAATATAGAACATGTCGTGAGTTTTATGCAGCGGACTCACGCTACACAAAACTCACGGACTGTCTGCACTGCCCCATAGACTTGTATAGGTCCGTGCGACCCGCGTGAAAACCACGCGGGCTGCACGGACGAAAATCACGTTCGTCTGAATCCGGCCTAAGGGTCACTGACAAACAAGTTCTAGGTGAAACAAGACACATGAGTATTTTACTTAGTGGCCAGTTTATTATGACTATGACTAGTAGGACATATTATATCAAGCAGTTATTACGTAGTTATTGCTGACACCAAATGTGACCATGAAATCATTTAACAAAATATAATGGTTAGGGCATGGCCCCACGTGGCGGAATTCCTCCGCAACTGTCCGCATCAATGCCGCACCTAATCCGGGTTGCGGATTACGGCTGCGGATCTGCCCAAATGTGCAGTAAATTGATGCGGACTAGCTGCTGCGGACTGCGGGAAAAGTGCTTCCCTTCTCTCTATCAGTGCAGGATAGAGAGAAGGGACAGCACTTTCCCTAGTGAAAGTAAACGACTTTCATACTTACCGGCCGTTGTCTTGGTGACGCGTCCCTCCTTCGGCATCCAGCCCGACCTCCCTGGATGACGCGGCAGTCCATGTGACCACTGCAGCCTGTGATTGGCTGCAGCCGTCACTTACACTGAAACGTCATCCTGAGAAGCCGGACTGGAGACAGAAGCAGGGAGTTCTCGGTAAGTATGAACTTCTATTTTTTGACAGGTTGCTGTATATTGGGATCGGTAGTCACTGTCCCGGGTGCAGAAACAGTTACTGCCGATCGCTTAACTCTTTCAGCACCCTGGACAGTGACTATTTACTGACGTCTCCTAGCAACGCTCCCGTCATTACGGGAGCCCCATTGACTTCCTCAGTCTGGCTGTAGACCTAGAAATACATAGGTCCAGCCAGAATGAAGAAATGTCAAGTTAAAAAAGCAAAACGCATCCGCAGCACACATAACATGTGCATGACAGCTGCGGACTTCATTGCGGAAATTAGAATCTCCATTGAAGTCAATGGAGAACTTCCGCAATGAGTCCGCAACCAGTCCGCCACTGCTCCGCAACAGACAGAGCATGCTGCGGACACCAAATTCCGCTCCGCAGCCTATGCTCCGCAGCGGAATTTTACGCCTCGTCTAAACGAACACTTCTAAATAGAAGTGGAAGGCAATTGAGAAACGGCTCCGCTGCGGATTAACGCTGCGGAGTGTCCGCAGCGGAATTTAAGTGAAATTCCGCCACGTGTGAACCCAGCCTTAAACGGCATGATCTCACAAACTATGACCATAGTATGAATGTGGGTGAAGCGGTAGCTGTTAGACCCTGTTCACACAGAGTTTTTTTGCAGGCAGAATATTCAGGCTCAAAATTCCGTCTGGAACTTTGAGGCAGATTTTGAGCGCCGTGGGCAAAAACGCAGCGAAAAACACTTTTTATCTGTCTCCCATTGATGTCAATGGGAGGTTAGAGATGTAAATGCCCGGAGATAGGGTATGTTGCTTCTCAATGGGAGGCGTTTTCGGCCAATTTTTAGCGCATTTTCCGATGCGGTTTCTGCGTCGAAAAACTCCATGTGAACAGGCCCTTAAAGTTGTAGAAGGGTGTTCCACAAAACAGAAAATAGGGTTTAAAAACAATGTCTGTGCTGGTAAACTGCTATTGGTTGTTGGAGCTGAGCGGAGGGCTTGCTTACTGTAAGGCAAGTTGTATTTTTTAATGGCACCATTTTGGTGTTTATATAATGTACTTGAAAGCTTTTTTTGGGGGAGAGAGTAGCATGGAAAAAAACAGCAATTCCGCTATTTTTTTTGTTTTTGTTTTTTTGGGCTGCATTTTTACGGCATTTACCATGCTATCTAAATGATATGTTAACTTTATTCTGTGGCAAGTACGATTACGGAACCATATTCTGAGAGCCATAACTTTTTTCATTTATTTATCAACTGAGCTGTATCAGGGGTTGTTATTTGAGATATGATTTGACGTTTTCATTGGTACCATTCTAGTGCATACGATTTTTGATCAATTTTTGATTGCGTTTTTTGGGAGGGGGGATGAACAAAAAAACAGCAATTCTGGCATTGTTTTCTATTTTTTTTTTTAAGATGTTCACAGTGAAGGCCATTTTTTGATCGTTTGGGTCATTACAGACAGGGCAATACCAATTATATGTACTTTTTATCTTTTTTTGACAAAATAAAGTATTTGTATTTAGAAATAAAGCGTTTTAAAAAAAGGGACTTGACCATGCGATTGCTTGATCGCTCATATAATACACTGCAATACTTCTATATTGCAGTGTACTATGCCAGTTAAGGGTATGTTCACACAGCTTATTTTCAGGCTAATTTTGGAGCATAAAAGCCTCCAAAATATACTTGAAATAAGCCTGCAAACAGTTTTCATTGATTTTAATGAGAAATACACTGTGCTGTTCAGATGAGTCGTATTTTTACGCTGCTGAATTAAAAAAAAAAAAGCCTCATAAAAAGAAGCCTGGTAAAAAGAAGTAACATGTCACTTCTTGCGACGTTTTTGGAACTGATTTTCTATTGACACTATGAAAAAGACCAAAAAGAAATGCCTCAAAATAAGCTTCAAATGAAATTAAAAGAAGAGTCATTTTCAGCTTCAAAAAAACCTTAAAGAGGCTCTGTCACCAAATTTTCAAACCCCTATCTCCTATTGCAGCAGATCGGCGCTGCAATGTAGATAACAGTAACGTTTTTTTTTTTGCAAAAACGAGCATTTTTGGCCAAGTTATGACCATTTTTATATTTATGTAAATGAGCCTTTCTTATGTACAACTGGGCGTGTTTAAAGTTATGTCCAACTGAGCGTGTATTGTGTGTGTACATCTGGGTGTGTTTACTTGTTTTACTAGCTGGGCGTTGTGAATGGAAGTGTATGATGCTGACGAATCAGCATCATCCACTTCTCTTCGTTACCACCCAGCTTCTGGCAGTGCACAGACACACAGCGTGTTCTCGCGAGATCACGCTGTGACGTCACTCACTTCCTCCCACAGGAACTTCATCGCGTCGGATAAGCGAGGACACGCTGTGTGTCTGTGAACTGCCAGAAGCTGGGTGGTAACGAAGAGAAGTGGATGATGCTGATTCGTCAGCATCATACACTTCCATTCACAACGCTCAGCTAGTAAAAGAAGTAAAAACGCCCATATGTAAGGAACACAATACACGCCCAGTTGGACATAACTTTAAACACGCCCAGTTGTACATAAGAAAGGCTCATTTGCATAAATATAGAAATGGTCATAACTTGGCCAAAAATGCTCGTTTTTGAAAAAAACAAAACGTTACTGTTATCCTTATTGCAGCGCCGATCTGCTGCAATAGGAGATAGGGGTTTGAAAATCTGGTGACAGAGCCTCTTTAAAAACAGTTTTCCCTTGAAAAGAACCTCGTAATTTTCAGCCACTTCTTCTTGCACATGTGAACCTACCCTAACACTCACAGGCATTCTATTAGGCAGGTCCTACTGTGGATACAAAGAGGCAGTCCTTGGGGCTTTCATTAGGCCCCTGGCTGCCATGATAATTCACATCGTGGGAGGGGGGGGGGGCAATGGAGTGACAAAGGGAGGCACCTCACACTGTCTAAATGCTTAGATACAGCGGTCGCTATTGACAGTGATGTCTAAGGGGTTATACTGCCGGAATGGGAGTAATCTCTGATTCCGGCCATTGCAGCAGAGTATTCGCTGTAGTATACCTGAGACCGCAAAATACACATACGGCAGATTGCGGGAAGTTCTTGCCGAGAGAGACATATATATATACGGCGGATGTTGGCAAGAGGTTAAAATGCTGGACATTACAATGTGTGGGGATGAGCAAAGAGTAGCACAACAAAGTATTTTGTAGGTGCTCAAAATAAATTGGCCATTAAAGGGGTTGTTTGGGCATAGGGCGGTTTTTTATGCTGATTCAAGATGGCTCTAACCATTTGAATAGGAGCAGAGCTGCAGTGTTGCCGCACGGCCGCTAAACAGTGTACAGAGCTATCTGTTTCCGGCATAAACCACTGCATATCTTCCGGTGGTGGGGGCAGCCGGAACAGCTGATCAGTGCTTGGTCCGGGTGTCAGACCACCACCGATCATATACTATTGACCTATCCTGTGGATAGGTCATCAGTATGAAAAACCGCCCCATGCCCAGACAACCCCTTTAAGCCAACCAGACCCCTCTCCACATGGTTAGACTGAAACTGAATTAGATCACTACGGTGTTCCATGGTGATCTAAGTTTGGAGCAGTAGAATACGGGTGGAGCCATGTTGTAATAAATCAGTATAAGTATATATTTCTGTGTTTTTCTCTCAGTTATAGAGCACTTAACAAAATTAGTGTTTTATTCTGCTTTCAGTACATTTATAGTGCGATTTTATGTAACTTACAATCACTCAATTGTAATTCTCCTTCATAATACAATTCAACTAGCAGTGAACATTTACATGCAAGAAGTAATTACTTTTTCAATTGATGTCAGTTTGTTCAGTGCAAACAGCAACCATCTAGTAATGAAATCATTGGTAGTCAGAGTCAAAGTTTGGAACATTCCTAAAAAGGGTAAACTGCAAAAAACAAGCTTGAGAATAAAAGAAGCCAAAAATAGCAGCTGTAAAGACTGAATATAAACAGATGTGCCAGTCCTCTTAGGCCACTTTGACACAGTACAGATACGCTGCGTAAAAGTACACAGCACATCCACCCTGGAACCCACAGGGAATTCTGGCTGAAAAACCACACCAGGAATGTCTGCTGTGGAAAACAACGGTTAAAAAACAAAAAAACCTTATACTTCCCCTGTTCTCCATAATCATGGCGACACATCCTTTTGTTGTCCGTACAGCCCAGGCTCCTGGGATGAAGCTTCATCCCATGTGACCACTGCAGCTTGTGATTGGCTGCAGCAGTCCCATGGGCGGAAATGTCATCCTAGGAGGCCGGCCTGGATGGAGAACAGAGGCATTACGAGCTTTTTTTTTTTTCTAAATTGTGCCATTTTCAACATTTGCTAATTGTTGCAGGTTTTACATCCCCATTGAATTCAATGGGGAAAACCCGCAATAGAGATGCAGCATTTCCAAAGCATAAATTGACCTGCTGCAGATTAAAAAAACGCACTGCGGACAATTTATGAACTGTTTATTGGCTGATTTTTTATGCAGTGTGTGGATGAGAGTTGTTCAAATCTCTTCCAATCTGCTGCTATTGTACTAAGCTGCAGGTTTTCCACAATAAAATCTGTTGCGATAAAACTGCAGTATTTACGCTATGTGTGGACTTACCCTTATATACTGGGAGAGTCTTCATTTACATAGCCGGGTAGTCAATGTTTTGGTGTTGCAAAACGGGCTCATTTCACTGTTTAGTGCTTGATATAAGAAGTGAATGTCAATAGTGATTATCTAAAGGTATGATAAAATTGTGATTTCCACCAAAACAAAAATATTGACAGCTCAGAAAGAGGTAATATCTAAAATGTTATTTTCAGCAGTCAAATAGACAAAGCAGGCTGGTGAAAATATTAAATATTGTATCAAACACCTACAGAGCCCAATGGAGCAGAATCAAAGCCTAGAAAAAAGGTTGCTGGAAGATTTTTCTCACACAAGATGTTTACAGCATGAGGATGACTGTATATATTGCACATGATGAACTTCAAAGACAAATATTGGTTCTCTGCAGTTATTGTTCATTTTTTCTTTGGCATTTCAAAGTTATAAGCTATGTCCAATTTTTGCAATCATTTTTTTAGGTACTACAATGCATCTAATTTAAAAAATAAATAAAATTACCAATAGTCCTCATTAAATTTCTCCTCTCGTTTTGTGTCTACAGCTTTTTACTATAGTACTGTATGTGTGTCCATGGTTACAGTCTACAAATAAACTCTGTTGCCTGATCCTGCAGGCATGTGTTACTCCCTTTCATATGTCCTCTTTCTTAATATACTGTATGACCAGTCAGTGAGTAATGGCATATCCCTTTAAGGAACCTCATAAAGCTGCAGCCATTACTCCGTTTATTTAGAAATTTAGTTAGAAGCAATACCGTATAAGTTAGAAAATGGCTCGATTGACTTTATAACAATGTGACAGAAGTGGCCAACTCAGGCTAACTCCAAGTGCAAAACTGATCAAATTACTATTTCCCAGAAAATTATTAAATATTCAACAAACTTCTGACATGTCATAGTGACATGTCAGAAGTTTGGATTGGTGGGTGTATGAGCACTGAGACCCCCACCAATCGCTAAAACGAAGCCGCCGAAGAGCTCGTGTGAGCGCTGAGCTGCTTTGTTTCTGTACGGCTTTTTCCGCAAAGCCGAAGTATCTGAGTACGTGCTCATAGACTTTCTATTGAGCACGTACACTGCTACTTTTATTTCCGGAAAAAGCCGAACAGAAACTAAGCGTCTCAACGCTCACACGAGCACTTCTGCTGCTTTGTTTTAGCGATTGGTGGGGGTCTCAGTGCTCGGACCCCCACCAATCAAAACTTCTGACATGTCACTATGACATGTCAGAAGTTTGTTGAACATTTAGTTACCCTTTAAAAACAACACGAATTTCAAAAGTACTACATATTGTATTTTATATTCATGGCCTATACAAAGAATTGTACAAGGGGAGGAAAAAGAAAGCATAAGGCGGAAACCCTGGTAACCAAATGTATCAGTAAGGGTATGTGCACACACACTAATTACGGACGTAATTCGGGCGTTTTTGCCTCGAATTACGTCCGAAAAAAGCGCCTCGATAGCGCTGACAAACATCTGCCCATTGAAAGCAATGGGCTGACGTTTGTCTGTTCACACGAGGCGTATATTTACGCGCCGCTGTCAAATAACGGCGCGTAAATAGACGCCCGCGTCAAAGAAGTGACCTGTCACTTCTTGGGGCATAATTGGAGCCGTTATTCATTGACTCCAATGAATAGCAGTGCCAATTACGTCCGTAAATGACGCGGCGTTCAAGCGCCTGCACATGCCGTTATGGCTGAAATTACGGGGATGTTTCCTCCTGAAAACATCCCCATAATTTCGGCCGTTACGGACGCTGCCGTGTGAACATACCCTTATACATATTGTATAACAATGAACAAAGAAGGTGCTAGAAAAACTGTAAATGTCGATCGCCATTATTTTATCAAATCGTTAGAAAAATCAAATGTTAATGCAAATATCACATAGAATGAATAGTAATACACACAAAAAAAATTATCAAGTGTTAACCTCGATACTACTCTCCCAGACTCACGGTTCCTACTCAACCTCATCGGGAGGTACTATTTCCAGTTGATTTCCATGACCATTTCTGTCTTTTTAATAGTTTACTAATATTGTACCATAATACAGACCTTCATCATTATTATCACCCCCATCCTCATTGTTATTATCATCACCTTCATCAATTCACACTACTAATTTCTATCATAATATCAAAGAAGATGGCTTTGAGACCTGTCTTGGAAAACCGTGGTTAAATTTCAAGCACGTTCTAACAACAACCCTATGGAAATACATTTGTGGGAGGTATGGGTGTTTGTAGACTCTGTAGTTACTGTATCTGGGGCACCATGGCCACTGGCGGTGGGGAGGACATTTAATGTGGTGAACGATGAGCACCACTGGTGTGAGGTGTGATCTTACACCTTAACCTCACTCAAGTTTCCTTCACATTTATACATAAAGTTGTAGAAATGGAAATAAACATGTTATTTTTGGCGTTTAGTATAGAATTCTAAACACTGCGTTCCCATGCCTCCGGTCTTTGCTGTCTTTTGGCTTTTCCACAGCTGGATACAGATTTAGCATTTTATTCCTGCAGTACACACAGTACTTTAAACAATATAAAATGTTTCTTGTAATGCTCAATAAACTGTAGACACATTTATTTGAAAATTCCAATAAACAATATGATGTAATTTGGACAACAGCCCTGGTATGACAGAGTGTTCTGTGTCTTTAGGTGATGACAGATTCCATCTCGAAAGCAGCCATAAAAGGTTCTGATTGGGAGGAAACAGTATATCCATCATCCTGCTTCTTCTTGATTTAGACTTTTGTGCACATAAATTCAGGATATTTCTTTGTCTATTCAGCACAGTACTATTGATGGACAATAAAAGCTATCAATCTATTTCTTTGTGCAATGTCTAGTAACTCTTTCACAGTTTTTTATTTTTTCCAAACTTCTCCAAAGGGAAAACACTCTATATTTCTTACATTGTTTTGTGAAACGCCATAATACGTGCGTAGCATGCCCGGGATCGGTGGGTTTGGCCATCTTCTTGTCTACTGTTCTCCGCTCACTCATTGCGGGCCTAGGATCGGGTGCCATTCCGGATTACCCTGTATTTTGATGGACATTGCATGGACGAATGTCTGTTTGACTTTGTAGAAAAATCCACAATTTGGACATATCGAGGTTGATTAACATAGGGAATAGTGCGGACGTGATTGACCACTAATCCTGTATACCTGTATGATCAGGGAGTAATTATATACACTACCGTTCAAAAGTTTGGTGTCACCCAGACAATTTTGTGTTTTCCATGAAAACTCACACTTATATTTATCAAATGAGTTGCAAAATGACTAGAAAATATAGTCAAGACTAGAGATGAGCGAACTTATGAAAAGTTCGGTTCGGCAAGTTCGCCGAATTTCGTGCAAAAGTTCGATTCGGACCGAACTAGTTCTGACCGAACCTGTAATACAAGAAAGCCCCTAAAAATCGTGTATAACACTGTTTTAAAGCCCTAGAAGCCCTGTATAACACTCTTAGGTCACCCATGAGTGTATCCAAGTACTTTTGAGCTGTCTTTAATGCAAAGTTGGTGTCAAAGTTACGCCAACATGTATGGCTCTAGGAAAACGGATGGGACACGGAGATAACTAACAGAAACCACTGCACTTGTGCATGTTGTATGCTTAATGCATTGTTAAAAAAGGTACAAAAATTAACCATTTTAGGCGGCTGATGCCTGCCAGGGTTCATACATATAAGGTGGTAAAAGAAGAAGCAATGGCTTTTGACAAGCCCTCCAAAAATTGACCCTTTTTATTGGCAGATGCCTGCCGGGGTTCTTCCATACATGGATGTAAAAGCATTAAAGCAACAAGCAATGGCTTTTGACAAGCCCTCCAAAAATTGACCCTTTTTATTGGCAGATGCCTGCCGGGGTTCTTCCATACATGGATGTAAAAGCAACAAGCAATGGCTTTTCACAAGCCCTCCAAAAATTGACCCTTTTTATTGGCAGATGCCTGCCGGGGTTCTTCCATACATGGATGTAAAAGCATTAAAGCAACAAGCAATGGCTTTTCACAAGCCCTCCAAAAATGTACCCTTTTTATTGGCAAGGGTGAGTAGTAGCAGCACATTAAAAGACACTGGACGACAGTCACAGGACAAAGCCCTGTGGTGGGGCAGGCCTGCTTGTAGCAGACGGGCGGCAGTGGAGGTGTATTGGTGGTAGTAGTCGAGGTAGCCAACACAGACAGCAAGGGTGCAAGCAGTAGTAGCAGTAGTAGCAGCACATTAAAAAAAAGAGACTGGACAGTCACAGGAGGACATAGCCCTGTGGTGGGGCAGGCCTCAGGCCTGCTTGTAGCAGACGGCAGTGGAGGTGTATTGGTGGTAGTAGAGGTAGACTAGCCAACACAGACAGCAAGGGTGGTAGACTGGTAGTAGCAGCAGCACATTAAAAAAAGAGACTGGACGACAGTCACAGGACATAGCCCTGTGGTGGGGTAGGCCTGCTTGTAGCAGACGGGCGGCAGTGTAGGTGTATTGGTGGTAGTAGAGGTACTAGCCAACACAGACAGCAAGGGTGCAAGCAGTAGTAGCAGTAGTAGCAGCACATTAAAAAAAGAGACTGGAGAGTCACAGGACAAAGCCCTCTGGTGGGGCAGGCCTGCTTGTAGCAGACGGTACTGGGGTGGATTGGTGGTAGAAGTAGTAGCAGCTGCAGCACCAACAGCGGCACATTAAAAAAAGAGTGGACAGGACAGAATCCCGTAGTAGCAGGCGGCAGTAGCAGGCGGCAGCGGCAGCAGCAGCAGCAATGTCAGATCTAATCAGTGGCATCAGGCACAGGGGTTTTAAAATCCTCACCGATCCACGCTTGATTCATTTTCAGAAACGTGAGATTTTCCAAGCTGTTGGCAGACAATCTTGTTCGCTTAGGGGTGACGAAGCCCCCTGCTGCGCTGAATACCCTCTCTGACGCTACACTGGAGGGTGGACAAGACAGTACACCCATGGCAAACTGGGCCAGTTCTTGCCAATGATCCAATCTGCTGACCCAGAAGTCCATGGGGTCTGGGATCAGCATTTCTGACGGAGAAAGGGCACAGTCCAGGTACGAGTGAACCTGGTTGTTTAGGTGCTGCACCTGGAGATGGTGAACATCCCTTTGGTGACTAGTACTACGATGTGTGTCAGGTCGGGGTATTGGATGTAAAAATGTTGTCATCATATTTTCCAAACTGAATTGGCTGCTGCTGCTGCTGCCACGGCTGCCGCCTATTGCAGAGGTAGCTCTGCCAGAGGCGGTGGAACGATGAGACAGTGGGGAGCGGAGAGTGGCCCCCCGGTCAGACATGCTTGCAGCGGGTGTCTGCCGTTTGAAAGCCGTGACAAGCTGGCTGCATAGCTTCTCTCTATAATAAGCCAATTTTGCCTCCCTCTCGGAAGGCGCAAAAAACTCCCCCATTCTGGCTTTATACCGAGGGTCTAAAAGTGTGGCTATCCAGTAGTCATCTCTTTGCTTCATGCTAACAATACGACAGTCAGCGCGCAAGTAACGAAGCATACAGCTCGCCATCCTGGCCAGCGTTTCAGAGGGCCCGGTTGGTTCCATCTCCGCCCCATACTGCCATGGTTGTCCATCATCAAGGTCGTCGTCAGACTCGTCATCACCACCATCACTGTTATGTTGTGCGGCTGCCTCGTCCCCTATCCCTTCCTGTGATTCCATCTCCAAATCCAGCTCCTCTTCAGGTCCTGTTTCCTCATCCTCCTCCTCCTCCTCCTCCTCCTCAACATCCATAGCCAGATGTGATCCTTCCTCCATCCTTTGCTGAATCATCGCTGTGAGCGTTTGCTCCATAATGAATATCAGCGGCATAACATCGTTCATTCCGCTAGCGTCACGGCTCACAAATCGTGTGGCCTCTTCAAAGGGCCTCAAAACGCGACATGCGTCTCTAACCAGCTGCCAGTGCCTGAGCTCGAAATTACACTGGCTCCAAACGCTGCCCGTCTGCTGCATCAGGAAATCATTCACGGCTTTCCGCTGTTCGTACAGACGGTCCAACATGTGCAGGGTGGAATTCCATCGTGTTGGAACGTCGCAAATCAGGCTGTGTTCTGGGAGATTGTTTTGACGCTGCAAGTCCAGGAGGGCGTGCTTAAATGCATACGAACGTCTAAAGCGAACGCAAACCCTCCTGGACATGGCCAGCACACCCTTCAAACCAACATATGACTTTAAGAAGCGTGTTATGACCAGATTGATCACATGTGCCATGCAAGGAGCGTGTGTCAGGTGACCTAGACGCAGTGCAGCCACAACGTTCTTGCCGTTATCAGAGACAACATTGCCCAGTGTGAGTTTCAGAGGAGACAGCCAGCGTGCGATTTCCTCCTTGATGCACAGCAGCAGCTCCTGCCCTGTGTGGCTTTTCTCGCCCAGGCTCAGCAGGTGTAAGACAGCGTTGTTGCGCTTCACCTTGCACCTATGAAAAGAGGAGGGAGGAGGAGTGGAAGATACGCTGTGTCCTGTCGGGGACGGGAAGACCTCCAAGGAGGAAGGCAAGGAGGAGGAGGAGGAGTAGGAGGAGAAGGATGGTAGGCGCCTGGTGTCCGGAGTTGAACTAGAAACATACAAGCGTGGAGGTGGTAATGCCTGGCATTGCTGCGGTGGTGCATCGGACTGCAAAATATTGACCCAGTGGGCCGTGAAAGACATGTACTGTCCCTGCCCATAGTTGCTGCTCCACGTGTCGACGGTGGCATGTACCCTGCTGCACACGGATAATTGCAAGGACTTGGACACCTTTTCCTCCACATGCTTGTGCAAGGCAGGGACAGCTGTTTTGGAGAAGTAATGTCGGCTAGGTATTCGCCACCTAGGCTGAGCGCACGCCATCAATTGCTTGAAGCCGGCGGAGTCGACCAGGTGGTACGGCAGCGACTGCACCACCAACAACTTAGCCAGGTGTGAATTAAGCCGCACGACAAGTGGATGACTGGGTATATATTGTTGCTTATTGGACAACGATTCCGTAATGGATAACTGACGGGACATAGGAGGAGCACTAGATGACAGTGATGATGATGATGACAACGACATGGTGGATAAGGCCTGGCTACTACTTAGATGACAGGGACTCGGAGCAGCAGCAGCAGCGGAAGAGGGGTCTTCATTAGATGTACATGATGGTGGGGCATGTTGATTGTCCCACATGGCCTTGTGATGCCGTTCCATGTGTTTACGTAGAGCAGTAGTTCCTACATTGCTGCCCTGCCCACGCCTTACTTTCTGCTTGCAGATACGGCACTGTGCCATGTTTTCCTCCTCCGGGAAGGTACAGAAAAATTGCCACACGGCAGAGTACCGTAAAGAGGTAGTACCACGTCCACCACCACCACCACCACCACCACCACCACAACCACCCGAGCTTGCCCCTTGTCTGGCAGGCTTTTTTCGGGAGCCTACACCAGCATCTGTGTCGCCGTCACCGGCTCCTGAGCTGACCCTACCGCTGCAACGTTTTGCAGATTGACTTCTGCCCCTACCTCGGCTTGGCTGTTTATCACATCCAGTGCCGCCACTACTACCCTCCTCCTCTGACGCCGTCATCACCTCGTCACCTGGTTCCCACGTCCTGTCTAAAACAACATCATCATCATAGCCTTCCTCATCATCCCCGCCACTTCTGTCACTGTGTTGTGAATGTGATGTGACATCATGGCGGGCTCCATGCCCCCCCTCATTACTGTGTCTGCCACCACGGCTACCACCACCAACACCCCCACTACCGCAGCTATGCGTCTCGGTCACCGCTTCCACCTCCACCACCGCCGCAACACACTCCGTTGGCTGACTCGCGGAAAACAAATCATCATCATCACTATGTTGTTCAGTATCTTCCTTCGCACCCGAGGAGATGTCTCTTAGGACTCTCAGGAAAGATGGCTTCCCGCTAGGAAGGGGGAGCGAAGACATAGATGATGGAATGGAAATGCTAGAAATACCTATATTACTACTGTCACCGTGCCAAGGAACTGTAGAGGATCTGGAATCCAACGAAACCTGGCTTGAAGCCAGATCGTCAGAGTCTTCCTGCTGAGATGACCGCGAGCCAGCCAACCAGTCCACAATGGCCGTATTGTCTAAAGTAACCCGCCCACCGGAGGAGATGGACAAGTCTGGCTTGCTGATACTACTACGAGCAGGCACATGGCAGCTGCTACTAGTGGAACTGGGCACATGTCTTGTGCCACAAATGCTGCTACTGGGTCTGGCACCAACAGATCCAACATTTGGACTGGAAGAGGAGACGGCATGGGTGTTTCTTCCTCTACCCCGTCCTTTCACAACCTTTTTTTTCCCAGACATTTCAGAGCCCCTTCTAAAAGCGTATTCACACACTGACACTGGCTTGGCAAATGGCAATGAATGAGAATTTCAATCAGCCTCGCTGCAGTGCACTCAGGGAATGCTGGGCCTTGTAGTACTACTAGGCTGCCTGTATGGCAAGTTGGATTGTTATCCTGTTAATAACGGCCAGGGATGAGCCCCTTTTAAAAGCGTATTCACACACGGACACTGGCTTGGCAAATGGCAATGAATGAGAATTTCAATCAGCCTCGCTGCAGTGCACTCAGGGAATGCTGGGCCCTGTAGTACTACTAGGCTGCCTGTATGGCAAGTTGGATTGTTATTCCTGTTAATAACGGCCAGGGATGAGCCACTTTTAAAAGCGTATTCACACACGGACACTGGCTTGGCAAATGGCAATGAATGAGAATTTCAATCAGCCTCGCGGCAGTGCACTCAGGGAATGCTGGGCCTTGTAGTACTTCTAGGCTGCCTGTATGGCAAGTTGGATTGTTATTGCTGTTAATAACGGCCAGGGATGAGCCCCTTTTAAAAGCGTATTCACACACGGACACTGGCTTGGCAAATGGCAATGAATGAGAATTTCAATCAGCCTCGCGGCAGTGCACTCAGGGAATGCTGGGCCTTGTAGTACTTCTAGGCTGCCTGTATGGCAAGTTGGATTGTTATTGCTGTTAATAACGGCCAGGGATGAGCCCCTTTTAAAAGCGTATTCACACACGGACACTGGCTTGGCAAATGGCAATGAATGAGAATTTCAATCAGCCTCGCTGCAGTGCACTCAGGGAATGCTGGGCCTTGTAGTACTACTAGGCTGCCTGTATGGCAAGTTGGATTGTTATCCTGTTAATAACGGCCAGGGATGAGCCCCTTTTAAAAGCGTATTCACACACGGACACTGGCTTGGCAAATGGCAATGAATGAGAATTTCAATCAGCCTCGCTGCAGTGCACTCAGGGAATGCTGGGCCTTGTAGTACTTCTAGGCTGCCTGTATGGCAAGTTGGATTGTTATCCTGTTAATAACGGCCAGGGATGAGCCCCTTTTAAAAGCGTATTCACACACGGACACTGGCTTGGCAAATGGCAATGAATGAGAATTTCAATCAGCCTCGCGGCAGTGCACTCAGGGAATGCTGGGCCTTGTAGTACTTCTAGGCTGCCTGTATGGCAAGTTGGATTGTTATTGCTGTTAATAACAGCCAGGGATGAGCCCCTTTTAAAAGCGTATTCACACACGGACACTGGCTTGGCAAATGGCAATGAATGAGAATTTCAATCAGCCTCGCGGCAGTGCACTCAGGGAATGCTGGGCCTTGTAGTACTTCTAGGCTGCCTGTATGGCAAGTTGGATTGTTATTGCTGTTAATAACGGCCAGGGATGAGCCCCTTTTAAAAGCGTATTCACACACGGACACTGGCTTGGCAAATGGCAATGAATGAGAATTTCAATCAGCCTCGCTGCAGTGCACTCAGGGAATGCTGGGCCTTGTAGTACTACTAGGCTGCCTGTATGGCAAGTTGGATTGTTATCCTGTTAATAACGGCCAGGGATGAGCCCCTTTTAAAAGCGTATTCACACACGGACACTGGCTTGGCAAATGGCAATGAATGAGAATTTCAATCAGCCTCGCTGCAGTGCACTCAGGGAATGCTGGGCCTTGTAGTACTACTAGGCTGCCTGTATGGCAAGTTGGATTGTTATCCTGTTAATAACGGCCAGGGATGAGCCCCTTTTAAAAGCGTATTCACACACGGACACTGGCTTGGCAAATGGCAATGAATGAGAATTTCAATCAGCCTCGCTGCAATGCACTCAGGGAATGCTGGGCCTTGTAGTACTACTAGGCTGCCTGTATGGCAAGTTGGATTGTTATCCTGTTAATAACGGCCAGGGATGAGCCCCTTTTAAAAGCGTATTCACACACGGACACTGGCTTGGCAAATGGCAATGAATGAGAATTTCAATCAGCCTCGCGGCAGTGCACTCAGGGAATGCTGGGCCTTGTAGTACTTCTAGGCTGCCTGTATGGCAAGTTGGATTGTTATTCCTGTTAATAACGGCCAGGGATGAGCCCCTTTTAAAAGCGTATTCACACACGGACACTGGCTTGGCAAATGGCAATGAATGAGAATTTCAATCAGCCTCGCTGCAGTGCACTCAGGGAATGCTGGGCCTTGTAGTACTACTACTACCACGGCTGCCTGTATTGCAAGTTGGATGCAATGGGGATGAGCCCCTTCTAAAAGCGTATTCACACACGGACACTGGCTTGGCAAATGGCAATGAATGAGAATTTCAATCAGCCTCGCTGCAGTGCACTCAGGGAATGCTGGGCCTTGTAGTAATACTACTACTACTACTACAAAGGCTGCCTGTATTGCAAGTTGGATGCAATGGGGATGAGCCCCTTATAAAAGCGTATTCACACACTGGCTGAGTAGTGAGTAGTGGATGAGCCCCTTCGATTTCTGAATTCCTGCCTTTTAGATTCCTAAAGCTTTCCCTTACTGCACAGAGATGCTATCCCTACAGCTCCTGTCTGTAAAATGGCCGCTGAGCTCCGTGCATAGACTTTTATTGCAGGCTTGAGCCCGCCCCTATGCTTCCTCCCGATTGGCTGGGAGAGCCGTTTGCAAGGCATTATGGGGTAGCCTGATGTCAGGTGATCTTCTGTAATCCTCCATTTTAGATGTAACATGTGGCAGGCACCAAAATGTAGCCGGGTTCGGTCAAAACGGGTTCGGCCGAACCCGGTAAAGTTCGGATTCGCTGCAAACCGAACTTTTCCTGAAGTTCGGACCGAAACCGGGTTCGGTTGTCCCGGTTCGCTCATCTCTAGTCAAGACATTGACAAGGTTAGAAATAATGATTTTTATTTGAAATAATAATTTTCTCCTTCAAACTTTGCTTTCGTCAAAGAATGCTCCATTTGCAGCAATTACAGCATTGCAGACCTTTGCCATTCTAGCTGTTAATTTGTTGAGGTAATCGGGAGAAATTTCACCCCATGCTTCCAGAAGCCCCTCCCACAAGTTGGATTGGCTTGATGGGCACTTCTTGCGTACCATACGGTCAAGCTGTTCCCACAACAGCTCTATGGGGTTGAGATCTGGTGACTGCGCTGGCCACTCCATTACAGATAGAATACCAGCTGCCTGCTTCTTCTCTAAATAGTTCTTGCATAATTTGGAGGTGTGCTTTGGGTCATTGTCCTGTTGTAGGATGAAATTGGCTCCAATCAAGCGCTGTCCACAGGGTATGGCATGGCGTTGCAAAATGGAGTGATAGCCTTCCTTATTCAAAGTCCCTTTTACCTTGTACAAATCTCCTACTTTACCAGTACCAAAGCAACCCCAGACCATCACATTACCTCCACCATGCTTGACAGATGGCGTCAGGCACTCTTCCAGCATCTTTTCAGTTGTTCTGCGTCTCACAAATGTTCTTCTGTGTGATCCAAACACCTCAAACTTCGATTCGTCTGTCCATAACACTTTTTTCTAATCTTCCTCTGTCCAATGTCTGTGTGCTTTTGCCCATATTAATCTTTCCTTTTATTAGCCAGTCTCAGATATGGCTTTTTCTTTGCCACTCTGCTCTGAAGGCCAGCATCCCGGAGTCGCCTCTTCACTGTAGATGTTGACACTGGCGTTTTGCGGGTACTTTTTAAT
This sequence comes from Rhinoderma darwinii, assembly GCF_050947455.1. NCBI lineage: Eukaryota > Metazoa > Chordata > Amphibia > Anura > Rhinodermatidae > Rhinoderma > Rhinoderma darwinii. The sequence continues at coordinate 375,341,147 of NC_134690.1, forward strand.
GAAGCTGCCAGTTGAGGACCTGTGAGGCGTCTATTTCTCAAACTAGAGACTCTAATGTACTTGTCTTGTTGCTCAGTTGTGCAGCGGGGCCTCCCACTTCTCTTTCTACTCTGGTTAGAGTCTGTTTCTGTTCTGTCCTCTGAAGGGAGTAGTACACACCGTTGTATGAAATCTTCAGTTTCTTGGCAATTTCTCACATGGAATAGCCTTCATTTCTAAGAACAAGAATAGACTGTCGAGTTTCACATGAAAGCTCTCTTTTTCTAGCCATTTGGAGAGTTTAATCGAACCCACAATTGTAATGCTCCAGATTCTCAACTAGCTCAAAGGAAGGTCAGTTTTATAGCTCCTTTAAACAGCAAAACTGTTTACAGCGGTGCTAACATAATTGCACAAGGGGTTTCAAGTGTTTTCTAATCAGACATTAGCCTTCTAACACAGTTAGCAAACACAATGTACCATTAGAACACTGGAGTGATGGTTGCTGGAAATGGGCCTCTATACACCTATGTAGATATTGCATTCAAAACCAGACGTTTGCAGCTAGAATAGTCATTTAGCACATTAACAATGTATAGAGTGTATTTCTGATTAATTTAATGTTATCTTCATTGAAAAAAACTGTGCTTTTCTTTCAAAAATAAGGACATTTCTAAGTGACTTTTGAACGGTAGTGTACAAGATGGCATTACTGGTTGCATATATTCTGGACTGGAGTACAGATCGATGACGGCTATTTAAATCGCCCATTTGGATGAACTGTGAGCAATTGCACTAAAGTGGCATGTTTGGTTTCACATATACCTGACCAGAATATACATCTGATGGATGAGAATATAACTCACTTACATTATCTATCGACGTTGTTATGCCGGTCTGGTACTTTCTGAATTATCCATTCCTTAGCTGATGGGGCATATTTCCAATGTATAACCTGTCTCGCTGATTTGGGCCCTTACCAGGGCTGATGGTCCCTTGTTATATAACATGTGTCTCGATTGTTGCTGCATGCATATTTTTGGGTTTATAGCATTATTTTGTGGTCATTGACCCATTTATTTTTTGCTGTGGTCTCTTAGTACTACTCTGCTTTCATACTGATCTATGTTATATTGTATTTATATATGCATATATTTAATCATACTGTTTAGAATAAGATTGTTTTTTGTCTTATTATACTAATACCTCTATCAGTATATATATAATATCTATTTTCTACTTATCTCCCGGCCAGGCGTGCGTTGTTTATATTGCGATATAGTATCACCCTAGACGTGATTTGCTCCTTTTAATGTTTTTATATGAATAAAGAATTGTCTAACTTTTAAGCAAAGAGTCGAGTGCCCTCCATATACTAGGCTGATTTGTAGCCTTTTTTCTTCCATCTCCATATTATGACTCTTTAATTCATGATTGGTAACTTCTAAATGATCCATTATGGATAGTCTAGGAAAGCTGTTTAGTCCAACTCCATCTCCAATATCCGATATTGCTAAAGTTTTGTAGAAACTAATTGTTAAAGCGCTGAAGACAGGTATGTAAATCTTTAGCAATTCTTATTAGCTTTTCTAATAAGCCATTTTACTTAATAGGACTTAATGTGCTCTTTGTCTCATCGGGCATCATATGTTTATCTCAGTATCTGTACCAACAAGCGTGCTATCTGCATCTCTCCACGCCCAGTGTAAGTTCAGGCAGGAGAAAGAAATTATAGGGACACTTTAAAGAGCATGAATTTTTCTGTAATTTGGAAATGGCTGCATTTACAGGTCTCATAGGTTTATCAGAATCCTGATTGACAAATACCTAATTACCCAGGGGGTCTCAAAAAGCTTTCTCATATTTTGCATCCATATACCAATGATAGTGCTCAGCAGCCCCATAGAAATTAATGGAGCGGTGGCCGGGCATGCGCAGTATTGCTCCATTTATTTGGGGCTTCCAGGTACGGCAAGGTAAGCCCATTCTCGTGATCGGTGATGGTTCCGATCAGATATTTATCATTTATCCTCTGGATAGGTGATTAACATTGATTATGGGAAAACCACCTTAAGAGGCATATCATGGTATCTCAATAAATACTGTGGGGGAGAGTTGACAAAACTTGTGCAAACAAAAAGTGGAGTAGTTGCCCATAGTAACCATTTAGATTGCTGTTTTTTTAAATTTTCCAAAGCATCTCTACAAAAATAAAGGTGGAATCTGATTGGCTGCTAGGGGCAACTGCTCCACTTTTCCTTTGATAATCTTCCACTATATGTAAATGTACACAGGAAAGATATTCCCCTTTCTATTGATCAATAAAACTGGGATCATGAACCCAAATGTTTTTCTAACTTTATATGGTTTTCGACACTCACCTTGTAGTTCAATTATTTTTTAATCTATAGGTATAATTTTTTTGAATAATAAAGACAGCCGTATTTTTGAGTATGTACAATCATGTCTGTTTGTGGTTCAGCTCATTTCTCGTGAATAGATATAGGTCACAGAAGGTTTAGCTGGTCGGAGCCTTTTACGATAGATGTGGACTTATTAATGACATGATTTTAAAACAATACATTCTCTGCAAATGTATCCAGGAACTTTATTCCATTAACAGTGTTTTCCAAGCAGGTGTTATAACCTATGGAACTGAAATTACTGGAAGAAAGAATTTTTGACGTTTATGGCAAATGATTTAATATTGGATAAGCTTTTTAGACAGGACTTTAAATGATTAGCCGCTATGTTTATTAGGGGCAATAAAGAGAAAAGTGACCAGTTTTTATTGTATTGTATCTATGCTCAGTCAACAGATAAATACAGCACTGTATAACATACCTTTTCCGTATCACATTTTCCATATCACATAAGCCAAGGCATAATGCTACAAACAGTCTTCTGAGATCTGCGGAGCTAAGCAGAAGTTGCATTGGGTGTCGTACGATTGATTCAACAACCTGTCATCCCCGCCTGACGCCAAACATACTGTGATAGTATTAATTTCAAATAATAAATCATTTATAAATTTACTATATTAAACCTCTGTTCAAAAGTTCCTATAATAGTTCAGATATACTATTGCATTAATGTTTTTTTTTTCACCACCAACATTTTTGCCATACCTATAGGAAACCCCCAGTAACATATAGGAACCTTCAGTCCTATACTGTATGTATTGTTGTAAAGAACAAAAAATGGCTAAAGATCATTATGATGTTAGAGGATCGTTCTTTCTGTCTGTCACTTCTCTCCTCTCTTATCCTCTTCTATATTGGTTGTCAGTCAAGCAGTGAGAATCGTCTTTCCTCCAGCACAATTCCCTGCTCTACCACATGCGTTTTGACATTATCCCGCTCTACAAGCACAGACACAACCTGTTATATCCTTTGTCAACCACTATTCAAGTTAAGATCCATACTGTCACTGATATTGAATGCAGCTTCCACAGCCGCAATCTTTTGTTTCTATCCACTTATACCTTTAGATCATAGACAGGGCACTCTCCCACTATATCTTGTACAGTGCTGTGGAAGAAGAATTTAAGGAAATACAGAAATAATGGAACAAATCTCTCCCAATCTCTTTTGAATGATCACAAGCGCTTCTGATTAGTTAGTAGGCCCTTACATGCCCTTACTATCCCCTCCTATTGTTGTGTGGAGCAGAAAATCAGGCCATGTATCCAGTTTAACTTGATGTTTATTTTTTGCTGATTATTATGATGAACTATGTTGCTACATAAATATTCTTTACAAACAATATGTATTATGATGTGCCAATTGGATATTAAATACTTGTGTCACTGTATGGTCCTATTATAATGTGCCAATTGGCTAAAAAATACTCTTGTCATTATATTGTCCTACAAGACATTATAGGAGAATAGGTTGAACGAGATGAATTTAGGTACCTTTTCCACAGCCCGATATGGCCTGTGAAAACAAGCACCAGTCAACAAGACAGCTCGTTGATCGGTGCTTGTCTGCTCCTTTCAAAAGGAGCTATGATCGGTTATGTGAGGGGACGAGCGATCGTTACTACGATCGTTTGTCCCCATGCATTTCCATCATGTTGACAGATGTTCTACCGACTAGCAACCATTTTATTGGCATCATAAACAAGCAGATCAGCCGATGCATGAGCGTTTGCCCGATCATTGGCCCATGTAAAAGGGCCTTAACTGTATGTCTTTTTTCAACCTTACTATGTTTCATTCATATAAGATTGGACAATTAATTTTATTGTGTTTTAGTCAACACAGAGCTCTAAAAATTTTGGAAATTGTCTCCATTTATTCTCTATAGTTGCTTGCTTTATGACCAACTTGTAAAGTTTAGTTGTGGAAAAACATTTTGACTAGAAAACCAATAAATCACCTATTTATACTTTCAACTAACTACTTTATTCTGGGATTTTAATTAACTTTTGCTTCAAATATTCTTAGCTATTCAGCACGGTTAAATTTTGTGTCCTATTATAAAGTGCTTGCCATAGTATTCAACTGTACAGATCTAGCACTTTGTCTTATTCTCTGTAATCTATTTCAGCACTTTAACGTAATAGCACATCAACGGAGGGAATTATTTCTCTCACCTTGACTTACTATTATGTCATGATGATTGTGCAAGTGTTGCCAGTATGCCCACACAATTACTGGTAGTAGCAGCACAGCTGCACTCCCGCCGCAACAGCATTGGAGAAAAAAACAGGTTCTACAGTTAAAGAGTACGGTAACTACACTTTTATTAAACTTTTGATATGTCATAGAGACATCATAGAGACATATCAAAAATTTGGATCGGTGGAGGTCCAGGTGCTGAGACCATCACCATTGCTGAAACGAAGGTGCAGAAATTCTTAGCTGAGCGCTTTGTACCTTCGGCTGTGATCAGCACTCCTCTTCAGCCTGACAGGGAGAGCAGACCACAGCTGAAGGTGCAAAGCACTCGACTGAGAACTTCTGCACCTTCGTTTCAGCAATGGTGGGGGTCTCAAACTATTGATATGTCTCTATGACATATCCAACATTTTATGAAAGTGTAGTTACTATTTAGCTCCTTCAGTGTCTAATCAAGTGTAGGGGGGGGGCGGGGGGGCTTTGAAACACTAATAGCTAGCCCGGGTGTCACAAGTGCCAAGGCTGCCATCACAATGAAGACAGTTTGGGACCTAACAAGAGCTGACAAAGTTAGCTCTTGTAAATACCTGTTGTTAGTTCATGAAAATGGTATGCCTTACCAGGTGCCTGTACAGGAAAAAACAAAAAACAGAAAATGTTCTCCCATATAAAAAAAGCCATATATTTTATATCCATAACCGTATCAACATGTACTATAAATATATATTCTTATTTCGGGTCATCGATGAACTGCGTTTAAGAAAAAAATGTGTTGGTTTCCCCCTAAAGTTATACTCATAAAAATCAAATGCTAATGAATACATTCCGGAATGCTGAGATGAGTTTTAAGACCAATTTATGGAGCCACAAATGTTTGGGGGATATCACTACATTATGGTAAAAAAAAAACCTCGGGGAAGTCTGGAGGCCCATCCACACATCTTTACTTTGTCACCATATACATGTCATTATAAGAAGAACATATCCTTATCTTTTTTGTCCCAAATAGCTTGTCTATTAACATCCTATATACTGGCCCTAATTCTTCTCTATAAGACAAGGCTTAGCAGACTTAATTAATACGTGCACTTTGTTCCATCTCTTATTTAACTTGCATTTGCACATGTGTATTGATTTCTGGAAATCTGTATGTCACTTATGAATCTACGTGCCAGGTTATACCATGCACAGAGTCTAGGCCCTCGACTTCGGAATGATGTTCTCCTCTACGATCAATAGTCATCTGTGAAAGAAAAACAAGATTATATAAAGACTTAAATCATTGTGCCACACTATACTACTTCTGTTATTAAAAAAAACAACAAAAATGTCTGAAAAAGAAAGCTGACAAGAATGAAACTGTGAAAGATACCAGCTCTAAAAACATTACAATTAGGATGGTTTTAAAGGCACTTATGTATAACCACTCTTGGTCCCTACAGTAATTCAGGAAAGAAACATTTAAAGAGGCATTTCTGCTTTTCTGATATGTCCGTTGAATAAATACTTGCATTTCGAATAAAATTACAGTTCTGGAGCAACTTTTCACTGGTTTCAGGAGGGAGACATGGAAGGAGTTGGGAATCCTGAGGGTAGGAGGCAGACGAAGCTTGTAGGCGACAGGGTTGATCTGCTGCAGGACCTCGAATGGTCCGAGGAACCAGGGTGCCAATTTACATGACGGTACCCTCAGTCGGATATTCCTGGACGACAGCCAGACCTTAGTGCCAGGAAGAAACCATGGAGGCTCTCTTCTCCTTGTGACAGCCTTCCGTTTCATGCAGTCCACTGCCATTAGGATGGAGGATCAAGTCTGCTGCCAGATCTGCAAAAAATATTTAAACGTGGAGTCAGCTGCAGGTACCTCGGAAGTATCAGGCACCGGGAGAGGAATTTGTGGGTGCTGGCCGTAGACAATGCAGAACGGTGTATTCCTAGTAGACTCGCTGGTGTGATTATTGTAGGAGAACTCCGCCCATGGGAGCAGCTGCAACCAGTCATCATGCTTCTTAGAGATGAAGTGGCGTACTTAGTTCTCCAAAATCTGGTTGATCCTTTCAACCTGACCATTAGACTGAGGATGGTAGGCAAAGGAAAAGTCCAACTTCACGCCAAGAAGTCCGCAGAGGGCTCTCCAGAACCTCGAGATAAACTGAACCCCCCGATCAGACACAATATGCTGCGGCAAGCCGTGCAGGCGGAAGATGTGTTGGATATATAACTTGGCCAACTGAGGAGCAGAAGGAAGACCGGTCAGAGGAATGAAGTGGGCCATCTTCGAAAATCAGTCCACCACCCCTCAGACAGTACTGCAACCAGCAGAGAGAGGCAGGTCCGTGATAAAGTCCATTGGGCACAGGCAATGGCTGGAGCAGACCAGCAGGTCTGGAGTGGGTAGCCTTGTTGGCTGCACATACAGCACAGGAAGAAACGAAGTCCACAATATCCTTGGACAGTGTGGGCCACCAGAAATGACGAGCAATCAAATCCCAGGTCTTACACAACCCCGCGTGACCTGCCAGTCTAGAGGAGTGTCCCCAGCGGAGGATTCTTCCACGATCAGCCAGGTGCACAAAAATCCTCCCTCGAGGAATGTCCCCAATTTGCAGGGGATTGACCGAGACAACGCAAGATGGATCGATAATGTTCTGTGGACTCTCTATGGAGTCTTCTGTCTCTAAAGACCTGGACAAGGCATCGGCCCTCACATTCTTGTCGGCCGGGCGATAATGAAGCTCAAACTGAAACCTTGCAAAGAACACGGACCACCTGGCCTGACGAGGGTTCAGACACTGGGCTGTCTGGAGGTAGGTCAGGTTCTTGTGGTCCGTAAAAATAAAGATCGGATGAGCTGCGCCCTCTAGTAGATGTTTCCACTCCTCCAGAGCCAATTTGATGGCCAGTAACTCCCGATCCCCAATCGAGTAGTTACGTTCTGCTGAAGAGAAGAGCTTGACTTGCCCTTGGGACCTCTCTGGAACAGGAGTGTACCAGCACTGACCGAGGATGCGTCCACCTCCAACGAGAACTGCAGAGAGACATCCGGATGATGGAGGATAAAGGCTGATGTGAAGGCACTCTTGAGGCTATTGAATGCGGACTCTGCCTCGGGAGTCCACACCTTGGCATTCATACCCTTCTTAGTAAGGTTAGAGATGGGAGAAGTCAGTGAGGAGAAGTTCGGAATAAACTGCCTGTAAGAATTAGCAAATCCCAAAAAGCACTGTATGGCCCTCAAGCCTTGAGGGCGTGGCCACTGCAGGACAGTCTTTACCTTTTCAGGATCCATCTTGAGACGATGATTCGAGACGATGTAGCCCAGGAAGGGTAGAGCATCCTTGTCAAATACGCACTTCTCCAACTTGGCGTACAGACAATTCTCCCTTAACCGTAGCAGAACCTGGCGGACATGTCTCTGGTGCGTAATAGGATCTGGGGAGAAAATCAAGATGTCATCAAGGTAGACTACAACACAAACAAGAGGAGGTCACGGAAAGTTTCATTCACAAACCCCTGAAAGACCGCGGGAGCATTACACAGGCCGAAGGGCATTACTAGATACTCATAGTGTCCATCACGGGTGTTAAATGCAGTCTTCCATTCATCACCCTGGTGAATCCGGACTAAGTTGTAAGCTCCACGCAGGTCTAATTTAGAAAATTTTTTGCACCACGTATACGATCAAACAGTTCGGAGATCAGTGGCAACGAATATTTATTCTTCACCGTGATCTGGTTGAGACCTCGGTAGTCGCTGCAAGGACGAAGAGAGCCATCTTTCTTTTTGACAAAGAACCCGCCTCCTGCCGGGGAGGAAGACTTCCGTATGAAGCCCCTTTCTAAGTTCTCTTTCACATAGGAGGACATGGACAGAGTCTCTGGCAAGGAGATAGGATATACCCTACCACCCTACCATGGGGAAGGGATGCACCAGGAATCAATTCAATAGGGCAGTCATACGCCTGATGTGGGGGCAATGTCTCCGCCTCCCTCTTGCTGAAGATGTCCGAAAAGGCAGCATAATGACCCGGCAATCCTGCCAATGACCGAGGCAGCGAAGGCTGAGCCGAATGAATCCGCACCAGGCAACGACCTTGACACTCAGGGCCCCACTGGAGAACCTCTCCAGAATTCCAGTCCAGTACTGGGGCATGCAGCACAGGGTAGGCCCAGCAGCACAGGGTTAACAGCTTTGGGCAGGACATAGAACGACAGAAGTTTGGAGTGAAGGGCTCCTACGTGGAGCCTCAGCGGCTTGGTCACAGCTATAACTTTGTCTTGCAGGGGTAGTCCATTCACTGAGGCAACTGTCAATGGGCTCTCTAGAGGGATGGTGGGTAATTGCAGAAGATCCACCAGATCTCTGCGGATGAAATTAGCAGCGGATCCAGAGTCCAGATACGCAGAGACCTGATGCGTTTTCTCGCCGGACACTATGGTCACAAGTATGGACAATTTAGACGGAAGTCCATCTTTACCCAAGGTTGTCACTCCAAGCAAACCTAGATTTTGGGATCTTTGGGGGCACATGCGCACAAGGTGTCTCCTTGGCACAGGTTAATCAAAGAGGCCCCTGCAGATGAGACCCATCCAGGCTCCTCAAACACCATGTGAAAAGTCCGGAGGAAGGCAGGGAAGTCACGGGTCTCTGGTCCTTGTCTCTCCCAGATAGGGTTCGCCCATGCAAGAGCCTTGCCGGTGAGGAGAGAAATTATGAAATTGACCCTGGCACCATCAGACGAAAAAGTCCTAGCATACAGGCTGAAATGGATCTGGCATTGATTAAGAAAACCACGACAGGTACTTGCTTCTCCATCATAGCGGTCAGGAAGTGGCAAAGAAACACGTGGGTCAATACTGCCAAGAGGTGTAGACTGAGGATCCACATTGGCAGGAGGTATAGTAGGAGGAATGGCAGCTTGTGCCTCCTGCCGACGTGCAAGAATGTTCAACGCCTTGAGGAGTTGGTCCTGTCGAGACCGGAGGTCCAGCATATCCGCTTGCATCTCCTGTGACGTCGTCATAGTCTTGAATCGACCAGCGGGGTCCATGGCCTGAGCGTACTGTCACGAAGGGTCTGTGGACCCACTGGGCCGTACTGCCTTGGCGGTAAGGCAGCTAGCCAATAGGGAGGAGGTGAATGTCTATAGTTCTATAGGTACCTGTGGCAGCTCAGACAGCAGCAGGGCAGGCTCTGCTAGGACTAGGTAGCAGGCGGACGTGAGGCAAGGTGAAGCAGGTCAGACGTGGAAGTAGCGCAGCACGACTTTGGCATAGCTCAGTGCTAGACCAGGAATGTATGGATTGCTAGGAACAGGAACTGGAAAGAGGTATAGGTACAGGGACAGGGACTGGAACAGGAAACACACTAGGAGGCCATCAAATAGACAAACTATAGGGAACACAACAACGCTCAGGCATAGAACTAATACCCCTCTTATAGTCCAAGGTACTCATGGGTCAAAGTTCATCCACGAGGTCCGGCGCGCTCTGCCACTTTAAGAGCGGGCACGAGCATGTGCGCGCACCCTACGGCTGAGGTGAGTGGACGCGAGCACTGGCGTCTCCTGAGGAGGAGGCTGGGGCCAGCACTTGCTGACTCGTGGCTGCGGCTGTCAGGGGGAGGTTGGAGCTGACAGCCCGCAGCCACGGACATTACACAGGCCCTTCTTAAACTTGCTCAATGAACCAACCATCACAATACTCTGAGAATTTAAGAGTCTCACTACTCTTACAGTAAAGAATCTCAGTCTAGAATTATGGTGAAACTTTCTTTCCTATAGACATAGTGGATGCTCCCTTGTCATGGTTACAAGCCTTGGTATAAAAAGATCATTAGAAAGATCTTTGAACAACTGTCCATTGATAATTTGTATGTGGTTATTAGATCGCTCTCTAAGATGACTTTTCCCCAAACTGAATAGCACCAAGTTTGACCAAGTCTGCAATTAATTGCATTCCCTTAATTACCTTGGTCGCCCTCCTCAGCCCCCATTCAAGTTCAGCCATATCCTTCTTATACACAGGTACCTGAAATTGTACACAATATTTCATGTGTGGTCTGACCTGTGATTTGTATGGAGGCAAAACTATGTTCTTGTCATCTGCATTTATGCTTCATATTTTAGGGATTCATTGTGGCAATCTAAATCACCGTCAGCGCATGAATCCCCATACATACGACATAACTAACACTGTTCAAGCTCGATAGGATGTAAAAAGTGATGTGTAACATGATTTAAATTCACTCTAGGTTTCCTAGAGAAGGCTGGACAAGAACAGAACTCAGGCAGAAGAATAACCTAGAAGTAGTGCAAACCTAAGCTTGGGGCCTGTAAGTTAAAGGACTGATAGCTCAATATCAAAAGACTTCACCATTTTTGGGTAAAATTTGAATTGTGTCTTTCTTGGTAGACCTTCTTTAACTCCTTCAGTACAAAAAACATTTTTATGCTTCAGGATATCACATTTTTTGATTTTTCATCTCCTCAGTCAGAACGAACTGCTTTTATTTATTTTTTGGAGTGACGCAGCATATGAGACTTTTTTTTTTTCAGGACAAGTTGTAGTTTCTACTTGTTCCATTTTGAGGTATGTAAGCATTAGTATTTTAATATTTTTTAATTTAAGTTTGAGAGAGAGGAGAGAGAAAAAATACCAAGTCTGCGATTTTTTCTAATTACCTTTTTCATTCCTGACCTAAAAGGGTATGTTCACACGGAGTTTTTTGCAGTAGGAAAGCTCCAGACGTTTTTTACACAGTGGTTTGACAAAAACTCGTCAAAACACTCGTCGAGGCGTTTTTTTCCTCTTTCTGACTGTTTGAAATGGGGTTTTGGAGACGGTTTCCGCGTCAAGAAACTCGTCAAAAAAACTCTGTGTGAAAGGGCCAAATAAGGAAATATATTTATAGTTCATGTTATTATGTATATTGGAATACTAAATGTGTTCTGGTTGATTTACTGTACTTTTTTAATAGATTTTTCAAAACATTGAGTTTTCTTTTATTTTTTTCAATAGTATAGTTATTCATTTTTTTCGATCCCATAAAACTAATGACTGACTAATTTTTTTACTTACAATATATATTTTACAGTTAATATATCAGTATGTTGTGCTTCTGCGTAAAAATATGAACAGGTACCTGTTATGCCCTTAGAGTCCTTTATAAAAGACTGCCTTGGGGACCTTTGACCAGTCCAAGGCTGTCTCCTTAGTGACCCCAGCCCTTATCATGTCACTAATCGAATTAACTGTAAAGATCAATGTTTCCCCGATCCCCGCAGTTACAGCAGTAGTGCAGCTGTGTATTACAGCCACCCTCCCAACGGTGATCATGCAGGTGCAATTGCAGCAACGTTGTGTCAAGGCGCCTGAACTACCTAAAGTTCTTGAAGTTTAAACTTATGGGCTTTGTAAAGAATTGAAACTAAAAATAAGATGGAAGTGATTTCCTAACCACCTCAATTAAGTTCTTAAAAATATAATTATTAATTATTACTTGAGTCCATTTTGAAAATTGTATAAACATTCCTGAGCTTTAGCTTCAGTGTTCATGATGCCCAAAAAGTACTTGGAATTTGTGAAAGAAAAACCAATATCTTCTAATCATTATGGATTCGGCTCAGGTATACATTCTGTTGAACTTAGATCCTTTCAAGTAACTAAACGTTGGCACTGGTGGTTCATATTACAATTTAGCTGAGGTTTATCTTCTGGAATTCTAATTTGACTTTGTTAACCTCTTAGGTCATTCCTAAGAACACAGATAAGGAAGTTTATTACGTGCACACATAACAATTGTAGCTGTAAATGCGTTTCTCTCATCTTTATTCATGAAGCCCTTGAGCTGACGGGAAAGGGTGATGGAACTATGTGCAGGCTGTCAACTCGCATAGACATGTTTTGCCTGGTACATCTTTCTCACCTTAGAAAAAGAACAGAAAACCAACGCTCAAGATGTAGAGAATTCCAGGCTTTAATAAACGCTGCATTTGTATGCGAAGAGAAGATGGCCACTTCTACACAGTTTGTATCTATCACTGTAGGAACACATAAAAAGAAAGATGCTGAACCTGCAGTATCCAGGACAGTCTATATCTCATTTTCTTAGCTTGGGAATTTTGAGAGTACAGTATCTGACTAGCTGATAGAATTAGAATGCATTGTGGCAGTGGTTTGGAGGAGGTGAAAAGTTAGAAATATAAAATTTACACAATGCCTTAACCCCTTCCAGCACTACACTGTACACAAGTACTTCCCACATAGTGCCATATATGTATGGCGCAGGCACAGAAGCTGTAATATAAGGGTCACACTACACTGCAATGTTAGGGTTTGTAGATATCTTCCCCGAACCGAAGATGTTTGAAACAGGGACGAGGCATGTAGCTCTTGATGCCCCTTTGTGTAGCCACGGATGACAGGTGAATCAGGCTGACACACATTAGGCCAGATAGAAGTGTATGGAAGTTCACCAACAGATGTGTCCTTCTTTATCTTTCTTCTTATCTCAACATTTTCTGAGATGTGTGGCACGAGATGACCAGCTGCGAAAACAAAGCATGATTTCATGATACTCTGTCGCGAGATGTCTATGCTATATGTGTCTATGTGTGACCACACAGTGGTTCTTGTTACAGGAGTCATGGCTCAAAATATATTAGACTGAAATGTAGATTCCAACAGACAATCAGAGAGAGAGGAATAAACACACAGACATAGCTCTAATGCTCAAAATACTCCTCTGAGGTTTATTGCCAAACTCAATTACAATGATACCATTCAAAAGTAGTGTAGGCTTGAGGTTAACCAATCACAGGCAATGGGACAATAACTGATTCAGCCAATAGCATACAATGAGAATATTTCATATTGACATACATTATATTTAAAATATAATGTTATAATTCTTCATTAGATTCTGATGTCAAGTTTGCAACTGGAGGCAAGAGTACAATAGAATCCTTATAAGCAGTTTTTTCTCATGGGGGAGTTTTTAGGGAGTTATATTCACATATTTAAAAATGTTGAGATAAAGAGAAATAATTGCACTTTATGTCTGGGCATTCAGCCAGGCTACTAATTGCAAGGTTACAGGAGAAACATTCAAAGATTACATATATTTCAGAAATAGAAGGGGGGGGGGTCATTGCAGGTGGAATAGTATTTTGCCTGCTTGATAACTCACAATGTAATTTAATACAGAGAATATAAGCATATTGACCAGCCATCACATTGTGATGTGAGTTGCAGCCTGGCAAGGGTTATATTAGCATGTCGTGATATTGTATTGCATTTGTTTCATGAGAAATTGGAGTCCTAAGGCCTTATTTACACGAGCGCTGCGCATCTCGGACATGAAAAACGGCAGTTTTTCACGTCCGAGGTGCATCCATTCTCAGCACTGTGGGACGCGATGTCACGCATCCACCATAGTTGAGAGTCTATGGAGGGATGCTTGATGCGTGAAAAGAACGGACATGTCCTATATTCCCACGGACCCTTCACACGGTCCGTTGAAACAACGGCTGTGTGAACGGCCACACTGAACTACATAGCTCCGTGGGAAGGCTGCTGTTTCAACGGCCGTCCCACGGACGTTTAACACGTTTGTGTAAATAAGGCCTTAATCAAATTTAAGCAAAGGTAAGTGTGGTCACGTCTGTATGTATATGATAAAGTCTGGATCAGCTCACATGTGTAGCACGTAATCCTCTCTAAAGAAGCAGTTCAAGAAAGCAGGAGCCAATAGTAGAAACATCTTCGATAAGTTGGGCCTACGTATGGCCCAAGACGTATACTCGTGTATAGACGTTTACACTTTCAGGAGCATGACTTTGATGACGTTTATAGAAAGGAATATAATTTATCCATGTTTGAAATACAATGCTTAGGTTCATGGTTGATGAGGGGCTCAAGGTGCTGAAACATAACACAGCACATGGACGGTGATTAAAGTTTTTTTATTTCTACAAGTTATTTCTATAGATCAGAGGTGTAATTTGAAGCTCTCGTGCTCTATCTATCTATCTATCTATCTATCTATCTATCTATCTATCTATCTATCTATCTATCTATCTATCTATCTATCTATCTATCTATCTATCTATCTATCCATCCATCCATCTATCTATCTATCTATCTATCTATCTATCTATCTATCTATCTATCTATCTATCTATCTATCTATCTATCTATCTATCTATCTATCTATCTATCTATCTATCTATCTATCATACAGTAAATCAGGCTTAATAGAACTTAAATTTTCTCTAATAAAGATTTTCATCTAATTGTCAGTATCTATTTAGTTTATTATATAATTCTCCATATACATATTATACTAGTTTTATGTATTTTCTTTCTTGCTTCTGCAGCTGTGTGTGGTCATTTTGCTTAGGGAGTAATATATACAGTGTATATATATATCTATATATATATATATATATATATATATATATATATATATATATATATATATACACATATACAGTATATATACACTACTGTTCAAAAGTTTGGGGTCACACTGAAAATTTTATGTTTTCCATGAAAACTCAGACTCATATTTATCAGATGAGTTGCAAAATGACTAGAAAATATAGTCAAGACATTGACAAGGTTAAATTATTTTATTTGAAATAATAATTTTCTCCTTCAAACTTTGCTTTCGTCAAAGAATGCTCCATTTGCAGCAATTACAGCATTGCAGACCTTTGGCATTCTAGCTGTTAATTTGCTGAGGTAATCGGGAGAAATTTCACCCCGTGCTTCCAGAAGCCCCTCCCACAAGTTGGACTGGCTTGATGGGCACTTCTTGCGTACCATACGGTCAAGCTGCTCCCACAACAGCTCTATGGGGTTGAAATCTGGTGACTGCGCTGGCCACTCCATTACAGATAGAATACCAGCTGCCTGCTTCTTCCCTAAATAGTTCTTGCATAATTTGGAGGTGTGCTTTGGGTCATTGTCCTGTTGTAGGATGAAATTGGCTCCAATCAAGCGCTGTCCACAGGGTATGGCATGGCGTTGCAAAATGGAGTGATAGCCTTCCTTATTCAAAATCCCTTTTACCTTGTACAAATCTCCCACTTTACCAGCACCAAAGCAACCCCAGACCATCACATTACCTCCACCATGCTTGACAGATGGCGTCAGGCACTCTTCCAGCATCTTTTCAGTTGTTCTACGTCTCACAAATGTTCTTCTGTGTGATCCAAACACTTCGATTCGTCTGTCCATAACACTTTTTTCCAATCTTCCTCTGTCCAATGTCTGTGTGCTTTTACCCATATTAATCTTTTCCTTTTATTAGCCAGTCTCAGATATGGCTTTTTCTTTGCCACTCTGCCCTGAAGGCCAGCATCCCGGAGTCGCCTCTTCACTGTAGACGTTGACACTGGCGTTTTGCGGGTACTATTTAATGAAGCTGCCAGTTGAGGACCTGTGAGGCGTCTATTTCTCAAACTAGAGACTCTAATGTACATGTTTTGTTGCTCAGTTGTGCAGCGGGGCTTCCCAACACAGTTAGCAATCACAATGTACCCTTAGAACACTGGAGTGATGGTTGCTGGAAATGGGCCTCTATACACCTTTGTAGATATTGCATTAAAAACCAGACGTTTGCAGCTAGAATAGTCATTTACCACATTAGCAATGTATAAAGTGTATTTCTGATTAATTTAATGTTATCTTCATTGAAAAAAACTGTGCTTTTCTTTCAAAAATAAGGAAATTTCTAAGTGACCCTAAACTTTTGAACGGTAGTGTATTCATTTATGCTGTTCACCGAACACTATAAATAACATGTTAACCTTACTGTTCAGGTTGTTATGAATATGGGAATGCCAAGTATCGATTGCGTTTATTCTTTTTTTTTTTATTATAATCCATTATAGTATTCCAAATCATTATTGTGTCTGCATATAAACGGCACAGATATCTGCTAGTTCATGTCTAAGACAATGCACAATAGGCATTATCTCAGGAAAACCATTGATGGCCCTTGTTAGGCCCATGGCTGCCACTATCAAACTGTCTGCCCTGATGATCTCTATGCATTGGCTGACTGTGGGAATGGCAAAGGGAGCCTCCTCCCTTTCTTGATGCCTCAGTCACTGTTGATCACACCATCTCAGGGGTTAAACATCCAGGATTGGAGTCTCTGAAGGTTACTAAAGGCATCTCTAATAAATATTGACTAGAAAAGGATGAAAAGATATTTTGATTTATAATTGTAAAAAAAAATCAAAATTTCTAAGGCTGGTTTTACACGAGTGTAACATAGGCACATTTCAACCGCGAGTTCCGGCCGGTAGTCTAGGCCTGACCGTGAGTCTAATGACCCAAACTAGCATCATAGATCATGGGATCCCAGTGCTCCTCGATTATGCTTGTGTGAAACTGGTCTTATGCTCATGCACATGGGCATTTTTAGGCTGTGTATAACCTGTGAGATGTAATGAGCCATAATATGGCACCCATATCAGTCTATGTGGTCATATTGTACGTCTGTATCCCTCCTGGCATGTTCCCTCAAATAGAATCTTATGGACACATTGTCCTTTAGAAGCTTTGCTTCTATGGGAGATGATCTCCATGCTTCGATATCATACAGAGGTACATTTGGCATCACGTGGAGTTTCTAGAGCTCCGTAGTATAGAGCCTTATGGGCCCTCTGTGCACAGGCTTGATGTGTGCATGAGGCCTTAAAGAGGTCACCACATTATAAGTGCCCTATCTCCTATATAATGTGATCGACGCTGTAATGTCTATAGCAACACTGTTTTTTATTTTGAAAAACGATCATTTTTGAGAAAGTTATGAGAAATTTTAGATTCATGCTAATTACTTTCTTAATGCCCAACTGGGCGTTTTTTTTATCTTTTGACCAACTGGGCGTTGTAAAGAGGAGTGTATGACGCTGACCAATCAGCGTCATACACTTCTCTGCATTCATACTCAGCACAGTGTTATCCAGCGAGATCATGCTGTGCTGTGACATACACCCATATTAACTTTACTGAAGTATCTTGACAGTGAATAGACATCACCTACAGCCAGGACGTGATGTCTATTCACAATCCTGACACTTCAGTAAAGTTTGTGTGGGATTTAATCGCTGCACAGATCACGCTATTGCTGTCATTCATAGCGTGATCTTGCATTACAACACCGATCAGATTATGTAGGAGATAGGGCACTTATAATGTGGTGACAGAGCCTCTTTAAAGAGTCTTTCTTTTACTTTTAATAGGCACTGTATACTCTGTATTAATAAAAAATAGTTTTGCCACAAGGCCAACTCTCAATCATTAAATATGAATACAAATAGCCCCTGGCAAATTTATATTCCTAATGTTACCGTGTTAACAAATCTGAGTCAAAGGTGTGAAATTCAACCCAAAAGAACGCAAGCAATCTGTAATCCAAATGTAAATTAAAAGATTGCAATGAGCCTAAGATTAACAGTTCTACTTTTGCTTAACACAAATCAGGTCACAAGTGGAAGAAATGTATTAATTCTATGCACACAGTCACTCATATATGCACTCATTGCAAATTGCTATCCAATGCAGAGATCTTGAATATGCTCAGGCTATGCTTTCCACATAATAATGCTTGACATAAAGCACTGACTGATATTAATTGAAGAGTTTTACAAGGATACAGAGTTTAAGCAAAGCCAATTGTTACATATATGCAAAGTATTTAATTTTCCCCTGTCTGCAGTCTGTAAAATTATAGTTATATACAGTATATTTTCCATAAGGTCTTGAACAATGGAAAGCACAAAACACAGTGCACTTATAGGATTTGTATATAAATGTTGGCTATATTCCCCTACTATACATCACGTTTTTTTTTTCTTTACAAAACAGGATTTAGTCTGCAGCTGTGACTTATTATTGGAAGACTTTATAGCTGTAAGCCAACATATTGCACAGGTGCTGAATTTCAATTGGAGTTTGCTTATCATACCAAAACATAGAAACAAAGAGATTGAATCTATATACTTAGGAAGAACTCTAATACATTCACAATGCTGCAAACACCGGTAGCAACATTGAGTTATTACTGAAGGACATTACATATTTAGTTGCACTGTTAATAATGACGTCTGTTGCATTATTTCATACCTTGTTACAAAACATAAAAACATCCTTAGATTTGAAAAAATAATAATTTTAATTAGTCAGAATTTTCATATGTTAAAGAAATATTAAGTATAGAAAATACACAAACAATAATCCCAGAAATTCCTCATTCAAACTCCTCCTCTGATTTCATTCTATTTTGTCGCATATTGCCATGACAACTGAGAAATATGTAAAATATTTTTCCATATGGGTACCTGGAGGTCAGCCTTTTTCCCCTCCTCAGTGTCCTGTTTCTAGCTATAAGACAACTGGCTGCAGCAGGAACCTTTCCCTTCTCCCCTGTCTGAAATATTGAATGATGAATCATAAGCCCTGCTGATAAGCAAAGCCCCGCCTTTCCACCATCTGTCATATATAAATTAAAGAGATCAGGACAAAATTACCCCTTGTGTTTTATGTAAGATTTCTAGAAGAATATCTGTTTCGGGAACATGCTGAAAATCCTAAAATCCTGCAGACGGACAAACAATGTAAGTTTATATTCTGTTTACATTATCATTCATTTCTAGGCTAAGTGTTCATTTAAGAGTGTTTTCTCTACCTTTTTTAATACATTTTAAAGTTCTATAATTTGAAATGTTTATATACCATAGATATAAATTTAGAAAGGCACAGTGTAAAAAAAAAAAAAAGATCTGGTAGGTTATAAAGCGGTTTTCTCAGTTAAAACATTTATCACTTATCCACAGAATAGGTAAGAAATGTATGATTACTGGTGACCTCACCACTGGGACCACCACCAATCACTAGAATGCTTGGCTGTTTCTGTCAGCCCATTCATAGACCATCGTTTCATTAAAACTCCAAGAAAGACTGTGGTAAGAAGGACTTGAGAACCCCATTCTAGTGATCGGCGGGATCCAAGCGATCATACATTTATCATCTATGCTGTGGATAGGTGGTAAATGTTCTAACTGAGAAAACCCCTTTAAATAACTATCCATTCTTACAGTACAGAACAGTGTTTTTAAAGAGGGATTTTATCAACTTTATTTTAATATCTATTAATATCTGACTTGTAATCATCCATCATGCATACAAATGTTGTAACCGTGTTCTAACAAAAATTTGTAAGTGTTGCCCATAACAACCAAGTAAAAAGCTGGGCTTATATTGGTTACCACCTATTCAGAACCCTATGTTGGCACCCCCCATATGCTGTATGGTCATACTGAGTACAATAAACATATGATGCAGTGCCTTGCCTAATTCTATGTGCCAAACAGTACGAGACTCAAGTAACATTTCCATATATTGTCCAAATTTTTTTATATAGTTGCTAAAATATCTATACTATACTGTGCCACCACCACCAGTCATTGTAAAAATGATATACTGTACAGTGCCACACAATGTAAATAGTAGCATACTGTGCTCAAATGATCCCACTATAAAGTGGCCAAATAAAAGTTCCATATATACATTAATCTAATAACAGTACTATACAATGTCTAACTGTTATACAAATAAAATTAAGATTTTTGGTGGTCATAACTAGAGATGAGCGAACTTATGAAAAGTTCGGTTCGGCAAGTTCGCCGAATTTCGTGCAAAAGTTCGATTCGGACCGAACTAGTTCTGACCGAACCTGTAATACAAGAAAGCCCCTAAAAATCGTGTATAACACTGTTTTAAAGCCCTAGAAGCCCTGTATAACACTCTTAGGTCACCCATGAGTGTATCCAAGTACTTTTGAGCTGTCTTTAATGCAAAGTTGGTGTCAAAGTTACGCCAACATGTATGGCTCTAGGAAAACGGATGGGACACGGAGATAACTAACAGAAACCACTGCACTTGTGCATGTTGTATGCTTAATGCATTGTTAAAAAACGTACAAAAATTAACCATTTTAGGCGGCTGATGCCTGCCAGGGTTCATACATATAAGGTGGTAAAAGAAGAAGCAATAGCTTTTGACAAGCCCTCCAAAAATTGACCCTTTTTATTGGCAGATGCCTGCCGGGGTTCTTCCATACATGGATGTAAAAGCATTAAAACAACAAGCAATGGCTTTTCACAAGCCCTCCAAAAATTGACCCTTTTTATTGGCAGATGCCTGCCGGGGTTCTTCCATACATGGATGTAAAAGCAACAAGCAATGGCTTTTCACAAGCCCTCCAAAAATTGACCCTTTTTATTGGCAGATGCCTGCCGGGGTTCTTCCATACATGAATGTAAAAGCATTAAAGCAACAAGCAATGGCTTTTGACAAGCCCTCCAAAACTTGACCCTTTTTATTGGCAGATGCCTGCCGGGGTTCTTCCATACATGGATGTAAAAGCAACAAGCAATGGCTTTTCAATAGCCCTCCAAAAATTGACCCTTTTTATTGACAGATGCCTGCCGGGGTTCTTCCATACATGGATGTAAAAGCAACAAGCAATGGCTTTTCACAAGCCCTCCAAAAATTTACCCTTTTTATTGGCAGATGCCTGCCGGGGTTCTTCCATACATGGATGTAAAAGCATTAAAGCAACAAGCAATGGCTTTTCACAAGCCCTCCAAAAACTGACCCTTTTTATTGGCAGATGCCTGCCGGGGTTCTTCCATACATGGATGTAAAAGCATTAAAGCAACAAGCAATGGCTTTTCACAAGCCCTCCAAAAATTGACCCTTTTTATTGGCAGATGCCTGCCGGGGTTCTTCCATACATGGATGTAAAAGCAACAAGCAATGGCTTTTCACAAGCCCTCCAAAAATTTACCCTTTTTATTGGCAGATGCCTGCCGGGGTTCTTCCATACATGGATGTAAAAGCAACAAGCAATGGCTTTTCACAAGCCCTCCAAAAATTGACCCTTTTTATTGGCAGATGCCTGCCGGGGTTCTTCCATACATGGATGTAAAAGCATTAAAGCAACAAGCAATGGCTTTTGACAAGCCCTCCAAAAATTGACCCTTTTTATTGGCAGATGCCTGCCGGGGTTCTTCCATACATGGATGTAAAAGCAACAAGCAATGGCTTTTCACAAGCCCTCCAAAAATTTACCCTTTTTATTGGCAGATGCCTGCCGGGGTTCTTCCATACATGGATGTAAAAGTATTAAAGCAACAAGCAATGGCTTTTCACAAGCCCTCCAAAAATTGACCCTTTTTATTGGCAGATGCCTGCCGGGGTTCTTCCATACATGGATGTAAAAGCATTAAAGCAACAAGCAATGGCTTTTCACAAGCCCTCCAAAAATTGACCCTTTTTATTGGCAAGGGTGAGTAGTAGCAGCACATTAAAAGACACTGGACGACAGTCACAGGACAAAGCCCTGTGGTGGGGCAGGCCTGCTTGTAGCAGACGGGCGGCAGTGGAGGTGTATTGGTGGTAGTAGTCGAGGTAGCCAACACAGACAGCAAGGGTGCAAGCAGTAGTAGCAGTAGTAGCAGCACATTAAAAAAAGAGACTGGACAGTCACAGGAGGACAAAGCCCTGTGGTGGGGCAGGCCTCAGGCCTGCTTGTAGCAGACGGGCGGCAGTGGAGGTGTATTGGTGGTAGTAGTCGAGGTAGCCAACACAGACAGCAAGGGTGCAAGCAGTAGTAGCAGTAGTAGCAGCACATTAAAAAAAGAGACTGGACAGTCACAGGAGGACAAAGCCCTGTGGTGGGGCAGGCCTCAGGCCTGCTTGTAGCAGACGGGCGGCAGTGGAGGTGTATTGGTGGTAGTAGTCGAGGTAGCCAACACAGACAGCAAGGGTGCAAGCAGTAGTAGCAGTAGTAGCAGCACATTAAAAAAAGAGACTGGACAGTCACAGGAGGACAAAGCCCTGTGGTGGGGCAGGCCTCAGGCCTGCTTGTAGCAGACGGGCGGCAGTGGAGGTGTATTGGTGGTAGTAGTCGAGGTAGCCAACACAGACTGCAAGGGTGCAAGCAGTAGTAGCAGCACATTAAAAAAAGAGACTGGACAGTCACAGGAGGACAAAGCCCTGTGGTGGGGCAGGCCTCAGGCCTGCTTGTAGCAGACGGGCGGCAGTGGAGGTGTATTGGTGGTAGTAGTCGAGGTAGCCAACACAGACAGCAAGGGTGCAAGCAGTAGTAGCAGTAGTAGCAGCACATTAAAAAAAGAGACTGGACAGTCACAGGAGGACAAAGCCCTGTGGTGGGGCAGGCCTCAGGCCTGCTTGTAGCAGACGGGCGGCAGTGGAGGTGTATTGGTGGTAGTAGTCGAGGTAGCCAACACAGACAGCAAGGGTGCAAGCAGTAGTAGCAGTAGTAGCAGCACATTAAAAAAAGAGTGGACATTACAGAATCCCATAGTAGCAGGCGGCAGTAGCAGGCGGCAGCGGCAGCAGCAGCAGCAATGTCAGATCTAATCAGTGGCATCAGGCACAGGGGTTTTAAAATCCTCACCGATCCACGCTTGATTCATTTTCAGAAACGTGAGATTTTCCAAGCTGTTGGCGGACAATCTTGTTCGCTTAGGGGTGACGAAGCCCCCTGCTGCGCTGAATATCCTCTCTGACGCTACACTGGAGGGTGGACAAGACAGTACACCCATGGCAAACTGGGCCAGTTCTTGCCAATGATCCAATCTGCTGACCCAGAAGTCCATGGGGTCTGGGATCAGCATTTCTGACGGAGAAAGGGCACAGTCCAAGTACGAGTGAACCTGGTTGTTTAGGTGCTGCACCTGGAGATGGTGAACATCCCTTTGGTGACTAGTGCTACGATGTGTGTCAGGTCGGGGTATTGGATGTAAAAATGTTGTCATCATATTTTCCAAACTGAATTGGCTGCTGCTGCTGCCGCTGCAGCCACGGCTGCCGCCTATTGCAGAGGTAGCTCTGCCAGAGGCGGTGGAACGATGAGACAGTGGGGAGCGGAGAGTGGCCCCCCGGTCAGACATGCTTGCAGCGGGTGTCTGCCGTTTGAAAGCCATGACAAGCTGGCTGCATAGCTTCTCTCTATAATAAGCCAATTTTGCCTCCCTCTCGGAAGGCGCAAAAAACTCCCCCATTCTGGCTTTATACCGAGGGTCTAAAAGTGTGGCTATCCAGTAGTCATCTCTTTGCTTCATGCTAACAATACGACAGTCAGCGCGCAAGTAACGAAGCATACAGCTCGCCATCCTGGCCAGCGTTTCAGAGGGCCCGGTTGGTTCCATCTCCGCCCCATACTGCCATGGTTGTCCATCATCAAGGTCGTCGTCAGACTCGTCATCACCACCATCACTGTCATGTTGTGCGGCTGCCTCGTCCCCTATCCCTTCCTGTGATTCCATCTCCAAATCCAGCTCCTCTTCAGGTCCTGTTTCCTCATCCTCCTCCTCCTCCTCCTCAACATCCATAGCCAGATGTGATCCTTCCTCCATCCTTTACTGAATCATCGCTGTGAGCGTTTGCTCCATAATGAATATCAGCGGCATAACATCGTTCATTCCGCTAGCGTCACGGCTCACAAATCGTGTGGCCTCTTCAAAGGGCCTCAAAACGCGACATGCGTCTCTAACCAGCTGCCAGTGCCTGAGCTCGAAATTATACTGGCTCCAAACGCTGCCCGTCTGCTGCATCAGGAAATCATTCACGGCTTTCCGCTGTTCGTACAGACGGTCCAACATGTGCAGGGTGGAATTCCATCGTGTTGGAACGTCGCAAATCAGGCTGTGTTCTGGGAGATTGTTTTGACGCTGCAAGTCCAGGAGGGCGTGCTTAAATGCATACGAACGTCTAAAGCGAACGCAAACCCTCCTGGACATGGCCAGCACACCCTTCAAACCAACATATGACTTTAAGAAGCGTGTTATGACCAGATTGATCACATGTGCCATGCAAGGAGCGTGTGTCAGGTGACCTAGACGCAGTGCAGCCACAACGTTCTTGCCGTTATCAGAGACAACATTGCCCAGTGTGAGTTTCAGAGGAGACAGCCAGCGTGCGATTTCCTCCTTGATGCACAGCAGCAGCTCCTCCCCTGTGTGGCTTTTCTCGCCCAGGCTCAGCAGGTGTAAGACAGCGTTGTTGCGCTTCACCTTGCACCTATGAAAAGAGGAGGGAGGAGGAGTGGAAGATACGCTGTGTCCTGTCGGGGACGGGAATACCTCCAAGGAGGAAGGCAAGGAGGAGGAGGAGTAGGAGGAGAAGGATGGTAGGCGCCTGGTGTCCGGAGTTGAACTAGAAACATACAAGCGTGGAGGTGGTAATGCCTGGCATTGCTGCGGTGGTGCATCGGACTGCAAAATATTGACCCAGTGGGCCGTGAAAGACATGTACTGTCCCTGCCCATAGTTGCTGCTCCACGTGTCGACGGTGGCATGTACCCTGCTGCACACGGATAATTGCAAGGACTTGGACACCTTTTCCTCCACATGCTTGTGCAAGGCAGGGACAGCTGTTTTGGAGAAGTAATGTCGGCTAGGTATTCGCCACCTAGGCTGAGCGCATGCCATCAATTGCTTGAAGCCGGCGGAGTCGACCAGGTGGTACGGCAGCGACTGCACCACCAACAACTTAGCCAGGTGTGAATTAAGCCGCACGACAAGTGGATGACTGGGTATATATTGTTGCTTATTGGACAACGATTCCGTAATGGATAACTGACGGGACATAGGAGGAGCACTAGATGACAGTGATGATGATGATGACAACGACATGGTGGATAAGGCCTGGCTACTACTTAGATGACAGGGACTCGGAGCAGCAGCAGCAGCGGAAGAGGGGTCTTCATTAGATGTACATGATGGTGGGGCATGTTGATTGTCCCACATGGCCTTGTGATGCCGTTCCATGTGTTTACGTAGAGCAGTAGTTCCTACATTGCTGCCCTGCCCACGCCTTACTTTCTGCTTGCAGATACGGCACTGTGCCATGTTTTCCTCCTCCGAGAAGGTACAGAAAAATTGCCACACGGCAGAGTACCGTAAAGAGGTAGTACCACGTCCACCACCACCACCACCACCACCACCACAACCACCCGAGCTTGCCCCTTGTCTGGCAGGCTTTTTTCGGGAGCCTACACCAGCATCTGTGTCGCCGTCACCGGCTCCTGAGCTGACCCTACCGCTGCAACGTTTTGCAGATTGACTTCTGCCCCTACCTCGGCTTGGCTGTTTATCACATCCAGTGCCGCCACTACTACCCTCCTCCTCTGACGCCGTCATCACCTCGTCACCTGGTTCCCACGTCCTGTCTAAAACAACATCATCATCATAGCCTTCCTCATCATCCCCGCCACTTCTGTCACTGTGTTGTGAATGTGATGTGACATCATGGCGGGCTCCATGCCCCCCCTCATTACTGCGTCTGCCACCACGGCTACCACCACCAACACCCCCACTACCGCAGCTATGCGTCTCGGTCACCGCTTCCACCTCCACCACCGCCGCAACACACTCCGTTGGCTGACTCGCGGAAAACAAATCATCATCATCACTATGTTGTTCAGTATCTTCCTTCGCACCCGAGGAGATGTCTCTTAGGACTCTCAGGAAAGATGGCTTCCCGCTAGGAAGGGGGAGCGAAGACATAGATGATGGAATGGAAACGCTAGAAATACCTATATTACTACTGTCACCGTGCCAAGGAACTGTAGAGGATCTGGAATCCAACGAAACCTGGCTTGAAGCCAGATCGTCAGAGTCTTCCTGCTGAGATGACCGCGAGCCAGCCAACCAGTCCACAATGGCCGTATTGTCTAAAGTAACCCGCCCACCGGAGGAGATGGACAAGTCTGGCTTGCTGATACTACTACTAGCAGGCACATGGCAGCTGCTACTAGTGGAACTGGGCACATGTCTTGTGCCACAAATGCTGCTACTGGGTCTGGCACCAACAGATCCAACATTTGGACTGGAAGAGGAGACGGCATGGGTGTTTCTTCCTCTACCCCGTCCTTTCACAACCTTTTTTTTCCCAGACATTTCAGAGCCCCTTTTAAAAGCGTATTCACACACGGACACTGGCTTGGCAAATGGCAATGAATGAGAATTTCAATCAGCCTCGCTGCAGTGCACTCAGGGAATGCTGGGCCTTGTAGTACTACTACTACCACTACTACAAAGGCTGCCTGTATTGCAAGTTGGATGCAATGGGGATGAGCCTCTTCTAAAAGCGTATTCACACACGGACACTGGCTTGGCAAATGGCAATGAATGAGAATTTCAATCAGCCTCGCTGCAGTGCACTCAGGGAATGCTGGGCGTTGTAGTACTTCTAGGCTGCCTGTATGGCAAGTTGGATTGTTATTCCAGGGAATGGGATGAGCCCCTTTTAAAAGCGTATTCACACACGGACACTGGCTTGGCAAATGGCAATGAATGAGAATTTCAATCAGCCTCGCTGCAGTGCGCTCAGGGAATGCTGGGCCTTGTAGTACTACTAGGCTGCCTGTATGGCAAGTTGGATTGTTATTCCTGTTAATAACGGCCAGGGATGAGCCCCTTTTAAAAGCGTATTCACACACGGACACTGGCTTGGCAAATGGCAATGAATGAGAATTTCAATCAGCCTCGCTGCAGTGCACTCAGGGAATGCTGGGCCTTGTAGTACTACTAGTCTGCCTGTATGGCAAGTTGGATTGTTATCCTGTTAATAACGGCCAGGGATGAGCCCCTTTTAAAAGCGTATTCACACACGTGACACGGACACTGGCTTGGCAAATGGCAATGAATGAGAATTTCAATCAGCCTCGCTGCAGTGCACTCAGGGAATGCTGGGCCTTGTAGTACTACTAGGCTGCCTGTATGGCAAGTTGGATTGTTATCCTGTTAATAACGGCCAGGGATGAGCCCCTTTTAAAAGCGTATTCACACACGTGACACGGACACTGGCTTGGCAAATGGCAATGAATGAGAATTTCAATCAGCCTCGCTGAAGTGCACTCAGGGAATGCTGGGCCTTCTAGTACTACTAGGCTGCCTGTATGGCAAGTTGGATTGTTATCCTGTTAATAACGGCCAGGGATGAGCCCCTTTTAAAAGCGTATTCACACACGGACACTGGCTTGGCAAATGGCAATGAATGAGAATTTCAATCAGCCTCGCGGCAGTGCACTCAGGGAATGCTGGGCCTTGTAGTACTTCTAGGCTGCCTGTATGGCAAGTTGGATTGTTATCCTGTTAATAACGGCCAGGGATGAGCCCCTTTTAAAAGCGTATTCACACACGGACACTGGCTTGGCAAATGGCAATGAATGAGAATTTCAATCAGCCTCGCTGCAGTGCGCTCAGGGAATGCTGGGCCTTCTAGTACTACTAGGCTGCCTGTATGGCAAGTTGGATTGTTATTCCTGTTAATAACGGCCAGGGATGAGCCCCTTTTAAAAGCGTATTCACACACGGACACTGGCTTGGCAAATGGCAATGAATGAGAATTTCAATCAGCCTCGCTGCAGTGCACTCAGGGAATGCTGGGCCTTGTAGTACTACTACTACCACTACTACAAAGGCTGCCTGTATTGCAAGTTGGATGCAATGGGGATGAGCCCCTTATAAAAGCGTATTCACACACTGGCTGAGTAGTGAGTAGTGGATGAGCCCCTTCGATTTCTGAATTCCTGCCTTTTAGATTCCTAAAGCTTTCCCTTACTGCACAGAGATGCTATCCCTACAGCTCCTGTCTGTAAAATGGCCGCTGAGCTCCGTGCATAGACTTTTATTGCAGGCTTGAGCCCGCCCCTATGCTGCCTCCCGAGTGGCTGGGAGAGCCGTTTGCAAGGCATTATGGGGTAGCCTGATGTCAGGTGATCTTCTGTAATCCTCCATTTTAGATGTAACATGTGGCAGGCGCCAAAATGTAGCCGGGTTCGGTCAAAACGGGTTCGGCCGAACCCGGTAAAGTTCGGATTCGCTGCGAACCGAACTTTTCCTGAAGTTCGGACCGAAACCGGGTTCGGTTGTCCCGGTTCGCTCATCTCTAGTCATAACCCTCGGTTCCAGGACATTTGTGGTGCCCTCTTCAGCAGTGGGATCTATTCATACTGTAAATTAATGAGGTGCATTATCAGGAATCTCCTAATATACAATACTTCTATTACTACAATTGCTTTCTTTATGGAATAAGGAACAGTCTTATCATTTTAGTGAATTGGTTCTTGCAGAGCAGCCAAGCAGAGATGCTAACTATTCCCTATATGAACCTGTATGTAGCCTGCGACTGTACCTTGTGGAATTTGGACTAACTGCGCCTTAAAAGGAAACCGCAATGGGGACCTCACCCTATGGAGGCCCTTATAACTTACCGCTTAACCTGGGCAGCAAGTGCCCTATTGCCATGCAGCACTACCACAGGAGAAATTAAGTGTTGCTTAATTATGAAATCAATGATCTCTATGTAATACAAGAACATGCTGAGTCCAGAGGGAGGGACGCTCTTTTAGATTTGGATCTTAATCTGGGTTACCACCATCTATTACCTCTAAATTCCAAAAAAATGTATTCTGAAGAAAGGTTTTCTAAACAAAAATAATAATAATAATAATAAAAATAATAATAATAATAATAATAATAATAATAATAATAATTTAACTCTATTAACTAGTTAATAAGATCTTCAGTCCATCATAGTAATTTTTGATTTTAAAGCTGACAGTATAAAATGCCAAAAATATAGAAAAGCGAATACTTATGCAAAAGTATATTGTAAATTCCGTTTAGACTCTGTAGAGCTACATTTTCTTGTCTAGATGGTGCCTTTGTGGCCATTAAGTACTCATAATTGCCATGCTTGGCTGAAATGTGTGCCTGTGTTTGGATGTCCTCCATTTAACATGGTTATGGGGTGTTAAATGTATCCCACGCTATCTGACAGGGTGGACAAGAGAATTCAAACGAGAGTCCCATAGATAGTCTGTAGAGTAACATTTAGAGAAGAACATTAGGTAATGAACATTGCACAAGATCAGGGACCCCTAAGCAGCTATAACTCTCAGACCTTTGCATAATTCTTTTTTGTACTTTTAACATAAATCTTAAAAGAAGTTAAGGTTATAGGTTGCAATACTGTTTGACTCTAGATTAGTCTAGTGTAGGATTTAATAGCATGTGAAATGGCTTGTTTTAAGCTTCTCTGTCCAAAGACTTACTTAATTGTTACCTTTATGTCAAATGCAGAATAAAATGTGTGTCCACTTTTGAACTTTAGAGACCTGCCCGTATTTTTTTTTTTAGAATTTCTTCTACCCACTTAATATCTGAGATATGTTAACACAGTGAATAAAAATGTATACTCAAAATAAAAAAATAATAATTGGACAGGGGTTGTATAATGGAATGCGTGTCACTACTCATACAGTACCTGTCTGGCCAACATCCGTCGCTTTGTCCCACACCCCCTAACTCTATAGTGGCACGTGTGGCTGACAAGCGATTAAAGGGACAGGCATAAAGGAATAGGCATGTCAGTTTTTGCACCTCTCTTTATTTAAACGTGGTCAGAACTGCCATGCCTCGTCTGAGCAACAAGGTGCCTTGGTTCCTGTTTATTTGTGAAGTTGTTTATATGACCCGGATTGTTTTGCCTTCTGCCCTAACTCGGATTTGTACAACTACGTTTCTGTGTATCGATTTTGCTGCCGCACTTTGAAGTTATCATCTGCAAGCCGTCAGCGGGTGCTGTTAGATTTCTATGGGAATGCAAACTGAGAATTTTCTGCTCAACGTCCATACCCTACTGAGGGGTATTTAAGGTGAAAAGTCAAATCTAATAGTGACACAGTGGGTCCACGCTCCTGTCCAGAGGCCTGACTGTGATAGGCTGTAATTGGATCAGAGGCGCAACTATCTATGGATGGCGCAGCCATCCTCCAATCATCCCCATCCCACCGGACATAAAAAAAAATAGTATACTCACCTCACCACTCATCTTCTCTTCCCCATGTCCCCTCAGGCTACCTCAGCATGTGGCAGAACACACAATGTCCTGAATATGCGACACAGTTCTTTAGTGCTAACGTCCTGACGCTGCCCAGCGTCAATGTCTTGTATCAGTTGCCCCACGCTGAGAAAGCCTGAGAGGAACTGGAGGGGAGGCGAGGAGTGCTGAGGTTAAAATATTTTTTTTAAAATGTATTTATGTTTAATATATACATTTTTTTGCATCTGCTTTTATTTTACGCTCTTCCTTCTGCCTTTTGCTATACTTTCTCCAGCATCTCAGTTGGTTGATTAGGACTCCGGGTTGAATCTTTCAAGCCATTAGATACTAAAGAGAAGTATGAATAATTTTTTTTTTCACATTTCTTTTTAACAAGATTATAATCAGGCAGAGAAAACACATAAGAAGAGATGTTCCAGATATAGAGAGCACGGCTAAATAAGGTGGCCTTAGCCAACATCTCCGGACAGGGGCGTAGCTAGAGGCTCATGGGCCCCGATGCAAAAATTCTTACTGGGCCCCCCGCAAACTTCTCATGGCCGACGGTCCGCTTTCAGCTGCATCGCTGGGTCTCCTAAGTGACCCAACAATGCAGCACTAGCAGCCGGGGGCGTCACTAAGGCTGGGTTCACACACACTATTTACGGACGTAATTCGGGCGTTTTAGCATTGAATTACGTCCGAAAATGCGGCTCAAAAGCGTCGGCAAACATCTGCCCATTCATTTGAATGAGTCTTACGATGTTCTGTGCCGACGGTCATTTTTTTTTACGCGTCGCTGTCAAAAGGCGGCGCGTAAAAAAGTGCCTGTCACTTCTTCAGACGTAAATGGAGCCGTTTTCCATGGACTCCATGGAAAACCAGCTTCAATTACTTCCGTAATGGACGCAGCAAAAGACGCCTGCACATGCCATTACGGCTGAAATTACGGTGCTGTTTTCTCCTGAAAAGAGCACAGTAATTTCAGCCGTAACAGATGCTGCCGTGTGAACATACCCTCAGGGCTTAAAATGTCCGGGAAATAGCCCCAATACATATGTGTATAGGATACAGCATAGCATATCTATAGCACTACGACCCTATAAACTATGGATAGGATTAGATACAGTGGCTGAGTAGACAGTATCACACATGATAGGATTAGATACAGTGGCTCAGCAGACAGTATCACACATGATCGGATTAGATATAGGGCCCAGCAGACAGTATCATACATGATTGGATTAGATACACAGCTCAGCAGACTGTATCATACATGATTGGATTAGATACAGGGCTCAGCTCGCTGACATTGCGTCTCCAGCGCTGGACCCAGGATAGGTAAGAATAATAATTTTGCTTCTTTATGTGTTACTGATTATTTTTGTGTTTGTGTTTTTTTTACAGGTTTGGTTGTTGGACTTCGGATACGAGGACTTCAATGACGGCGTTTTTTTTATTCTCAATAAAATGGTTAATGAGGGTTGTTTTTTTATTTCAATAAAATATTTTTTCTATGTGCTTGTATCTTTTTAAACTTTATTATCACCGCCTTAGTAATGGCCGCTGGCTGATTGACAACCTCTATTACTAAGGCGAGGCTTAATGTTAGCCGGTGCAGAGGCTACAATAACCCCCATTATTACCCCGGTACCCACCGCCACCAGGGGTACTGGGAAGAGCCGGGTATGAACCAGTACCCGACCATCTGTAGTGACGGGCAGGCATCGGGGTGGCCGCAGGCTGGTAGTATTAGGCTGGGGAAGGCCAAAAACAGTGGCCCTTCCCACGCTTGTAATGCTGCCTGCTGCTGCTGTGTTGTATCTGGCTGGTTATGAAAATTGGGGGGGACCCGAAATCGTTCTTTCCAATTATTATTATTTTTTTTTTAAATGACGTGGGGTCCCCCCCATTTTCATAACCAGCCAGATACAATAAAGCAGCAGCAGGCAGCATTACCAGGATGGGAAGGGCCACTGTTTTTGGCCTTTCCCCTCCTGATAATACCAGCCTGCGGCCACCCCAGTGGCCGACCATCACTACAGATGGTCAAGTACTGGATCGTACCCGGCTCTTCCCAGCACCCCTGGTGGCGGTGGGTACCGGGGTAATAAAGGGGGTTAGTGTTAGCCTCTGCATCGGCTAACACTAAGCCCCGCCTTAGCAATGGATGCTGTCAATCAGCCGGCGGCCATTACTAAGGCGGTATTAATATAGTTTAAAAAAAAACCACAAAGACATAGAAAAAATATTTTATTGAAATAAAAAAAAAAACCCAACACAACCCTCATTAACCATTTTATTAATAAAAAAAAAGCTGTCATCGAAGTAGTCCTGGAATCCGCCGTAGTCCAACGACCGAACCTGTAAGAAAACACACAAAAAATGATTAGTAACACGTGTTAGGGTATGTGCACACACACTAATTACGTCCGTAATTGACGGACGTATTTCGGCCGCAAGTACTGGACCAAACACAGTGCAGGGAGCCGGGCTCCTAGCATCATATTTATGTACGACGCTAGGAGTCCCTGCCTCGCTGCAAGACAACTGTCTCGTACTGAAAACATGTTTACAGTATGGGACAGTTGTCCTGCAGCGAGCCAGGGACTCCTAGCATCGTACATAACTATAATGCTAGGAGTCCGGCTCCCTGCACTGTGTTCGGTCCAGTACTTGCGGCCGAAATACGTCCGTCAATTACGGACGTAATTAGTGTCTGTGCACATACCCTAAGGCTTAGATACAGGGCCCATGTGTGATACTGTCTGTGGGACCCTGTATCTAAGCCTACCACAAGGTAGGCTTAGATACAGGGTCCAGCAGACAGTAATCTTATACAGTATAAGATTACTGTGTGCTGGGGCCCTGTATCTAAACCTACAGTGTGGTAGGCTTAGATACAGGGCCCAGCAGACAGGATCACGCATGGGCCATGTATCTAAGCCTACCATGTGATTGGCTTAGATACAGGGCCCAGCAGACAGGATCACACAATCTGTGATCCTGTCTCATGGGCCCCCTAAGCCTGCTACATCGTAGGCTTAGGGGTTGTGCAGTCCCTAAACATTGATGGCCTATCCTCAGAATAGGCCATCAATAGCTGATGTGTCGCCCGGGACCCGCCAATCAGCTGTTTTGAAGGGGCCGTAGCACTCGTACGAGAGCTGCTTCCCCTTCATTTCACTACTCGCTCACACTGTGAATCGCCGACACGGATTCACAGTGTGACCGGAATGAAGTGACAGGAATGAAGGGGAGCAGCTCTCGTACGAGTGCTGCGGCCCCTTCAAAACAGCTGATTGGCGGGTCCCGGGAGTCGGACCCCGCCAGTCAGGGCAAACCTTACCTTCCTCTTCGGCCGCGGCGGGAGTTCTGTAGTCTCGATGCTGTGCGCGGCGGCATAGCGCTGTGACGTCATGCGCTGCGCACAGCGCTTGACGTCAGGACCTCCGCTGCGATCCGGAACCAGGAAGGTAAGTAAAGTATGTTACTATAGTAACAGGGGCCCGCGGCCCGAGTTACTATAGTAACTTTTTATTGATGTGGTGCGGGGGGCCGTGGGCCCCCCTGGCTTCTGGGCCCGGTCGCAATTGCGACCGCTGCGACCCCTATAGCTACGCCAGTGTCTCCGGATCATCACTTTGAGGTGCTGTGACTCATTGCTTTCAATTGCCTATATGCTGGTTCTGTCAATGTAGAGATACACTGCCTGCTGATTATACAATGCTGGTGCTATAATGTGCGTCATAAATGCTGAGTAACACATAAGTGTCTGATACATTAACTCTAATAATGCATTTCAACAACAATATTGTTGTCCTTTTACATTTTGAACCTATTAAACTTCCCATATCCAACTCTATTAAGAAATGGAAAAGTTTGCAGAAAGATCTTTTACCATATATGCAGCTTTGAAAACTATATCATTGTTTATAGACAGATTTAATCTATAAAAGAAGTTGAGTAACCTTGTAAATGCATTACAATACTTTAGAGTATTAGAGTCTGTATTAGATTCCAATTGTTTGCTATTGGAACAGTTTGCATATGTGCAGACAGCGTTTTTTGACAAGCAGAAAAAATATGCCTCAAAATTGCTTTATCTTTATTTTAAGCGGTTTTCCCATGTTTTTTTTGTAAATTAAAGGGAATGTGTTGCGAGTTTTTTTTTTTTTTTTAATTGAACAGTTAGTGTAAAAATGATTAAACATTGTTCTAATTTTTTTCTTTTTTTCACTAGTCAGGAAATATTATAAATTAGATTCTAATTTATAACACTTCCCAGTGCTGGTCACTAGATGGAGCAATTCCCAAAATTGCAGCATTGCATGTGGTAAAGCAACCACATTGCTTTATGCTGCAAAATTTGGGAAAACTCACTCGCTCTAGTGAGCTCTCAGAATCCCCCCTCCTTTATCCTGGCTAGTGCCGGGAGAAACGAGGGGATTGAACGGTCAAACCTCCTACACTGTGTGTCGCCATTTTTTGAGCTAACACACAGTGTAGTAGGTTAACATACACTAGTAAACACACAGTAAAACACGAACATACATAGAAATAACTTACCTGCTCCAGTCGCCGCCGCTCCCTCCGGTCCGTCCACTCCGTCTGCTACCGCCGATCCAAGTGCACAAGTCCGGAAGCCGCGACCGGAAGTAGTAATCTTACTGTCCAGCCGCGACTTCCGGTCTACAGGAAAATGGCGCCGGGCGGCGCACAGTTCAACTTGGACTGTGTGGGAGCGGCGCATGCGCCGTTCCCACGCAGACGGCGTACAGCATAGTGAATGGAACGGGCCCCGTTCGCATTCACTATGGGACTGTAGCTGCCATATTCCATGTCTGTATGTGTCGTTAATCGACACATACAGAAATGGAAAAAAAAATGGCAGCCCCCATAGGGAAGAAAAAGTTAAAAAATAAAAAAAAGTAAAACACAAACACACAAATAAATATAAAAGTTTTTAATAAAACACTAAAATCAAACTGATGTAAAAAATTTTTTTTTCGTGACACTGTTCCAGATTTTGCAACCCCTATCTGCTATTGCAGCAGATCGGCGCTGCAATGTAGATAAGAGTAACGTTTTTGGCCAAGTTATGACCATTTTTGTATTTATGCAAATGAGGCTTGCTAAAGTCCAACTGGGCGTGTTTAAAGTAAAAGTCCAACTGGGCGTTTATTATGTGTGTTACATTTGGGCGTATTTACTTCTTTTACTAGCTGGGCGTTCTGACGAGAAGTATCATCCACTTCTCTTCAGAACGCCCAGCTTCTGGCAGTGCAGACACAGAGCGTGTTCTCGAGAGATCACGCTGTGTCGTCACTCACTTCCTGCCCCAGGTCCTGCATCGTGTCGGACGAGAGAGGAAACATCGGCAGCAGAGGCTACAGTTGATTCTGCAGCAACATCGGCGTTAGCAGGTAAGTCGATGTAGCTACTTACCTGCAAACGCTGATGCTGCTGCAGAATCAACTGTAGCCTCTGGTGCCGATGTGTCCTCGCTCGTCCGACACGATGCAGGACCTGGGGCAGGAAGTGAGTGACGTCACAGCGTGATCTCTCGAGAACACGCTGTGTGTCTGCACTGCCAGAAGCTGGGTGTTAACGAACAGAAGTGGATGATGCTGATTCGTCAGCATCATACACTCCCATTCCTAACGCCCAGCTAGTAAAAGAAGTAAAAACGCCCCGATGTACACACATAATACACGCCCAGTTGTACTTTAAGGCTGGGTTCACACGTGGCGGAATTTCACTTGAATTCCGCTGCGGACACTCCGCAGCGTTAATCCGCAGCGGAGCCGTTTCTCCATTGACTTCCACTTTAATTTAGAAGTGTTCGTTTAGACGTTGAGTAAAATTCCGCTGCGGAGCATAGGCTGCGGAGCGGAATTTGGTGTCCGCAGCATGCTCTGTCTGTTGCGGAGCAGTGGCGGACTGGTTGCGGACTCATGGCGGAATTTCTCCATTGACTTCAATGGAGATTCTAAGTAATTAAGTCCGCAGCTGTCATGCACATGTTATGTGTGGTGCGGAGCGTATTGGTTTTTTAACATGACATTTCTTCATTCTGGCTGGACCTATGTATTTATAGGTCTACAGCCAGACTGAGGAAGTCAATGGGGCTCCCGGAATTACGGGAGCGTTGCTAGGAGACGTCAGTAAATAGTCACTGTCCAGGGTGCTGAAAGAGTTAAGCGATCGGCAGTAACTGTTTCTGCACCCTGGACAGTGACTACCGATCCCAATATACAGCTACCTGTAAAAAAAATAGAAGTTCATACTTACCGAGAACTCCCTGCTTCTGTCTCCAGTCCGGCTTCCCAGGATGACGTTTCAGTCTAAGTGACGGCTGCAGCCAATCACAGGCTGCAGCGGTCACATGGACTGCCGCGTCATCCAGGGAGGTCGGGCTGGATGCCGAAAGAGGGACGCGTCACCATGACAACGGCCGGTAAGTATGAAATTCGTTTATTTTCACTAGGGAAAGTGCTGTCCCTTCTCTCTAACCTGCACTGATAGAGAGACGAGAAGCACTTTGACCGCAGTCCGCAGCAGCTAGTCCGCATCAATTTACTGCACATTTTGGGCAGATCTGCCGCAGAATCTGCAACGCAGATTCTGTGCGGCATTGATGCGGACAGTTGCAGAGGAAATCCGCCACGTGGGGGCATGCCCTTACTGTAAACACGCCCAGTTGTACTTTTGTAAGCCACATTTGCATAAATACAAAAATGGTCATAACTTGGCCAAAAATGCTCGTTTTTTAAAAATAAAAACGTTACTGTAATCTACATTGCAGCGCCGATCTGCTGCAATAGCAGATAGGGGTTGCAAAATCTGGTGACAGAGCCTCTTTAAGTCTTTCAGCATTAAATTAAAAGGAAACAGAACACAAACTTTCTTTCACTGTTTTTTAGTCTGTATATATATATATATATATATATATATATATACACACACACACACACACACACACGTGTGCAATGAAATGCAGAGACATCGTATTTGTATGCAAAGTGCAGCAGCTCGAAGAATTCTTAGAAATTTATTTCACCTATTGACACCTATTTTTACATGCTGCTGCTTGCTAGGATTGGAATTTTGTTTGACTAAGCATTATACTGAATAAATAATGATCAAGTCAAGACCTTGCAACAACTAACGTTATATAATATACATAGCAAGGGGTTTGTTTATCAAAATAAGTGGTTTATTATTTTGCTTCATATTTGTTAGTGTAAAAGGCTATGTTCACATGGAGTATTTTGCAGGCAGAATTTCTGCCTCAAAATTCAGTTTGGAAGTTTGAGGCAGATTTTCCTCTCCCTGCACGCCGATTTTCGCGGCGTTTGGGCGCTGCGGGCATAAAACGCCGCAAAATACGCTTTCTCTGCCTCCCATTGAAGTCAATGGGAGGTCAGAGGTGGAAACGCCCGAAGATAGGGCATGTCGCTTCTTTCTCCCGCGAGCCGGTTTTACCACTCGCAGAAGAAAACCTCCCCCGCCTCCCATTGAAATCGATGGGAGGCATTTTCGGGCAGT
Source organism: Rhinoderma darwinii (assembly GCF_050947455.1). Lineage (NCBI taxonomy): Eukaryota > Metazoa > Chordata > Amphibia > Anura > Rhinodermatidae > Rhinoderma > Rhinoderma darwinii. The sequence goes on from NC_134690.1 coordinate 375,379,238, forward strand.
TTTTGACAAGCTTTTTGACACGGTTTCCGCGTGAAAAAACTTGTCAAAAAACTCTGTGTGAACTTAGCCTAAGGCTATGTTCACACTGAGTATTTTGACGAGTTTTTTGACGCGGAAACCGCGTCACAAAACTCGTCAAAAACGGCCCGAAAATGCCTCCCATTGATTTCAATGGGAGGCGTCGGTGTCTTTTTCCCGCGAGCCTCCACCAGAATGTTTAGACATAAAAGCTCCTGTATACTCAGTTCTCTGCTAAAACATAAAGAACAGAACTTATCTGTTTTCTCTTCTGTTATGCGGGCACTGTGGTATTGTTCCCATCTCCAGAAGTTATATTGCGTGTGGACAGGTCTATGTACATATAATGTATATATATATATATATATATATATATATACATATGGGCTTTTGTTACATGTCTGTATTTTTGGCCTGTGTTCCCTCCATTTGTATTTTGCCAAAAACAAGAACAGATTTCAGAAAATCTGTTTTAGAAAAAAACATTTTCTTAAAACACTGACCACAAATGCAGCTGTGTAAAATAAAAAGTCATATATGTGTGTGTGTGTGTGTGTGTGTGTGTGCCGAAAACTCGACTCGGCCCTTGATATATATGATTTGCTGCCCCTTTGATGGAGCCGTATTTGAGGCCCCATAATATGTTGGGTTGACTACCTCTGGTTTAGTAGTCTTGCCTGTTTTGGGCATATTACGCGATAAAGAGTATCTGCTCTTGGTCTGCCACCAACTTGCTTGGATATTTATATGTAATGAAATTATGAGAGCGCTGAATGTTCTAAAGACAATTTATCCATATAATAGGCAATTCAAAATTATGAAGTTGAATTGATCTTGTTATCTGGAAGGGTTCATTTTAGGTTAATGGATGACACAATGAATTATAATGTAGATTTATATAATTTTTTCAAGAACAGCAGACCTGGTATTGTAATACTGATATTCCATGTATATCATGTACTCTTAACTGTCTGAATTTGAAAGGTACCAATTTCGTATTCACGCACCAATGCTTTGTTTTTGGATGCCCTGCATAAGAACATCTAATCTATGAAAACTATACTACACTATTAAACCGAACTAGTTCGCTATAAATTTTTAGTTCTTTTCTTAAGCAGATAAGTTAATGTCTGATGGCTTGAAGACTGAGCAATGTTAGGGTTGATCCAGCAGAGATATTAATTGCAATGTGTTCTCACTGCCAAAAGCATTTTAGAAAACGACAAAGGCATAAATAAAGCCAGCATATACCCTTGGAGAAAAACAACGGTGGAATGAAATCCCTCAAAAGGAGGAAAAGAACAAACATATATTGAGAAATAGTAAATGTTGTTTATGTTGCCTTCACTTGTTTAATGGGTTATTGCAATTCACCAGATGTAGTGAACAAAGAGTCAACATGTTTTGAAACCTTCTCTAAAAAATATAAATTGCTGTTGCCCTTTCTAAAGTTCGTTAATGTTTTGATTTGTATATTATACGTTCTTGGGTAATTTCTGGGAATAGGACAAAAATTAGAACACAAAACAGGAAAACTGGGACACAATGAAATGGACAAATAGTTAATGCCTGCTATGTTTAGTGCACGTCCAACTAGGACTTTAGTTTGTCTGCAATGTAATAACTGCGTAACCCCAGTTGTGTATTAATGTGTGTGCAATTTCGGAAGATTATGCCCTCCTGGCCGAATAATCTGGTCTCACATGAATGTGTTCTACACAAATATATTCATAACTACATAGAGTATCTAGCAGTACTTCTACTTTACCACAATTTTGTCCAGGAGGGTAGAATTTATTCAGTGACACCTGGTTTATTTGCTTTCACAGTGAGGGAAGAAGATGCCTCCCAAATGTGTACAATCTCACCGAGAAGAACATTTAATGGTACAAGGAACATCCTATTGGGAAGAAAAAGGCGGAATGGAAAAAGATATCAATTCACATTATTAAGAAGTTTAGTCCTCCATGTTGTCAGTTAAGTAATGTTTTGATGACAGGTGAATGGAGTGAAGTACAGATGGAGTGGAGCTGAATTTGTCATTTAAACCTTTGGGCCTGCATTATTTGTTCATTTTGATAACACTCTTCAATATAGTGAATGCAACAGTTTTACCTGCAGTTCTGTTTTAATCTACAGATAACACTTTGAAGCAGATTTGTTAATATATTTCCACCAGTTTTCTGGACTAAATATGGAAAAATCTTAAGTTTTGGCTGAACTGCATATTTATATTGCCCCTATGCAACTTATTCTGTCACGCACGAATGTGTCAGGAAAAGTGTCACAACTTTAGGGACTCGTTTAAGTTTTCCACAATTTTTCTAGAAAGTGTCAGAAAAAAACCACTAGGTCTGACCTGTTTTTTTCTCCCTAAAACAGATGAATTAAAAGTGTAGGGTGTGTGCCCTGTTAAATCAGGTCTACACTGCTCTTAAGGAGAGACTGATGCATACTCTATTGTGATTTGTTGAACCACGATAGAAAAAAATTAAAAGATATCACAGAGTCTCATATAACAAACTATGGAGGAAATCTATTAAGACTGGTGTTTGTTTGCTGGAAAAAGATGCAACACAATGAGTGGTGAACATCTCTTAATAAATGAGTTGCATCTTTTGGCTGGCCATGCGCTACAACTGGCGTAACAATCACGGTCGCACTGCCGGGACCTCAACCACGATCGGGCAAAGGGTAAAAAAATTACTCACCTCGATGCTCCGCTTCTTCCTGCAGGCTACCATATCAGGCTTAGGAGCATACAAAGTCCTGATGCCAAGCAGAGTCATTTGCCACTTTTCAATGCTAGAAAACTGGTATAGAAAATTCCCCCCTATGTGTTTAAGGGTATATGTGTATGTGCGTAGGTTGATTTGTTGTACAGGCAATTTGTGGCTCTCCAACTGTTGTACCCAGCATGCCATAACAATCTGCAAATGCTGGATGGCCTCAGATGGGAGACCACAAGTATAGTGTTGCTATCCTGTCCTATCCAAAATCCAGCTGTACAATAGACATAATATCTGTAAATAAATAACCCTCTCCACCAATGATAATGAGATGACTGCTGACTCTAAACCAGTCTACACAGAAAAGCTGAAAAGTGAGCTGCAGAAAACAAGAAATAATAAAATCTCTTGATGGCACATTCCCTTTAAATAACTGAAATAACTCGGGTGTACTTATTGTTGATTTGGACCTTTTTTTTTTTTTAGACAATCCTATGTTGGCTTTAATTTCATATACACTATATGGACAAAAGTATTAGGACACCACCTACATATTACACCTACAGTAGCTTTTATGACATCCCATTCTAAAGCCATAGGCATTAATATGGAGTTGGTCCCCCCTTTGCAACCAAAACAGATTTTTCTGGGAAGGTTTTCTACAAGATATTGGCGTGTGTCTGTGGAAATATTTTGCCTATTCATCCAGTAGAGTATTTGGGAGGTCAGATACTGATGTTGGATGAGGGGGCTTGGCTTTCAATCTCCCTTCTAGTTCATCCCAAAGGTGGGGTCAACCCAGGCCCGTCAAGTTCTTCCACATGAAACTCTCCCAATCATGCCAAATCGTGGCTAAGTTGCAGTGGTTCCTAAATACTTCCACTTCGCAATAATGCCACTCACAGTTGATCGTAGACTATCTAGGAGGGAAGACATTTTACAAACTGACTTGTTGCAACAGTTGCATCCTATTAAAGGAACACGCTCGAATTCAGTGATCTCTTTAGAATGACCCACTCTTTCACAAATGGCGACTGCTTGGCGAAGTGCTCGATTTTATACACCTGTGGGAATGGGACCGAATGAAAGACCTGAATTCAATGATTAACCCGTTAGTGACCGGCCCATCGTGTTTCTACGTCGGTCACTAACGGGCCTTATTCCGATGCCATAGACTTTTTACGTCGCGGCATCGGAATAAGTTTACAGAGCAGGGAGCTGTCAAATATCCCTGCTCTCAGCTGCTAGAGGCAGCTGAGGGCTGGGAGCGTCCCTGCTCTGCCGTGTGAGATCGATATTAGTATCGATCTCACACGTTTAACCCCTCAGATGCGGTGCTCAATAGCGAGCACCGCATCTGAGTGGTTTTGGAGAGAGGGAGGGAGCTCCCTCTCTCTCCCACCGACACCCGGCGATACGATCGCCGAGTGTCTGTGTCTGCGATGGCATCCGGGGGCCTAATAAAGGCCCCCAGGTCTGCCTGTAGTGTATGCCTGCTAGGTCATGCCTCTGGCATGACCTAGCAGATGCCTGTCCGTTTTAAACGGACAGGCATAATACACTGCAATACAAAAGTATTGCACTGTATTATAAATGCGATCGCAGAATCGCATATTATAGTCCCCTAGTGGGACTAGTAAAAAAGTTAAAAAAAAGTTTAATAAAGTTAATTAAAAAACTATTTTGAAAAAAAAATGAAAAACCCAGCTTTTCCCCTTACACAATGCTTTACTATTATAAAAACAAAATAAAGTTAAACAGTTACACATATTTGGTATCGCCGCGTCCGTAACGACCCTGACTATAAATCTATTACATTATTTAACCCGCACGGTGAACGCCGTAAAAAAATTAATAAAAAACGATGGAAAAATTGCTGTTTTCTGTGAATACTGACTTTAAAAAAATGTGATAAAAAGTGATCAAAAAAGCCCTCATACAACCACATCGGCAAAAAAATAAAAACGTTACGGCTCTTCAAATATGGAGACACAAAAACAAATAATTTAGAAAAAAAAGCGTTTTTACTGTGTAAAAGTAGTAAAACATACAAAAACTATACAAATTTGGTATCGTTGCAATCGTAACAACCCGCTGAATAAAGTTATTGTGTTATTTATACCACACGGTAAACGGCGTCGATTTAGGACGCAAAAAAGAGTGGCGAAATTTCAGATTTTTTTCTATTCCCCCCCAAAAAAAAGTTAATAAAAGTTAATCAATAAATAATATGTACCTAAAAATGGTGCTATTAAAAAATACAACTTGTCCCGCAAAAAACAAGACCTTATACAGCTATGTCGACGCAAAAATGAAAGAGTTAAAGCTCTTGGAATGCGACGATTGAAAAACGTAAAAAATAGCTTGGTCATTAAGGTCCAAAATAGGCTGGTCATTAAGGGGTTAAGAGGTGTGTCCCAATACTTTTGTCCATATAATGTATGTGAATTTCTTTATATAACATTGTCGACCATTACATAAGAGCTAAGGAGCAATATTTTATTATTTTCGTCATTTTATTTGTATTTTTAGGGGGTTGTTAATTAAGACTAATCTGTATCGTGGACAACAGATCTCCCTTATTGGTATATAAGCGGGAAATGCTTGATACCTGATAAATAGTTGTTTATTTTTTCTTCCAATCCGTACCAATTCCTACAACTCATGAACAAGTCACTTTCTGAAGTTTTTTAGATCAAATGTCAGTGTTCAACAAGCTGTCGAAATCTGTCAGAATCATTTTTCCGAACCAGTGAAATGTCAGCTACACAGTGATAGATTTACACATTTTTAGGGAGTAAAAAGAGATAGAAATTTTGATATGGTAAGAGTTTATGTGAGGATATCAATAACCCATTATAAGATATGACAAGTTAAAAAGTCCTATCCTATCTGGAGTAGATAACTGGGTCACCTTGAACTAACACACACTCTGCAAATTGTGTCATTTTTGGTCCAAGTGCTACAGTGCATGCCACAAGAAAGCAAATTGCTGGAAATCAATAAAATCAAAAGTTAGTCTAGAAATGTATAGTAAAAAGTTATTCTAAAAATACTTCAATAAGTGGTTGCACTGATCGACGATACAGCGCATTGATCGACGCTCAAAAGCTCCATTCACAAGGAGCAATGATTGTTAATGTTTTGGGACGATTTGACGCTAATACGATCGCTCGTTCCCATACATTTGCATCATGTTGGTAGCACATAACCCTATTTACATGTGCTGCCGACTGGTGACCAATTTTTTTGGCCGCATTAAAGATCCGATCAACCAAAGAATGAACATTTGATCGGGATTGAGCGTTCGTATGAACACTTGTTTGCCCACTCATTGGCCTGTGATAGAGCCTGTATAGAGGCACATGGAGTCCCTGCAGCTCCATACTACAGAACCATAGGCACTCCATGTGCAGCTTCATATTATGGAGATTATGGAGATATTTAAAAAAAAAAAATTTAATCTAAAAATTACAGAATGCAACAGAAAGAAACTCTGTATCCGTCTACATGAAATTAAAAGCATACAGTAGGGCCCAATTTAAAATGGGAATGGCACAACCAAATACCACCATCTATTGTCTTGTGTACTATATTGCATATAGAAGTCGTCTATATACACTAGTATATAAATATATATATATATATATATATATATATATATATATATATATATATATATATATATATATATACACATACATACAGATGTAGCCATCTTTAACTTGATTCTGATAACTTGCTGCAGTGTGATATCACACAACAAAAGCCATTGAAAAGTCAGTGAAAATGTCTCGATAAGAGATCTAGCTATTGTTTGTTTAATGCGTTAAAAGTCAAGGTAAAGACGGCTACATCTGTATGTATGTATATATATATATATATATATATATATATATGTATATATATATGTATATATATATATATATATATATATACACACATACATATATGTATATATTACTGCACTGATTCTACATATAATCTAGTACATTGCTGCGGTCTGTACACTTTCTTAGCATATAGAATCAGTGCTGCAGTGTCTGTATACTAGTATATACACATAGCTGCACTGATAGAATATAAAATACCACAACAGCAGTCTGCAAATATTTCTGCCCCTATAATTAAAAAGAAAATGGAAAAAAAAAACAACACTAAAGGGGACCCAGTGCAGCTGCACCATTTGCTCTATAATAAAACCAGTTCTTGAAGCAATACATTCTAGGCTGTGTAAGGCCTCTAGGGGTCTTACTACTTGTATTTCGGTACAACTGTGTTATTGAGATTTGTTAGTTGTAGTTCACCAGGCAGCCACATGTGTAATGGCAGCTATCATCACCATGTATTAAAATGTCTGGTACCAACCACTGTGTGTAGAAACCTTTAGAGGAAGAACCAACTAACAGGACAGTCCTACTTAAGAGTCACGCTGAGCACGACTCATTTGCCGAGGTTTTCAACTCGTTTCTAACAAGAATAGTGTCCTGGTGACCTGGTTTTAAAATACTTGCAGATTCATCAACAGGGCCTGTAATGAAAGTGGTCTGCGGATGTAGGTAACTGGCCACAATATAGATCATTCCAGGAGTAAAGGCAATAAGCCCTTTGAAGTGGCGAGCAATTTTATTGCATGTTGTTGGGCAATGTATCATGGATAGTAAAACCCAAAGCTGGGGGCTTATCAATTTTAGAGACAGGGTTTGACTTTTGAAACATAAGGCCTAATTTGTACAAGATTCAAAAGATTGTCAAATGCACATTTGTTTATCCAAACTAAGGCTTTCTTCAGACGGTGCAGATTTGATGCAGATTTTGTGTGTATTTTTTAAGGCAAAAACAGGAACGGAACTAAACATAAAAAATATATTAAGGAATGCCTTAAAGTGTCTTCTTTCCTGGACCCAATACTGGTTTTGGCTTTAAAAATGCATGTAAAATCTGCCTCAATTCTGCACTGTGTAAACAAGACCTAAGGAGCCATATTGAGGTAAAATGCGAAACAATTAACTACTTAAAGAGATTATCCAGGCTTCTAAAATTGATGGCCTATCCGTGAGGGTCCAACTCACGGCACCTCTGCCGATCAGCTATTTCAAGGGGGCGTGCCGTTACATTTGTAGGGTCCGTGCAAGGTATTGCACCACTGTCCCATTTAAGTGCAAGTACGAACGAGGAGGAAAACTATGTAAAAATATGTCTAAGCGCTCGTCCACACGTAGCGGAATTGCTGCATATTTTCAGTCCGGAATCGCGGATGGAAAACACGCAGTGGAGTACAGTAGCAGCAAAGTGGGCGAGACTTAACAAATCTCATCCACACGGTGCATATTTTTCATACCGCAGCATGTCAATTCCTGCTGCGGAAAGTGGACTGAATTGCTGCTTTTTTCTGAGAAGATCTCACCATCTCCCAACATTGTGAAAAACGCAGCAAAATACGCACCATTTTCTGCAGTCAAAACACAGGAAATGGTGCGTTTTTGCCGCAGCGGAAAGTCTGATATTTTCAACGAAATTGTTGCAGAATTTTTTTGCAACAATTCCGTTATGTGTGGACAAGCCCTTAGACAATAAAAAAGGGTTTTACATGGTTGGGGTCAGATCTAGGCCTGAGTGTTTATCCATTGTTTCTCTACCCTCAGGAAAGCAGAAGACTACTGATTTTTAGGCCTTTCTGTTAATTCTCCCTTTCATTTTGTAACTGGTTTGCTTGTTTTTGCATGCCTGTTTCTGGTAATTTTTTTAAAATATTTTTGTAAACACTGTACTTAGTATATTAAAGCTTAAAACTTGAATACATTTAGTCCTTGTATGCTCTAAGGAATCCATGAGTGCTGGTGTGCAGTGTGTGTATTTTGTGGTACCTATCATCCCCGATATCAGTAGATGGTGGCAGCAAGTTGTGCATCTGGGGTGTGTTAAATGTGTTGGGGGTTGTGTGGGGGTTGCTCAATTGGCAACCTGAGTGGAAGGTAAGTGCAAGATTGAGTGGAGATGGATTAACCCTGTGCAGTCGCACCCACTTACGTGCTGTGAAGGTGTGTATGTAACTTCAAGGACTGTTGATGAATCTATCTATCTATCTATCTATCTATCTATCTATCTATCTATCTATCTATCTATCTATCTATCTATCTATCTATCTATCTATCTATCTATCTATCTATCTATCTATCTATCTATCTATCTATCATCATCTTTTATAATTAAAAGGAGTAGAAATAAACACAACAGCATTAGTTTTTATATACAAATGCCAAAAAGAAAAAAAATCACACACCTCCTCACTGTCACATGCTGCTTTTTTTTACTGCCAAAAAGTGACATCTGAGCAATAAACACGTGGCAGCTCAAGTCACTTTCTATTTCGGGAGACTCTCGGACATTCCAAGATAGTATGTTAGTATAACTTACTGTAAATCGATGACCACCATCGATAAATGTAAAATAACAATATTTTCTTGGTACCACATATGGTATGAAGGTGGTAAGTTCTACATCTGTCGGTTCGTCTGTATATATGCTATACAATTATGCTCCTGTATGTCTGTAAACATGAAAGCTTCCATATATCTACTGTTAGGTTTATACTCTATACGTGAAATTATTTCTTATGTGTTATTGCTTTGGCTAGGCAATTTTATCTACTGAAAATGAGATGTTGTGTTTTTAAAAGTGAAAATCAGCAAAGTCAATTGTAAAAGCAAAGAACATCTTTGTCAGGTCCATCACTTCTTGCTAGAGCTGATGATTTATTAATCAGCAATCTAAACAGTGAACTAATGAAATTTCTCTCAGAAGGCTGCCCAAGATTTCCTGCATGAGAGAAGCCAGAAAGTTACTGGAGTAAAAGGACATTCTCTTGTTTAAGAAAATTCGTAAAAATATAGAATATATACATACAATGTTACGACTTTGAACCGTACGTGCATGATTAGATATCCCGTTCCATGTTAAAGGCATATATACTCTCAGTTATTGTCATAGTAGGTTTAACGCAACAGCTAAATCCAGTATTAAAGGGGTTGTCTAGTTAAAAAAAAACTATTTTTATATACCTTATTAGGGAATTCTAAATTAATGTAATGGGTCCTCTGTTCAGGATCCTCATCTGTTGTCCAGAGTGGAGAGCAGTTATAAAGACCGTTTCTCGTCTTTGGAGGACCTGTACTGGTTTATGAAGACCAACCCATGGATTTCAATAGGCACTGTAATGCTTGATTTCCCCTGTGGTGGTGCTGCAGGAGGATTGAACACTTACTGCCAGGTTCTCTCACAGATTACAGTTGATCAAGAGACGCTTCGAATAAGTAGGGATTATCCAAAGCGGACAACCCTTTAACCCTTCCTGTTACCAAGGCTGGTGTTCATTTGTCCATTTCACTCTTTAGAATGAAACATATTCTTTTTCTCAATTATTTAATAGGGCTTTTCTTGTTTTTTCATTAAATGGCATCAACACTGAACCTATATAGTTATATTTCTCTAAATAATAAAGGGGAGAATGGATTGCCGGGTTCCTTATATTTTAATGTAGTTTAACAACCAATAAAAATTGGTTCCAAAAATAACCTTCAGATTCCCTTGTAGTTTAATACCAAATATGCCTACACTATCCAACATCTCACATAGCTATAATGCTCAAGCAGTAGATGGAAACTAGCCAGACATCAAATGTTTTATTTTTAAATAATTTTATAGACTTTTAAAAATGATATTTTTATATCACAATAAAAACATGTTTATTTTACAGAAAGATCTTTAAAATTACAATTTTTGTTTAATTACATTTAATCTGAAATTAGAATAATAAAAAACCTGCTTCCAATTTCTTCTTATCACTTGATATTTTCATATACAGGGTGGGCCATTTATATGGATACACCTAAATAAAATGGGAATGGTTGGTGATATTAACTTCCTGTTTGTGGCACATTAGTATATGGGAGGGGGGAAACTTTTCAAGCTGGGTGTTGACCATGGCGGCCATTTTGAAGTCAGCCATTTTGTATCCAACTTTAGTTTATTCAATGGGAAGAGGGTCATGTGACACATCAAACTTATCGAGAATTTCACAAGAAAAACAATGGTGTGCTTGGTTTTAACGTTACTTTATGCTTTCATGAGTTATTTACAAGCTTCTCTTTGTTTACAGCCATTGACATGTCGCAGAGGTTAACACGTGAGGCGCGGATAGAAATTGTGTTGATGTCTGGTGAACGCAGTACCCGGGTCATTGCAGCAGATTTCAATGCAAGACACCCTACGAGACCACCCATCTCCCATGCTACAGTTTACTACAAAATGGCCGACTTCAAAATGGCCGCCATGGTCAACACCCAGCTTGAAAAGTTTCCCCCCTCCCATATACTAATGTGCCACAAACAGGAAGTTAATATCACCAACCATTCCCATTTTATTTAGGTGTATCCATATAAATGGCCCACCCTGTAGAATGAATTCGATTTGTTTTTTCATCCCACATTTTGGACATTCCTGTTAAAAATTAGTGAAATAATCAAATTTCATAAATTACCTTTAGATTTGTCATACTCTAAAAACAGTTGATTAAAGTTTTTCTTAATTTCCCATTATTATTAAATAAAAATTATTCTCAAGAGATCCCATTCATCAACTAAACCCTTGATCTCCCCTGATCTATATTCATCCAAATAATTATTAAGATCTATATTGGCATATTATGTTTTCTCCTTAGCTGTTTTCAGGTTGCATGTGTAAGAAAAGGGAAAATTTCCCTAGCCAAGATATTCTAATGACTTTCTCATAAAGTTAAAATGTTTGGAAGATAAATCGATTAGTTGTTTTTCCATCTTTTTATTAATATATTTAGTTCTTTTGAATATCTATTCAGTCACATATCTACCCAAACAGGCTAAGTTGTACAGCATATCTGGGAACACAAGTCTTCTTTTTGCAACTTGTGTAGGGCAGGCCTAGGTATACATCCCCTTCAAATACATTTTTGATGTTTTTAAGTTTAACATTTTGGTTTCCCGGACTCTACTTAAACAGGACAACATTTGCAAATAATATAAACATTTTGTAAAACTTACAATTTATATTAAATAGCAGAATCCAATGAGTGACAGAGGAAGCTCTTCCAGGATTCTAGTTCTGATTTTATTTTTTCAAAGACTGAAAAATGTGCATAAGATCTTAATAATGTGTATTGTATACTAAAGGCTGGAGGGAAAATTTGTTTGATTTTGATATTTAAAAAAATGGGGACTAAACATAAAATATATATTTTTTACAGTGCTAATCTTCAGACAAGAACCAATCTGAAAAAAAAATATTATAATCATACTGCAATATACAGTATAAAACAAACCCACAGACAATAACTGTTGTGGAGAATCAGAATGTGATCAACCTGAATCCACCATGGATGTTACCATTAACCACTTCACAACTATACAAGAGTATTATCATTATCTTTGGTATTATGACTAACCACCTTAGACTACCAGATCAATTTAGTATTCATTCATAACCCAAGGGTAAACAAACTCACCTCCCCGCCATCCAGCAACCTCTCTATGTCCCCCCAGCTGCCACTGCGGGACTGGCAGGGATGCTGGGCAGCGTATGTGCAAAGTGCAAGGCGGTCCGGCCAATTATTGAGCTCGGCGCCGTATTTAAAATAGGAAAAGACTGGCCTCAGTTCCAGTTATAGGTATTATTTCCCTAGCTAAGCTTGTTGGTTCTCTATTATTGCTGACTTGGATATTGAGCTTCTGATTTGAATCTGCTTTTTTTACCCTTCTTCTCCTTCACCTCCAACTGCACTGCATATACGCCTCTGTTTGAGCAACACAGGACCACATATATTACATATTTTTTTGGCTCGTCTTTCTATCCTTCTGAATTACCCTCTACAGTACCACACACTCGGCTCTGCTTGATCATAATACCCTTAGATCCACTGAATGCACTTATGTTTCACCCCTGGATTTGGATATGTATCTGCCTGACTCCTGTTGCCGACTTCTGGGCTGCCTGACCTTGCTTCTGATCTCTATCTCTTCGTTATACCCTGGTACGCTTTAAGTCTTTTATGTTTATTTTGCCAATAGCAACTATAGCTCCAACTTCTCCTTTTTGGTCTTATTCCCCTCCAGCTAGTCGTTATCCATGGAATCAACCACTGGATCAGTTAGAGACAATTAAAGGGGTTGTCCGGTTTCAGCAAGTTAATGTTATTTTTTGTATAATTTAAAGTTTTATAATTTTCCAATATACTTTCTGAAATAATTTCTCACAGTTTTCAAGATCTCTGCTTATTGTTATTCAGTAGGAACATTCATTGTTTACTTCCAGTAGATAAAATTCTGTACATGGTCATGTGATGGACACACTGGTGAACGGCTCTTTACAGTTACAATATTTGTATCAAAGCTGTGTCTTCTAACGATCCCAGCACCTGTGTGTCCATCACATGACCATGTAACGATCCCAGCACCAGTGTGTCCATCACATGACCATGTAACGATCCCAGCACCAGTGTGTCCATCACATGACCATGTAACGATCCCAGCACCAGTGTGTCCATCACATGACCATGTAACGATCCCAGCACCAGTGTGTCCATCACATGAACATGTAACGATCCCAGCACCAGTGTGTCCATCACATGACCATGTAACGATCCCAGCACCAGTGTGTCCATCACATGACCATGTAACGATCCCAGCACCAGTGTGTCCATCACATGACCATGTAACGATCCCAGCACCAGTGTGTCCATCACATGACCATGGACATAATCTTGTCCACTGGAACTAAATAATGAATGTTCCTACTAAATAACAACAAGCAGAGATCTTGAAAATAATGAAGAATACAGAAAGTATATTGGAAAATGTTATAACTTTTAATTGTACAAAAAATAACATTCATTTTCTGAAACCAGACAACCCCTTTAAGTCCTGGGTGCAACTTAGTACCTAAAGCCTAAGATGTGGGAAAAAGAGATGCTATAGCTGACATTGTCCTGTCCGGTTGGTCCTTTCCCTGGCTATTGCAGGAATCAGACAGCTACATTAAGACTATCAAGTATCAGCTCCTTAGCTATGGATCCTAGTGTTAAGCTGTTGGTTGTGCCCCATTCTATTTTGTGAGTGGGCCGTTATTCTCTATGATGGCCATTTTGATACCTGCTAAATTCAACTATAGTCTCTTCTACCCTTCCTCTCGTATGAAACGGCCAAATAAATCACTAAGATACTCAATCCAAAAGAAGCAGGAAAGGAACAATAGTGGAAAAACATGCAAACAGCATACATAGAGAGTCAGAACTAATAACAGTAACCTGAAATCAGCAGTAGCAGAACCCTTCTAAGGTTGAATATGAAGTCTTGCTTTGAATTCTAAGAAAATAAAGTAAAATAGATTCAATACTTGACATTTATATATATCATTTGAAGATTACGTGGTGATGTGCTTTTGAACTGAAGCTGTAAATATCCATATAAAAGTTCACTAAGGGAAACAGAAATATGTTTCTTGCACCTAGAACCTGGAAAATAGCTGTAGAAATTCTACAAATTTGATTTGAAGAATGTGTCCAGTAGGTCATTAAAACACACAAAAGCTGTATCTGTACTTTACGCCTGTGGTTCTGGCTACAAATTTGAGGTGAGTTTACAATGTATTCTCACAAATATTCTATTAATGTTAATTTTTTACTTTTAAAATATGTTTGTGTTTGATCAATAAAAAAAATCTGTAAATATTGTTTTCATAGCTCCCTTTCCTCCCTGAACTGGGAAATCTGCAGATGTCCTAGAGCATGCCCACAACTAGAGATGAGCGAACTTATCAAAAGTTCGGTTTGGCTAGTTCGCTGAATTTCACAAAAAAGTTCGATTCGGACTGAACTAGTTCTGACCGAACCTGTCACTTCCGTGCGCCGAGCATGCTACTGTCCAGGGTGCTGATAGAGTTAATGGGCTGCACTAACTCTTTCAGCAACCTTGACAGTACATGCTCGGCGCGCGGAAAATACAATTTAAATGTAATAAAAAAATAAAAATTATACGTTCGTACTTACTTTCCTCCTGTCCGGCCTCCAGCGATGACGTTTCATCCCTTTCGCCGCTGCAGCCAATCACAGGCTGTAGTGGCGGTCACTTACGTCAGGATGACGCTTCATCCCACGTGACCGCCTCTGCAGCCAATCACAGGCTGCCGCGGCGACATGGATGAAACGTCATCGCTGGAGGCCGGACTGGAGGAAAGTAAGTATGAACGTATTTTTTTTTTTTTTGGGCATGTATGTATGTTGTCATGTATGTATGTATGTATATATGTGCATGTATGTTTGCATGTATGTTGGCATGTATGTATATATGTGCATGTGTGTATGTATATTTGCATGTATATATTTGCATGTATGTATGTATGTTTGCATGTATGTATGTTTGCATGAATGTATGTTTGCATGTATGTTTGTTGTCATGTATGTATGTATGTATGTATGTATGTTGTCATGTATGTATGTATATATGTGCATGTATGTTTGCATGTATGTTGGCATGTATGTATATATGTGCATGTTTGTATGTATATTTTCATGTATATATTTGCATGTATGTATGTTTGCATGTGTGTATGTTTGCATGTATGTATGTATGTATGTATGTTGGCATGTATGTATATATGTGCATGTATATTTGCATGTATATATTTGCATGTATGTATGTTTGCATGAATGTATGTTTGTATGTATGTATGTATGTTTGCATTTTATGTATGTTTGCATGTATGTATGTATGTTTGCATGTATGTATGTTGTCATGTATGTATGTTGTCAGGTATGTATGTATATATGTGCATGTATGTTTGCATGTATGTATATATGTGCATGTTTGTATGTATATTTGCATGTATATATTTGCATGTATGTATGTATGTTTGCATTTATGTATGTTTGCATGAATGTATATTTGCATGTATGTATGTATGTTGTCATGTATGTATGTTGTCATGTATGTATGTATATATGTGCATGTATGTTTGCATGTATGTTGGCATGTATGTATATATGTGCATGTTTGTATGTATATTTGCATGTATATATTTGCATGTATGTATGTATGTATGTATGTTGTCATGTATGTATGTATGTATGTTTGCATGTTTTTATTTTTGCATGTATGTTTATATATATATATGTGCATGTATGTAATTATGTTTGCATGTATATTTGTGCATGCTTGTATGTATGTATCTTTGCATGTTTGTATGTATGTATGTTTTCATGTGTGTGTGTATGCATGTATGTATGATAGTTTGCATGTATGTATGTATATATGTGTGTATGTTTGCATGTATATATGTGCATGCTTGTATATATGTATGTATGTTTGTATATATGTATGTATGTATGTATGTATGTTTGCATGTATGTTTGTTTGTATATATGTCTGTATGGCCATGTATGATACTGTCTGCTGGCGCCCTGTATCTAAGTCAACTTCGCGGCAGGCTTCTATACATGGTATAACAGTCAGTATCACACATTAAACTGAATCTAAGCCTACGACATGTTTTATTTCATTATTTTTTTTTTTTACAGGTTTGGTGTTTGGACTACGTCGGTTTCGAGGACTACTTCGATGACCGTTTTTTTTTCTACAATAAAATGGTTAATGAGGGTTGCGTTGGGGGTGCTTTATTTCAATAAAATATTCTATATCTATATCTATATCTATATCTTTGTCTTTTTCTTTTCAAATTTTATTACTACCACTTTAGTAATGGCCGCTGTCTGAGTGACAACATCCATTACTAAGGCGAGGCTTAGTGTTAGCCGGTGCAGAGGCTAACACTAACCACCATTATTACCCCGGTACCCACCACCACCAGGGGTGCCGGGAAGAGCCAGGTACGATCCAGTACTCGACCATCTGTTGTGATGGTTGGTGTTCTGGGGCGGCCGCAGGCTGGTATTATGAGGCTGGGAAGGGCCAAAAACAGTGGACCTTACCACCCTTGTAATGCTAGGCTGCTGCTGCTGTGTTGTATCTGGCTGGTTATAAAAGTGGGGGGGGACCCCACGTCATTTTTTTAAATTATTTATTTATTTTTAATTTTTTTTTAAAAAGACATGGGGTTCCACCCAATTTATCATAACCAGCCACATACAGCACAGTGTTATTAGCCTGGGAATGGACAAAACCAGTGGCCCTTCCCACCCATGTAATGCCAGACTGCTGCGGCCTTGTATATGGCTGGTTATTAAAAATGTTGGGGACCCGTCTATTGTTAAATTTGTTAAATTCAAAAAAAAAAACCGACGTGGGGGTCCCCCCATTTTTATAACCAGCCCGATACAACACAGCAGCAGCAGCCTAGCATTACAAGGGTGGGAAGGTCCACTGTTTTTGGCCCTTCCCAGCCTCATAACACCAGCCTACGGCCACCCCAGTACCCGACCATCACAACAGATGGTCGGGTACTGGATCGTACCAAGCTCTTCCCGGCACCCCTGGTGGTGGTGGGTACCGGGGTAATAATGGGTGGTTAGTGCTAGCCTCTGCACCGGCTAACACTAAGTACCGCCTTAATAATGGACGCTGTCAATCAGCCAACTGCCATTATCTAGGCACTAATAAAGTTTAAAAAAAACACAAAGACAATTCTTTTTTATTGAAATAAATCCCCAACAAAACCCTCGTTAACCATTTTATTAAAATTTGAAAAAACGTAGATCTACGCAGTAGTCCAACGAATCAAAGATGTAGTCCAATCGGTACATCAAAATCTGCAACAACATAAAAAAACTGTTATCAATGTGAACAATAACAATACTTCTACTCACCTACACACATATATACACGCACACACACACACACACACACACACACACACACACACACACACACACACACACACACACACACACACACACACACACACACAAACACACACACACACACACACACAAACACACACACAAACACACACACACACACACACACACACACACAACCATACACAAACACACACATATACACAAACACACATATACACACATATAAACAAACACACCCATATATACACAAACACACACATAAACACACACCCATATACACAAACACACACATATACAAAAACACACAAACATCTACACACAAACATATACACAAATACACCCATATATACACACACATATACACAAACACATATACACAAACACACCCATATATACACAAACACACACAAACACACACATATACAAAAACACACACACACAAACATCTATACACATACACCCATATATACACACACATATACACAAACACATATACACAAACACACCCATATATACACAAACACACATAAACACACATATACACAAACACACATATAAAAACAGACAAAGACACATACCCAAACACACACACTGTTTCTTTTAAATGCTGCTGGGGAACCCGCTTGATCCACTATATAAGGCAGCGCTATAGTGCAGCATTTAAAAGAAACAGGATCCTGACCTGTCCATAGAGTTTAAGGCAGCACAGAGTATTTCAGGAGATGAGCGTGCAGATTCAGTGCTGCTGTAAACTCTGCTCTTACCATTACGTAGCTCTCAGTCTGTTACCTCTCCTCCACTCCTGTCCTCAAGAACACCTTCACATGATTGGCAAGTCACCACGTAATGGTAAGAGCAGAGTTCACAGCAGCACAGAGTATTTCAGGAGATGAGCGTGCGGATCTTGTGCGGGGTGGTGACTTGCCAATCTTGTGAAGGTGTTATTGAGGACAGGAGTGGAGGAGAGGTAACAGACTGAGCTACGTAAGAGCAGAGTTCACAGCAGCACAGAATCTGCACGCTCCTCTCCTGAAATATTCTGTGCTGCTGTGAACTCTGCTCTTACCATTACGTAGCTCTCAGTCTGTTACCTCTCCTCCACTCCTGTCCTCAAGAACACCTTCACATGATTGGCAAGTCACCACCACGCACAAGATCCGCACACTCATCTCCTGAAATACTCTGTGCTGCTGTGAACTCTGCTCTTACCGTTACGTGGTGACTTGCCAATCATGAAGGTGTTATTGAGGACAGTAGTGGAGGAGAGGTAACAGACTGAGAGCTACGTAATGGTAAGAGCAGAGTTCACAGCAGCACTGAATCTGCACGCTCATCTCCTGAAATACTCTGTGCTGTCTTAAACTCTGTGGACAGGTCAGGATCCTGTTTCTTTTAAATGCTGCACTGTAGCGCAGCCTTATATAGTGGATCGAGCGGGTTCCCTAGCAGCATTTAAAAGAAACAGGATCCTGACCTGTCCCCAGAGTTTAAGGCAGCACAGAGTATTTCAGGAGATGAGCACGGCCGGCCACAAGCAGCCGGTCGTTTTTCCAAGCCGTGCTCCCATTATGCACACGACCGTAAAAACACCCGTTATTGCGGGTCGTAATTACGACCCGCAATAACGGGCTCATAGACTTCTATTACCCACGGGTACCTTCCCGTTTTCTCACGGGAAGGTGCCCGTGCCGTTAAAAAATTAGAACATGTTCTATTTTTCTATTTTACGGGCCGTGCTGCTATAATTAGGGTATGTTCACACGACAGCGTCCGTAACGGCTGAAATTACGGGGATGTTTCCGCCTGAAAACATGTGTTCACGGACGTAATTCGGGCGTTTTTGCCCCGAATTACGCCAGAAAATAGCGCCTCGATAGCGCTGACAAACATCTGCCCATTGAAAGCAATGGACAGACGTTTGTCTGTTCACACGAGGCGTATATTTACGCGCCGCTGTCAAATGACGGCGTGTAAATAGACGCCCGCGTCGAAGAAGTGACCTGTCACTTCTTTGGCCGTAATTGGAGACGTTATTCATTGACTCCAATGAATAGCAGCGCCAATTATGTCCGTAATGGACGCGGCGTTCAAGCGCCTGCACATGCCGTAACGGCTGAAATTACGGGGATGTTTTCAGGCGGAAACATCCCCGTAATTTCAGCTGTAACGGACGCTGTCGTGTGAACATACCCTTATAATGACAGCACGGCTCGCAAAAGCGGCCGGCTGCCCGTGGCCGGCCGTGCTCGTAATTACGAGTCGTAATTACGAGCACGGCCCGTAAAATAAAAAAATAGAACATGTTCTATCTTTTTAACGGCACGGGCACATTCCCGTGAGAGAAGGTACCCGTGGCTAACAGAAGTCTATGGGCCCGCTATTTCGGGTCGTAATTACGACCAGTAATAACGGGTGTTTTTACGGTCGTGTGCATGAGGCCCCGTAATGACGGGTGGCTACATGTTTTCACCCGTCATTACGGCAGCGTTGCTAGGCGACGTCAGTAAATAGTCACTCTCCAGGGTGTTGAAAGAGTTAACTGATCGGCAGTAACTGTTTCAGCACCCTGGACAGTGACTACCGATCACAATATAGAGTACCTGTAAAAAAAAAAGACGTTCATACTTATCGGGAACTCCCTGCTTCCTCCAGTCCAGTCTCCTGGCCGTTGCCTTGGTGACGCGTCCCTCGCGACATCCGGCCCGACATTCCTTGATGACGATGCAGCCCATGTGAGCGCTGCAGCCAATCACGGGCTGCAGAGGCGTCTGCAGCCAATCACAGGGTTCAGAGGCCTCTGCAGCCAATCACAGGCTGCCGCGTCAGGAAAGAAGGTCGGACCGGAGGAAGAAGAGGGACTCGTCCGCAAGACAACGACCGGGTACGTATGAAATGCTTTTTATTTTATTTTTAATCAGCAGCCTCTTTTCTCTATCAGTGATTGATAGAGATAAGTGGCTGCCGATTTGTATAATATTTTTGACCGGGTTCGGTCAAAACGGGTTCGGCCGAACCCGGTGAAGTTCGGATTCGCTGCGAACCGAACTTTTCCGGAAGTTCCGGAAGTTCGGACCGAAACCGGGTTCGGTTGTCCCGGTTCGCTCATCTCTACCCACAACACTTGCCTATTGGAGTCAATAGCTTGTTTTGTGACTTAAGTTTCTTATGGAAAAGAAAGAGACTGTGATCCAGCGCTTGTGCGTAAATAATGGCATAAGTAAATATGCCATGATGAAGGACACTGCACGTGTCTGAAACGCGTAGGTGAAATATAATTTCGATACACCATTCAGCACTTTTGAGTCATAGTTTTAAGCTCGATTTACAATAAAATTGGAACTCTGATTCCTTTTATTTACACACAAGCGCTGGATCACAGTCTCTTTCTTTTCCACTATTGACTGCTGGCCGTGCGGGGATCCGAGTGCTATCTGGACAAAGTCTACAAACGGAGGCCTAAGGGGGAGATTTATTAAAACTGGTACAAAGGAGAAGGGAAGCAGTTGCCTAAAACAATCAATCAAATTGCTACTTTTACTTTTCGGAGGCCCTTAGACAAATGAAAGCTGGAATCTGGTTGGTTGCTAAGGGAAAGTGCTCTACTTTTCCTTTTCACCATTGCTTATAAATTTCCCTTTAAATTGTTAATTCTTAGAACCTTTAATGGGGAAATGCAACCCAATGTGAGATTGCCTTGTCATAGATGCCTGCCAGTGTGTGAACTTGGACCATTAGTAATTTCGAGAATGAAGGTCTACAGGAGTCCATAGAACACCCAAACCCATTAGGTCTTGTTCAGAGATGATAGTTATAGTAAATTTGATGAAAAATTACACTTATTTGAATAACTCTTCCTTTCGAATGTCAAGTCAGAATTCCAATTATTTCAACGTCTCAGCTGTGCCAAAGAAGTTTGGGCAATCTATAGTTTTGGAAATCAGTCTGAACTTATGGACTCCACCAACTTCATCATAGGATAATTTTTGTTTGAATTTCTCTTTAAAAATACAAAACTAATTTACTAAGAATGACGTCTCATACAACAGCCTAAAACGGAAGTGTGGTAGATTACAATGCGCCAATTTTATTAAGAGCAGCTTGGCTGTCCGGCACCTGAAATTTAAATATATGTTTGCTATCAGCAGTCGTATATTTTCGCCATAATTTACGCCAATTTCTGGTGTTAGGATTAGTAAATCTGTCGGCCTGTTGGAGGCCCTGCCCTCTCCGGCTAAAAGCCACCCACTTTTATTAGTACTTTTGATAGGTGGCTAGAGGTGTAGAAAGTTGCAAACTATAGTGTAAAGCCTGTGATAAAAATCCCCCTCTGTTTACTATTCTATTGTAATAGGATTTCAGACATGTCCTTGTTTTTTTTGTTTTTTGTATTATAACCAGAGTGAAAATCCCCAAATAATAACTGTATGTTCAATTATTCAGTTTTGAAAAACGAGGCATAAGGCAAAGATCTGTTTATAGATAATTTGTATTCTCCGTGTTTGTTCAGCTAGCACAGTTAAATCACAGTCTTACAACCAGGTCTCCAAGGTGTAGATGTTCTAGGGACGTATTTCACTAAAGTTGACATTTTTCTCAAGGATCTTGCAATTTGTCTCCTTCTATTATGAGCTGTCTAGATCTTCTCGAGCTTGTATGCTGTAAAGCCTCACATATTATACACATAAGTACGCTTCTTTAAATATGCTAAAATTCCATTTACCTACATGTAACATCTGGTCACAGATTAGATTACTGACTTAAAGAGGCTCTGTCACCACATTATAAGTGCCCTATCTCCTACATAAGTAGATGGGCACTATAAAGTAGGTGACAGCAGTGCTTTTTATTTAAAAAAATTATCTATTTTCACCACTTTATTAGCGATTTTAGCTTTATGCTAATGAGTTTCTCAATGGACAACTGGGCGTGTTTTACTATTGACGAAGTGGGCGTTGTACAGAGGAGTGTATGGCGCTGACCAATCAGTGACCAATCAGCATCATACATTTCTCTCCATTCATTTAGTCAGCGGATAGGGATCCTTTTAGATCACTATGTGCTGTCTTATACTAACACATTAACGATACTGAAGTATTTAGACCGTGAATAGACATTCCACGGGATGTCTATTCACAATCCCGACACTTCGTTAATGTTTCTGTGGTAGATACAGCAGAGCAAGCGTAATCTCGCTGTAACCTGTCATTTACAGCGTGATCTCGCGAGATTATGCTTGCTCTTCTGTAACTACCACAGAAACATTAACGAAGTATCGGGATTGTGAATAGACATCCCGTGGAATGTCTATTCACTGTCTAAACACTTCAGTATCGTTAATGTGTTAGTATAAGACATCACATAGTGATCTAAAAGGATCCCTATGCGCTGACTAAATGAATGGAGAGAAGTGTATGATGCTGATTGGTCACTGATTGGTCAGCGTCATACACTCCTCTGTACAACGCCCACTTGGTCAATAGTAAAACACGCCCAGTTGTCCATTAAGAAACTCAGTAGCATAAAGCTAAAATCGCTAATAACGTGGTGAAAAAATATTGTTTTTTTAAAATAAAAAGCACTGCTGTCACCTACTTTATAGCGCCCATCTCCTTATGTAGAAGATAGGGCACTTATAATGTGGTGACAGAGCCTCTTTAATGTATTTTGGTATTTGGCCTGCTATTTTTTTTAATACATTGTGTTTAAGCTTTTTTAATAGATAATTTAGCATACTTGAATTTACAAATATGCTGTTCTAGCTCTTCTGACGAAACTAAGGAACAAGCAAAACTGGGGAATATGAACATAGTTCAACAGATTGTATATACATTTTTAACCAGGGCTTCCCAACCTTCTCTACTGAGATCTCACCAGCCCGAACATGGTGATGCTTTGGCCTCAACAATGGTTGAAGTCCATGCCAAAATGAAAGATTTATCTCAATTTATCTTTCATTTGTCTCCTGAACCCAATACAAGAATAAAAAAAGGCACAACATGAGTCAATTATGTATATAAAAAAGATATTGGTATAACCTGAGAAAGGACGGTGCAACATTCGATCAGTTGTGTCAAAACTTCCTCCGCAATTCCACCTCGCTGCCAACAGATGATGATGATGAACTGATAATGACCATTTAGTGTTCTTGCTCTAAACTCGAAGAGATCGCTGGAATCCCAGTGCATGGTTTTATAGTCTAGTGCAGACTAGTCCAAAGGGTCCTACCAAAAAATATCCAAGTCCATATTTCCAAATCAGAAACAATACCAAGAAACCATGCAACACTGTACTGACAGCATGTGCTCAGTACCGAGAAGTCAAAATTTTATATTTTCCACTCAATAAGGAAAGAATAGCTGGACATTTCTATATGGGTGAACATCTACAGGAAATGTTGAGGCATTATGGAGGTTCTCTGCAAGTTTGGGTCTGTGTTTCTCCATATTGATTTTGATAGAACTAATAAGTCTCAATAATGAGACTTAGATGAAGTTTCTCACCCATCACAAAGCACCATCAGGCAGGCATCTAAAGGCTCCCAACGTTCTGCAGTAGTAAAATGACCTCAAATTCATGGCTAAGGTCATATAGTAATATCTTCAATGCAAAGATGAACAAGCTTTCTACAAAAGAAGTAATTTCCTCTACAGAGCTCTGATCTCAGTATCATCAAAGCCCTCCAGGATTACTTTTAGATATAGAAAAAAGTCCGCAGAAGAAAGTTCTCCAAGATGCTTGGAACAACCTACCACATAATTGCCTTATAAAATTGACATCATACCTGAAAGAATTAATGTATTTTTTATTTTTTGTTATTCAGAAACTGTATTTTATCTGTAGATTATTGTTGATGTTTATTTTTTTAGCACATTTGAATTTTATGCACAATAGGTGCGATATTTGGCGTCTTCGGCTGCTGTATTTGATGGCTTATTGCCAATGATTAGTACGCTACATTATTACTTTAATTTTTTACAAGTAACAAATATGTAAAATGACAAGTAATCAAACAAACAATGAGACAGAGACAAACGGAGAGAGGTCCCTGCACTAAGTAAGAGCTTACAATCTAAATGGAGTAGGAGGGTTGACACAATAGGTATAGGGTGCTAATTTTGTCCAGGGGATCAGCCCCTTTGCTTGGCAACAGGAATATAAAAAGGCTGCATAAGCCAGTCACCCGGTGTAATGATCTGATTCCTACGATACCCAAAGAAGAACAATACCCTACGGTACCCAAAGAATGGACAGCATAATTTTCCTTATATACCCCCCCTTCCCACAGCTTTGGATAGATTCGAGATACTTAACAGGCCCTAGAACTTGGCTACCTCTATCTAGTCTGGTGGTTAATTCTCTGGATAATGTTTGCTCAACCAGACCAAAAGTAAGAGGCATAGGAGATATGTTTGCAAACAAGTCTATATAAATGCACGCTCAAACATGGTGGAAATTTTCCGCTGCAGATTTTGCTGTAAGTTCGCAGCAATTAGGCAGCGAATCTGCTGCAAAATTTGCAGTACTAAAGGTTCGTCCAGACATGGTGGATTGCACAGTGGACTTGCCGTAGATTTCAGCCTTTGCATTGCAAAAGCTGAAATCCGCAGCGAAAATTCGCTGCTTAACCGCAACCAATTGTGCAATGCAAATTCTGCACAGCAAGCTAGTTTCCGCTTTGTTATTTTCTACAACATCTACACTAAGCTAACTAAAAAGCTATATAAACAAAAAAACAAAGAAAAAGTCTGCTGTGGATTTCCACTGTGGCCTGTCCTCAGTGGAATTCCACAGCATTTTTGCCACGTCTGAATGTGCCCTAACACAGAGAGGGATCGAGCAAGGTCAGGCAGTATGGAAGTTGGCAACGGATCTCAGGCAGAGACAGTGTCACGAAGGGTCTGTGGACCCACTGGGCCATACCGCCTTGGCAGTAGGGCAGCTGGCCAACAGGGCGCAGGTCACAGTCTATGGTATATAGGGTACCTGTGGCAGCACGGACAGTAGCTTGGCAGGAACTAGGCAGCGGGTGGACGTCAGGCATGGAGAAGCAGGCAAGCGTGGTATCCAGCACAGCACGACAATAGCAAGCACGGCACTAGATCAGGATACAGGTACATGAACAGGAACAGGAACACTGGGAGCAGAAAACACTAGGGGACCATTTGCATAGACAGACTAAGGAATACACAACAACGCTCAGGCATAGAACTAGGGGGCTGGACCCCTCTTATAGTCCAGGGTACTCACGGGTCAAAATTCGTCCATCCGGTCCGGTGCACGCTCTGACCCTTTAAGAGTGGGCACAAGCGTGCGCGCGCACCATACGGGATCCGGCAGAGGTGAATGGATGCGAGCGCTGGCGTCTCCTGAGGAGGAGGCTGGGGCCAGCGCTTGCCGACTCGTGGCTGCGGCTTTCAGGAGAAGGTTGAAGCTGACAGCCCGCAGCCACGGACATTACAGATCGATGTGGTACCAGGGGAGAAATATAGCATAGCCAGGAAGCCAAGTGTCAATAATGGAGATGTAGCAGAGCCAAGAATGCAGTACAATTGCAGCAGTCATGAGAATAGTCAGATAAGTCAATCAAGAGTCAAAACACAATATTTAGGAGAAAAAAAAGCTATGGCTAAGGAATACACGTTAATAATTACCTACTAGATAACATAGTATGTAATTGCTGGAAATGTAAAAAAAAATCTAAGAATTCAGTACCAACTGTGAAATAGTCAAATATATTCTCTAGCTACAACTATGACAGATTGCTAGATGGGGTTGGAAAAATCTGAAAAGCATCAAAATAAAACAATTGATGTCTTGGAGGGCACTTTTAGCTCCACCATGTACAACAATAAGGCCAGCTAGTCTAGAAACCAATCCACTATCAACGACCTTATTAACTGATTCAGTGCCGCTTCAAAATGTCAAGTGTAGGTCGGTATATACCGGTAAGTATGTGAGAAAATTGCTCCTAAGTCGAAGGCCTCATGCACACAAACGTATTTTTGTCCTCCCGTAAATACTGGCGTAAATACAGGTCCTTCGTCACACGTATTCGACCCGTATTGCACCAGTATTTACGGACCTGTGCCCGTAAATACGGGTCCGGTGTCACCAGTATTCCACCCGCATTTACGGGAACGTTTTCGCTGCAAAATTACACTGCAGTAATCGGCAGCCCTTCTCTCTATCAGTGCATTATAGAGAGAAGGGACAGCCCTTTCCGCAGAAAAAGTAAAAGAAATGTCATACTTACCCGGCCGTTGCCTTGGTGACGCGTCCCTCTCTTGACATCCAGCCCGACCTCCCTGGATGACGTGGCAGTCCACGTGACCGCTGCAGCCTGTGATTGGCCTGTGATTGGCTGCAGCGGTTACATGGGCTGAAACGTCATCCCGGGAGGCCGGACTGGAGGAAGAAGCAGGGAGTTCTGGGTAAGTATGAACGTCTTTTTTTTTTACAGGTTGATCTATATTGTGATCGGTAGTTTCTGTCCAGGGTGCTGAAACAGTTACTGCCGATCATTTAACTCTTTCAGCACCCTGGACAGTGACTATTTACTGACGTCGCCTAGTAACGCTCCCGTAATTACGGGTGCACACACGTGAAGTCACCCATAATTACGGGAGCCCCATAGACTTCTATGGGCCTGCCCGTGCCGTAATTATGGCCTGAAATAGGACAAGTTCTATATTTTTCAACGGCACGGGCACCTTCCCGTAAGCATATGGGGAGGTACCCGTGGCCAATAGAAGTCCATGGGCCCGTAAAAACATGCCGTAATTACGGGCGATTTTACGTTCGTGTGCATGGGGCCTTAATGTTACTTTAATCAAGTTTGAAATGTTTTAATGTACAGCAGCAGTAACGCTCAGATCTGATTTTAACAAATCTGCACAGCTACCGCCGTTGCATTTATGCTGTAGTTATTTTGTTTGCTGTTAGTTGGTGGAGCGCTTGGTGATTTACAAAACTATAAATTATTCATTTAAATCAAATATCCCAGAGCAATAAAATATTACTCCAAATAATCTCTTCAAGAGTTATGTATATATTTAACCAAGAAAATACGTACGTGTGTGTGTGTGTGTGCGCGCGCTCTAAACTGGACTGTATATTTAAGATGTATCCTCATTAATGCTTTATAAAGAGATTAAATATTATTAAAATAATTGTCTGCTTTGGAAATCCCTTTTTATTAATAAGGTTCCCCATCCCCAACTATAAAGTGATCACACGGTGTCTGCCGCTGCGGCCACCAGTGATCAGCTGTAATCTGTGGTGGAATCCGGCAGGAAGTGTTTCATTTCCCTGCAGTGCCACCAAAGGAGAAATGATGCCTTATACAATTTCCATAGAAATCTATGACTTGTCTATTTAATACATGGACATGTCTGGTCCTCCAGAGACGAGAGACACATTTTTAGCCACTCTCTGCTCAGACTAAGGCCTCATGCACACGACTATAACCATGTGCACAGCCGTGATTTTCGGGTCGGCCGGCCGAGTGTCACCTGCAAGCCACCCACATATCGCGGGCCGTGCACATGGCCGCGTCCATTATTTTCTATGAGCCTGGACCGTAGAACACGGCCGTAATAAGACATGTCCGTTCTTTCTGCGGTCCAGGCTCCTGGGCCATGCACAGACCGTGAAAACAACGGTCTTGTGCATGGGCCCAGAGGAATGAATGGGGCCTCAATTCTCCCGTGGATTTTCGGGGGAATTGCGGCCGCAAAAGCGCGTTCGTGTGCATGCGGCCTAACAGTTAAGTGACCTGAATGGTGAACCCCCATTTTTTTTAATCTCAGAATTGTAAAGTGTAAGGTTACAGTACTATAAACAATCCATACATTTATTATATTATTTACATTGAAGAGTCTATAGGGTACCAGTGCTGGTTGATCCTGAAAATCAAGGACTGTAAATATGTAATTCCCATATTGATTGTTTAGTTGTCACATGATGCATTATTTCCTATTGCCATTTATTACATATTTTCTACTGCTCCTTTGACATGACACTTGTGTAGGGAAAGAATTACCATGGGTCTGGCATATTTTTCAGTATGGATATAAGAAAATGTGTCATGAAGATAACAACCATGAGCCGCTGTGATGCAGAAACCAAATGTAAATGCTACGAAGGCACTGCTTATCTCCTGGTCTATCACAGATCACTTTTGTAGGAAGTACTGTCCCCTGTGTTATCCACTGATTAAATGGCATATAGTTCTCCATCTCTCTTTAAAAAAAGAGGTTCTTCAGCAGCTGAAATGTGTCTTATACAGTGCAAAACAAAATCACATACATCTCAGCTGCACCAGACATTCTTCTTTGATTGATATGAAATGTCCTCGTCCTTTTAAATCAATGTAAAGGAAACTCTTCCTTACTCTGTAAAGAGATTCTGCAGCAGCTGGTGTGTGTATTATAAGGAATGATTTTAAGGAGAAATGTACCCCTGACTGTAAATTATAAAGAATATTTGAAGTCATGATTACTAAAAACGTCATGTTCATGTTTATAAATGTTGCTTAGCAGCAATAGATTCATATACTGTATGGAAATATTTGAAGTTACCTTGGACTTCCGTGAACTGTATACATTTATTTGCCTGTGGGTTCCTGTTTTATATGGTAATAAAAATGAAGACTCTAAAAAAGAAGATTTTTTTTAATTTTGTATTTATTGGGTAAAGGTTTAGGGAGGTTTTTTTTTAGTTTTTTTTTAATAGAATTTCATTTTGGATGGGAGGGTAGGAAAGATTCAATCACGGAGACAAGGAAAAATGACGTTTGCTTCCTGCTGGAGGAGTTATTTATTGCATGCTCTTCTTCCCTTACTGCTTTTGGCCTATAGTTGGCATCCATGTTTGGTTTTCCAGGCGTGATGTGGACTCACTTTGTTCACAGTTGTTGCCAGCATAACTGGTGATAAAGCCATGCGGTCTATGGTGTTTGATGGAGCCACAAATGAAAAGCCTTGGTATAGGATGCAGGCCTGGTGCAGGATCTCTAGTTTCAGAAGAAGAGGTGCAGCCTTGGTGGTATGCGTCGTATATTGATAGAAAACGTTTTGTTCTTTTTGTCTCCTGGGCATGCTCTTCTTCCTCTACTGCTATTGGCCTATAGTTGGCATCCATGTTTGGTTTTCCAGGTGTGATGTGGACTCACATAACAACCGTCCATGAAGATATTTGTTCACAGTTGTTTCCAGCATAACTGGTGATAAAGCCATGCTGTCTATGGTGTTTGACGGAGCCACAAATGAAAAGCCTTGGAATAGGACGCAGGCCTAGTGCAGGATCTCTAGTTCCAGAAGAAGAGGTACATCCTTGATGGTATGCGTCGTATATTGATAGAACTTTTTTTTTTTGTCTCCTGGGCATGCTCTTCTTCCTCTACTGCTATTGGCCTATAGTAGCATCCATGTTTTATTTTCCAGGCGTGATGTGGACTCACATAACAACTGTCCATGAAGATATTTGTCCACAGTTGTTGCCAGCATAACTGGTGATAAAGCCATGCTGTCTATGGTGTTTGATGGAGCCACAAATGAAAAGCCTTGGTATAGGATGCAGGCCTGGTGCAGAGTTTTTAGCACCAGAAGAAGAGGCGCATTATTGATGGTATTCTGCGAATATTAATAATTAGAATGACTTTAGTGTAATAAATAACATTTATATTTTATACTGTATATTTAATAATTGAAAACATTGCATATGATAATTTTGATAGAATATATCTCAGTTGGTAAAACTCAAAACAAAATAAATGGTGCAACTTATAGTTTTTCCTTTGCTCATTTCTTATTTCTTTTATTACTGATGCAGCCTGGAGAATGGGCTGTTTGGTTACCTATAGATGTGTCCACCCTTACTTTTTCTTTAAATGCATTAAGTTATACAATTTGTCATGATACCATTTCAATACAATCTCGCGCCATCCCTTAGAAAAAACGTATACATTAAATGTATACTTTTCTTCAACATAGGAGGCTATGGGCAACAGATGGCCGACAAATACCTTTGATGGATGCCATCCATCAGCCATCCATTGCCCATAGGCTACCATGTTAAAAAGTATACCTTTAACCTATATTTTTTGTTACTGGATGGTGTCGTAGATGTTTTTTATAACATATGAGTCTACGGTGTCGGACGGCTGATAGACGGCATCTGTAAAAGGCATCCATCTGAGGTATATACTTTTTTTTTTACATGTTTGTTTAACTTCTCGCTTCATATATCTCGGGTTATGTCGGATTTAGAGGGAACTATATGTTGTCGGAAGCCTTTCCTGCAAAACCCCTTGGTGTATAATCTTGCTTAACAACTTTAATCATGAAGAACATAGATACTTACATTTGATAACGGAAGGAGCAGATCGCTTCCGTTTGATAGAACATCCACTATTGAGTCTCTGCATTGGTTTTTGATGGTTTATTTTAGATGCTGTTTTTTTGGCTGCACTGCAGTTCTCTCTGAATGTCTGTGAGTATGGAGTGTGATGACTTGTAGATGGCATGTCCTCATTTTCGGTGGTGTTCATTAAGAGCAGTCTGCCCCCACAGAAACGGCAATGTGCTCTCTCGTCTTTAAGACTTGTGAAACGTCCCACCCTATAGAGACAGAAAGTGGTTAGCAGACAGGAATTAGTCAGGAATACCAGACATTATAAGATGGACATGGATTTATACTTATATTATATGGCCATTTCATAAAAGATTGCTTGATAACAGAATGGAAGATGCCTCAATGTATATGTGTGAAGACAGTGTATGCCTATAGTTTGTTTTTTCCCTCTGTATATTCTAACATAAACATAAGTATCTAAAAAAAATTGAGGGAGAAAAACACCAGGCCCTACTGTCATGGATGACAAAACCAGCATCATGATTGGGGGCCCATTTTCATATCTGCTATGGGGATCGCTCCCTTTTTGTATGTCATTGCTTCATAAATATGTCATTTATGTCAAATACCATTTCTTAATGCAATTACTCCCGAAAATTGGCAAAAAATGTATTGATAAATCACCTAAGTCTGCTATAGTGTAGAAAAGAAGTATAATAAAACCTCTGTAGTAAATGGTCAAATTTACATAAAACCAAAAGTATCAGTCTGAAGTCATTCTATAATTTGTGAGTCTTTATAGGTACATGAAAATGAAATATCATCTTACCGGTTAAGACACCATTCGCACACGTAGTTGAATTTATAATTGATGTCATAGGTGTGGTATATGTTCACCGGTGGTAGCTCAGGGTGGACACGGGTGACACTTTGAGCATAGGACTTCCACAATTTGCCATGTCCATCTTTTTGCACTCCATTGATTAGCCAGCAGGCAGCATGACACATTTCGTGTATTAATGCATCTCTAACGCGCTCTAAAGATAAAAAAGAATATAATTTCAATAGGTATTAAGGATTTTTATCAAAAATGTAAATCTGAAAGCAGCTTAGTAACAATTTTTTTTTACATATTATGAAACTTACCTGCAGAGTCACAGACTTTTTCAGAGATCTCAATCTTGGAATATCGATTTACATCCCCCTGTACATTACAACACTGAGCAGATGTTGCAGTCAGTCTTTTACTCCAGGTTATTTGTAATTTATCAGGAAGCTAAAGGAACAGTTGGAAAAACAAAAAACATTAAGATCTATCAAGCACAGAGCTAAATGCAGTCACATCTCCGAGCTGCCTAAATGTCTCGGTTGTGACTTACTTCCCATCTGAGTTTTTTCCAGCCACCCAAAATCAAAGTTAATACACGGTGACTTTCGGGTGACCACATTTTAGCTAAAGTAGATCACCTTAAAGACATTTTTCTTCCCAAATTCAAGATAATACAGTTAAATCCCATCAATCTGCGTCCATCCCTGGTAGGCCTCTTGCACAGATTCCAGTGATTCTCAAACAGAAGGAGCTACATCTCTGGCCAAACTACTGGAGACTTCTGGAGATTTGTGGAAAAGGTCAGAGATTAGCAGTAGTGTGTCCTATAGCACTTAATCTTGGAAATCATTGGAGGATCGACTCATGTCTCCCCAACAATGTTGTTGACAATAATACGTCATAAGATCAATTTAAGTGGAATACACCATTAAGTCTGTTATAGTTAATGTGGAATATGCATCACATAATACATTGGTTACAGCCATGATGGAGCTTCTATCCCCTCTATTTGTATAGGTATAATTTCTCTGGGAGTTTCAGATTTCTCCCATATGCTAAAGAAAAGGTCGGATTTGTCCATCGGAGTATCAGTAGATCCCCCGGTCGGCCTAGATTCTGACACAACAATGGCTCCCAACAGAAGACAACCCCATTTAAAGCTGATTTGGAGCCCATCACTTGTTGCTGGGGATAACTCTTCTCTACTTCTAAGAAATATCATGAAGAGAGTTCACAATGAGAAAATGTACGTCTGCATGTGTAACCCAGAGATTGACAATACGATACCTGGTTGTTAAACACGGTCTGGTTGTATAGCTTGTACAGTCGTGTTACCAGCTCCTGTTTGGTCGCCTGGAAATGAGTCATGTAAGGGGATGTGGATGATGTTATGTCCTCGATAAAACAGTTATGGATGTTACATTTAGGTCTCCTGAAAGAAATAAAAGATCATATATCAAACTTTGATCACCTAATAGAGGGACAATATGAGTAACTGTTGTATCTGCCATAGGGGTATGACATATAGCAGCCATAGATTCTGACAGGGGGAGGCTTGGCAACAAAGTACACCTCCCCTACGGAAACATGAATCTTCATATAACTCACCTTTCCTCTGAAGTGGGGTCCTCAAGATATTCAACAGGGTCTTTATCTGTATAGAAATATGCAGCAGTGAAAATCTTTTCCAAAATGTATGATAGAATCGGCATTGGAAAGTTTATATTAACCCCATAACCACCAGGCCTGTTTACATACCAAATATATACAGTATAGGTTGTTTTTTTATTATACTGTTTTTGCACAATAAAAACACTTGTTTTTTTGTCATCATTTAAAAAACAATAACTTTTTAATTTTTCCCGTTGATGAAGTTGTATGAGGGCTTGTTTTTTGAGTGACCGTTTATATTTTTTAATGAATTAATTTTGGTTTACATATAAATTATTGATGAATTTTTATACATTTTTGGAGAATGAGGAATGGGGAAAAAAGCAATTAAACCATTGTTTTTTATTATTTTTTTCTCATTGTTCATCGCGCGGTTTAAATAATATTTTAATTTTACAATATCATTATGACTGCGGCGATACCATATATTTATATTTTTAAACACTTTTGCAAAGTAATACCACTTTAAACTTCAAAAATATGTTGTTTTGTTATGTGAGCACTTTTTTTCTTAATTAACTTTATTAAATTCTATTTCAGTTTTCTATTGTAGGCCCACTAGGGGGCTTTACCCTGCAATCTTCTGATCTCTGTTATACTGCTTCGGTATACTCTGTATAACAAAGCATTACGACCTGTCATTGAAAATAGGCATACAGCCAGATAGGCCTTTGTTAGGGTACAACTGCCATGCCAACCCTCCCTCTGTTTAACCAACTAGATGCCGCAGTCACTATTGACTCTAAGTGGTTAAACAGCCGGGATCATAGTCACAGTCACACTCCCGCTGTAATCCTGCGGTAATCGCATGGACACAGCTTCTGTTCCTGCGTGTTCACATTGACGTACATGTATGTCATTTTGCGGCAACTACACTCCCCAGATATGTACATTATTCTGTGTTAAGGAGTTAAAAAGGAATTTTAATTGTGGTTATCAAATATTGTATGAGAAAACGTACATGGCTAAAAATATCTACAGGTAGGGTAGTAGCTACTTACAGGGGCTGTTGTTCAATAAAAGGTTATCTGCCACTAGGAAGTACCTCTATAAATGTGGTTATAAACAGGAAGCTGTAATATAGACGAGCCTGTGGTTGCACTAAGCCGATCTTGGTGTGAAATCTAGCATGTGTTCAATGTAAATGGCGCATACTAGCGTCAGAAGTGCTAGCAAGACTATGTGTAGGTGTATCACCATCCGGTAGGCTTCGTGGCATTTGACATTTGCATTTTGGCCCAGGATCATCACTTTATTGGGTCATTTTAGCTCTTCTCTATTCTGGCAAGTTGAAGAGGCCATGATTGTAGGGGATGTGTCTCAGTGACTGACTCCATTTTAAGTTTTAAGCAAGAATATGAATAAACATGGCTGCATTTAGTATAAGAAACTAATAAGAGAATAGGATTCCCAGCAGATAGACCCTTTGGCTTTCACTACACATCAAAATATATTTTACAAGTCTGGTTACACTTTGATGTCATTGAATTTGTACTTAAATTGATGTCGTCCATAGAAAAGTTTTGGGCACTGACCCGTGACAGCAGTTGTTGGTGTAATTATTACGCAGTCATCGTCATCGCTGTCACTGACCACTGGAGATTCCCACTGCTTAGAGGCATCAGTAGCTTCTGTATCAGAAGTCCTGAGTCCTGAGAATAACAGAGAAATGAACAATGTACTATGTCCAATAACATAAATCCAGATTGTATCTATAAAACACAGCAAATGACATCTTACTTTTGCGAATTGGTGTTTCCTCGCTTCTAAAATCATCATCCTCATCATCAGAAATCACAATGACGTTGTTGGATCTGTATAAATAAATATAGACATATAATGAGTGGGGGAAATTCTAATATTAGGACCCATAATGGATAAAATTGTCAATAGCAGTAGATCAGGGAATATAAAATAATACAGAGCCCACAAACCACCAGGATCTTATATGAAGCCTGGATAATGGACGCTGGTTGTCCTCAATAGAAATGTCTCCTAATGGGACCTGAGTTCAGCATTGGAGAAGATGTGTTATTATCCTACCTGTAGATGTCATTGCTTGATGATGGTAGCGGTGTATTTATATCTGATAAAGAAAGGTAACATTTATATATTAGCTTTTCACCATGAATAATAGCACTTATTAAAAGAAAATAAACAGGGCTTAATGCACATCTCAGTCTACTAGGAGAATCTGGTCTTGATTTCGAGATGGTCACTGAGACATTTTATTCTGAGTCATCCATTGTGAAAAGTAAAGTATGAAATAATAATAATAATATTTTCCAATATGTCCCTTGTAAAGTGTTTTACACTTAGACTTCCCCAACAAGTAGGCCGCACCTCAAAGGGAATCTGTCACCAGGTTTATGCTGCCTTATCTGAGGACAGTATAAAGTAGTGCCAGAGACCCTGATTCCAACTCTGTATGGCCTAGTTCACACACAGAAAATTCTGTCTGGAAAAATCAGCTACGTTTTTTTTGCACCACACGGGTTTTTTGCCGCATTTTTTGCCGCATTTTTTTGGAGGCGTTTTTTACCTCTTTCTTCCTCTTTTTCCAAAAACACAGCAAAAAAAACTGCACAAAACGCCGCATCCATTTGTGGCGTTTTTTTTCCGTCTACCATTGATTTTAATTTGTTTTTTTGAGGCGGAAAATGCCTCAAGATAGGTCATGATGCTTTTTTTTCCTGTTCGCAGGAAATCAATGGGAGGTGTTTTTGGACATTTTTTGGTGCGGTTATTGAAACTCAGTGTGAACAGGGCCTATTACTTGTCGAGGATCAGTAGTTTTGATAAAAACAAAATCACTTTTTCTCCTGTAGGCTATATTCATGAGCGGCAGCTACTAGCCCCGCCCACCAGCTGCTGATTGACAGCTGTCCCCCATATTGTGCATGGGGAGAACTAGCTGCCTATCAGCAGCTTGTAGGTGGGGCAAGCGTCAGCTCATAAATATCGAGGACTACATAGCGCATGTTAGAGCTCCGTCTAGCCTTCCTCCGCAAAAATCACAAAACGACTAAGTTATACAGTGATGTGGGGGGGGGGGGGGGAGTATATCACTGAATAACCAGGCTGGGAAAGTTTGCTGATATCCTCTGTTAGAGCTTTAGTGGCGATCATAATGCCTGTTATTCATCTTTCCCAGAAAGATATTCAGTAATAAATGTGAAGTCCCGCTTTTGAGTTTAACAAGAAAATCACTAGATCCCGGTCCAGGGGCCCAGACTGCAGAATAGTGATCGTGAAGACTGAATAGTGGGATTTATAACTGGATATTTTGATTCTTGTAGAGGGACATATCAGTGTACAGAGACTGTAGTGAATAGGAGCGCAGTACCTGGTTGTCGGGGTGTTAGCCCGGTATTGAAACCACCTTCCTGTTCTTGATTTGGAAGTCTTGGTTTCTTTCTGGGACGAGGCTAAAAAAAGAAAAGGAGCAATCCAATGTATGCGCGACAAACAGCAGAGCAGCGTACATAATATACAGAACGATCACTAGAAATGAGTAACTAATAGTAACTAATAGCCACTAATACAGGATGTCACTTTTCATCTTCCCTCCCTGTACTAGAAGTATATGAGTAAGTTATGGCTGAGGGCACGGCATTACATCAGGTTAGGAATAATCATTTTTTATGTTTTTGGTAACCTTGTAACCGAGGTGTAACTTGAAGTTCCTGAGTCTCAATGCAAAATCTGTAACTGGACCCCCCACCTATCATGTGCCATTTATACTACAGGTGTCTTCTTATGTGGCAGGGGTTCTTCTGTGACTATGACAGTAACTTCACACCACTTATAGATGCACCCCTGCCCTGTAAAATAATATGTATTGGTGGCCTAGCATGCAGGGCTTGAATATATTTTGGGAAGTTGTAAGGCAAGCTATGGTGGCGCTGAAGGGGAACTAAACACTTGCTGCTGGGTTCCCCCATAAATTATAGCTGATCGCTGAAGGTCCCAGCAGAAGAACTCCCTGTACATAGATTATCTGTAGGGGACCCAGACATAGCACTCACTGTAGTTCCCAACTAGTTATAGCTCCCCCGACAATAGAATAGTACCACTTATCTCCTACAATGTATTGATAAGAACCTGGTATACAAGGTCTACTATTTTTATGGACTGTCCATGTATTCATGGATGGTTGGCAAATGCATTTCATATACAAGCTAGCAGCAGAAAGACATGGGGCACTTGGCCCAGTCCAAAATAGTGGAATTTTAGGGAAGTGGCGGCTCACCTGATGTAAATCCTCGTCACTACTAGCGTCCTCTGAATCGGACAGAACAATTATGCGTTCAAAACGCTTTTTTTTAGCCATTTTCACAATGACAGCAAATCACAATCCTCACTCTATAACGTCTTCAATCACCCTCAGTGGGATTATCTATAACGTGGGATTTAGAACTGTCTGCTACACTGTGACATCATCAACATGACATTGATATTGTGACTTCATAGGAACATCACGAGTTGTGTCACGTGACATTGATATTCTAATACCATTACTTATATATCAACATGTAAAGCCAGTATATATATCCATAAAGATTGTATTTGTAATCATTTAAACAAATACATTCATTATACTGTAATTATGATAAATAAAATAGTGCTCAATTACAAAGATATTATTTTGGCACCAGTTTGTTGTCAACAAAAATGGCACAGATATTTTCTTAACTTTTACTGTATTCACAGAAATGACAAAATTCCGTACTTAAAGTCTAAATTGCATGTTATTTTATACAATATGCCATACAAGTTTATAATCACACCAATGGTCATACAGATGTGTCCACCCTTAGGTTTTCTTTAATTGCGTTAAGCTATGCAATTTGTCATTAAACCAATTCAATACAACTTCGCACCATTCAGTAAAAGAGCTATACTGTACATTATTGTATATGGTTTTTTTTAACATCGGAGCCTATGGGTGACAAATGGTCGACAGATTGAATCCATCACAGCCATCCATTAAAGAAATGTATACCTTAAATGTAAACTTTTTTAACATGGGAGTCTATGGGCAAAAGATGGCACATATATGGCATTTGTTGGAGACATGCGTTGCAGCTCTCCTTTTTTTTGCACGTTTTGCTCTGTTTACAT
This sequence comes from Rhinoderma darwinii, assembly GCF_050947455.1. Classification (NCBI taxonomy): domain Eukaryota; kingdom Metazoa; phylum Chordata; class Amphibia; order Anura; family Rhinodermatidae; genus Rhinoderma; species Rhinoderma darwinii. The sequence continues at coordinate 375,417,804 of NC_134690.1, forward strand.
CTGCGTCGGAGGATCCGTTAGGGGCCTTAGTTGCAGATTCCATAGTTATTGACAGCCAAAATAATGCATCATGCTGCGCCATTTTGTCCAAAGTGACGGACAACATGATGGAAAACTGGCGGAAACCATTAAAATCAATGTAGCCCCAGTTATTGGTTGTTCTGCTTTTATGATGGAACAGAACAAGAAAAACCCCGAATGCAGACGTGAAGAGAGCCTAAGTTTAACATCTTGGGATATGTTGGGTTTAGAGATAAGGACACATCGGTAGATCATGTGGATAAAGCAGTTTACATGCCTCACCACTGGATATTCTTCTACTTCACTTTTAGAGATGATGCACTTTTTATTAGGACATTGCTGTAAGCAGAAGTCTTTTCATCTTCTTGGAATCCATGAGAGGTGGCATCACTGAAACAAGAACAGTTGTTATATGATATATATTTATAAGGGAATTTTTACCCATAATGCTGGTTTATCTATGCAGATTTGTTTTCAGTGGATTTAGGCTCTGCTCACACACAGCCAGCTGTGATGGAAATGTTATCAAACGGATCCCAAGACATCCTGCAGATCCCATTGACTAATAATGTCGTCTCTCAGGAAACACCGGAAACCCCATAAAACCGAACCCACCTCCAGTCAAAAGGGGATCATAAAGGCAAGATAAGTAAAAAAAAAAGAACATATTTCTCCACGTTTTTTCCTTTATTATTTTCTTTTGATCCTTTTCTGTTTCATAAAAAAGCAGGAACGGTGGATCTTGCCAACCATTTGTAAACCACATGTCATATTTAACCCCTTCCCAATATTAGTAATACAAGTATGGCATAGTGGGCGAGTCATTACTGCATTCCGCTGTACATGTATTGCGCAGCGATGGCGCATGTCTCAACTGTAACATACAGCTGACCTTTTGCTGCAACAGCCGATCCTGGCCATTGCTGCAATGTTTGATCACGGCCGTTTAACTCCTTAGATGCCGTGGCCAGTAGCAACTGCTGCATCTAAGCTCCCCCTATCAGTCCATAGATTGTGGGGTGTGGAAGAATTACTATGGCAGCAGCCTAACAATGGCCCCCAGGTCTGCCATCTTAGTACAACTATTAGACCCCTAGGATGCTTGTCAGCGGAATTGCGGACAAAAAATACGCAGCAGAATACAGTAGCAGCAAAGTGGGTGAGATTAAACAAATCTCATCCACCTGCAGCGTAAAACGTCTGAACAGAAATTCATTTGCGGTGTGTATTTTTTGTACCGCAGCGTGTCAATTCATGCTGCAGTAAGTGAACAGAATTGCTGCGTTTTTCAGAGGAGATGTCACCATCTCCCAACATTGAGAAGAACGCAGCAAAATCCGCACCATTATCTGCAGTAAAAAGCACAGGAAACGGTGCAATTTTCCCGCAGTGGAATGTCTGTTAGTTGTAACAGAAATGCTGCAGAAATTTTCTGCAGCAATTCCGTTAAGTGGAAAACTCCTTAGGGCGGGTTCACACATGGCGGAATTTCACTTAAATTCCGCTGCGGACACTCCGCAGCGTTAATCCGCAGCGGAGCCGTTTCTCCATTGACTTTCACTTTAATTTAGCAGTGTTCGTTTACACGATGCGTACAATTCCGCTGCGGAGCATAGGCTGCGGAGCGGAATTTGGTGTCCGCAGCATGCTCTGTCTGTTGCGGAGCAGTGGCGGACTGGTTGCGGACTCATGGCGGAATTTCTCCATTGACTTCAATGGAGAGTCAAAATTCCGCAATGAAGTCCGCAGATCTTATGTGTGCTGCGGAGCGTATTGTTTTTACTACCATGACATTTCTTCATTCTGGCTGGACCTATGTATTTCTAGGTCTACAGCCAGACTGAGGAAGTCAATGGGGCTCCCGTAATGACGGGAGCGTTGCTAGGAGACGTCTGTAAATAGTCACTGTCCAGGGTGCTGAAAGAGTTACGCGATCGGCAGTAACTGTTTCTGCACCCGGGACAGTGACTACCGATCTCAATATACATGTATCTGTAAAAAAAAATATAAGTTCATACTTACCGAGAACTCCCTGCGTCTGTCTCCAGTCCGGCCTCCCAGGATGACGTTTCAGTGTAAGTGACGGCTGCAGCCAATCACAGGCCAAGCACAGGCTGCAGCGGTCACATGGACTGGAGCGTCATCCAGGGAGGTCCGGCCGGATGCCGAAAGAGGGACGCGTCACCAAGACAACGGGCGGTAAGTATGAATTTCTTTGACTTTCACTAGGGAAAGTGCTGTCCCTTCTCTCTATCCTGCACTGAATAGGGAGAAGAGAAGCACTTTTCCTGCAGTCCGCAGCGGCCAGTCCGCATCAATTTTCTGCACATTTTGTGCAGATCCGCTGCAGAATCTGCAACGCAGATTCTGTGCGGCATTGATGCGGACAGTTGCGGAGGAATTCCGCCATGTGTGGTCATGCCCTAACACTGACAGGCATAATACATTGCAATAAAGAAGAATTCAAGAGATTTCATGCTCAAGTCCCATAAAAAAGTTTAATAAAATGGTCAAAAACATATAAATATGACAAAAACTGTGTTTTTGTCGCTGACACATGGCTTTATTCTGTAAAAAACAAACATAAAAAAATCTACACATTATTGGTATTGCTGAACTATAAAATGCTTATGTTATTTTAACCGCATGATGAACACCATAAAAACAACAAAAAAATTATTCAGAAATTGCTGTTTTTTGTTTGTCCGGCGTCTGAAAAATATAGAACAAAAAGTGAAATAGTTACCCCAAAATGGTAACAACAACAACAACAACATCATCTCATCCAGCAATAAATAAATCCACACAAAAATAAAAAAGTTGAAGTTATGGCTCTCAGAATGCAGCCACACAAAAAAAAAAATTTTGTAAATTGTTTTTATTGTGCAAAAGTAGTAAAACATAAAAAACTATAAATTTGGTATCGCCATAATTGTACTGACCCGCAGAATAAGGTTAACATGCCATTTATGCCACACAGGAAATGCCGTAAAAATGAAGATTAAAAAGCGAAAAACAGCAGAAATGCAGTTTTTTCCATTTCCCCCACAAATAAAAAGCTCGACTGAACAATACAAAAGTTACTAGAATTGTGGAAAATATGTATGCATATGTGTGACGGATGATGGGGATAGCATTGATATAAGCTGTGGAATATCTGATTATACGTTGAAGTTTCCCTAAATGGCTATTGTCTCGTCGTATTATAACTTCTATCACACGGTGCAGATCTATCTTTAAATGTTTAATGAAAAGTTGTACAGTTTTCCAATATACTTTCTAGCAATTACTCACAGTTTTCAAGATCTCTGCTTCCTGTCAATCAATAGAAAATCGAATTCTTTACTCTCAGTGGAAAAAAATGTGTGATGGTCATGTGATGAACCTACAGGTGACACCCATTGTAAAAAAAAAACAAAAAAACGAGTATACTATGCAGTGTATTTTTTTCACTTAATGCCTCTATATTAAATAACATAGTTGACTACACTAGTTCATACATAAAAACAAAAGGTATGCCGACACATACCTCCCTGACATATGACAAAAGGACACTCTTTTGGCATATGTCTGGCTAATGGGGCTCTGTGGATATGTTTTGCGTATGTATCGGGAGCTTTCCAATTTCATACGCCAAACTTACACTGCAAACACAGTGTGAATAGAGCCTAACGGTAGCCAGTGCTGTACCTGTATGTCCATCACATGACCAAGAAAGAGCCTACATAAGGGCTTATTTTTTGCGGTACGACTTGTAGGTTTTATTGGTACCATTTTGGGGTACATACGAGTTACGAAAAAACAGTTACATTCTGTTTGTGGAGATTTTTTTTTTTCCCCCATAATAAAGCGTTCTGTAAGGGGACGTTTTTTTAGTCTTACTTTGGGAGTTCACTCTGCGATCAAAGGCTATTGTAATACACTGCATTACTAAAACTAACAGACATTCTATTATGCCCTGTCTCTAGCGGGGCCTAATAGGCATACACTGCTGGAAGACCTGGGTACTCTTGTTAGGCCCCCATCTGCCATGGAAACCATCGACACAATACAGTCGCGTAGCGGGTGTTCTGATGGGGTGACAGAGGGAGCGCCCTATTTTTGAAGCCACTTAGACGCCACAGTGGATATTAAACAGCCCGACAGCCGCTCTAGCCAGCACGGGACACCAATGCCAGGCTTATGTCACAGCGCCACGGTGGCATAAATTCCCTTAATAACTGCCGTGAAAAGGTGTATTGATGGTCATTAATGACAGCAAGCAGAAATCATGAAAATCATAAGGAACTAATACAGATGGAATATGTAATGGTCTGGTCCCTGTGATACCCAGGGAAGGAATCAACTGGATAGCAAAATTCACCGATAGTTACTTGTCCGGCCCTGGTAATTGAAGGTCCTAGTTAGGGTTGCCAGATTTTTCACCAAAAAATACCGGCCAGGGTTAAAAAGGGGTGTGGCTTAACACAGATTAGCATTTTACACTTAGAACATGGAATTATACATTGTTTGTCAAGGAGTGTATCAGAAACACCACTAGCGAGTATCCACCTCTGGTTCTCCGCTCAAGCGGATTTCGCAGGACGTCACCGCAAATTGTACTTGGCTTCAGTGTGTCATGCTTTGTGCCTGTAGTAAGTTAAGATGTCCGACAACCTCTTTTCATGGGGGTGGGGGCCAGTGGCTGCTCACAGCCATAGTAAATGTTGCTAGGTTCTCTTCTCTGAGCAGGGAAGAAACGTGGGCTACCAAACAGGCCATGGTAAGGAGGCCAATAAGGGCTTATCAACTGGTGATCTGCTATGTTTAGCCCTGTGGACCACCTCCCTTATGTATATTCTCTCCAGTAGGTTTGGGAGTCCCCTGGCTGGTCCGATGATTTACCCTACGCACACCACACATATACAAATATAGGCACAAACCCATCTATAGAGACATAGTCACAACCCCCATACATACAGACATAGCCACACATCCCACCTAAACAGACATAGCCACACTCCCATGCCAAATCCTTTTGTTCTTATAGAAGATATTTTTTGCTCCCCCCAGAAAAAAAATCTAAAAACCAAATCAGATTTATAATACACTAGCAGAGTTACCCGGCTTCACATGGGTGTAAGAGTCTCTGCTGTTCGTCTGTCTCGCTGAGACGACAGTTGTGCCCAAGTCTGCTGGGTATTTTCAGCAGCTCGCTGTTTGCTGTGACGTATCCTGTTAGCCTGTAGACGGGCTTGGGTCTGTTGAGAGGTTTCAGCAGCTCGGGCAGCAGCCATGCGCTTTGCTGCAGGAGTCTTTCGTCCTCCTGGCCGTGTTCTGCCGTTCATTGCAGAGGACAATTGTCACCCGAAGTTAAATGTTGTAACCAGGAGGAGGAGATCCGTTTCTGAATTTACACAGTAAACAACCGTTAAACCAACCGCAGTGTCGTATTTATTGCCCATCACCGCAGCAACCCACCTACATGATGTGATATGGAGGAGGACCATTGATGTGGAAGCCAGTGGTGCCATATTTGCCTTTGTATTCCAATTTTTAGTGAATATATATACTAGAATAAGTACCTGGCGCTGCCTGGGTATAACATGTTGGTCTGTCTGTTTGTGTGTTCATTGGATTTGTTCCCAGGAGGCCAATCCATGTCCTTGTATTTTCTTGGTTTATGGGGAAATCGCTAGTAGCCCTATATACCTCGGCAGTTACACACTGTTTATTTCAATTTTAACTTCCTAAATACCTAACAGCTAAACTGGTAGGAAATGGAGTCATAAGATTATGACAGAGCCTGTTGATTAACAACATTGGCTGTTTTATTACCAGTTGGCCATAGACTATGGTTGGATCACAATCGAAAACCGCATCACGCATGAAAGCCCACTCATTAGTATGCTGAACAACATGATATGCTCTATCAGCTTGCTTTCTGGCCTGGGTTCAGGAAGGAGTCTCTGTGCTTCTGAGAGCCGCCTGTCTGATCTGTTGCTGAGAAAGCCGAGGCTGAGTTTGCTGAGGAGTGTCAGCAGCTCGAGCAGCAGTATGACGCATTTGATCAGCTTGCAGTTGGGCAAGAGGAGTCTCTGCAGCTAGTAATGCAGCTTTCCTAGTGACCATCAGTTATCTGATTGGTAGCTATGGGTGACCGCTCCCCTGTACCTTCCCATCCAGCATTATCTTGTAAAGTGCACTTTACATGCTACTGCCAGATAAAAACATCTTTACTATAAAAGCGAATGTCTGTATTTGCTTTTATAGAATTGGATCGTGATCATGTGATAATGGCTGATAACAGAGAACAATAGCAAGGTCAGGACCTTTACGAAATTTGGGGTCAAATATTTCAGGTGTTTGGATGCCTATAGAGGATGACAAATAGATGTTTGCTATGATGGCTGATAACAGAGAACAACGGCAAAGTTTGGACATTTACGAAAACCTTCCCGGACACCCGTTGTACCTATGTGCCAAATTTGGGGTCAAATGGATCAGGCGTTTGGATCCCTATAGAGGAGAGACAAAGAGACATTCACTTTTATAATATAGAATAGCAGAGTTCCCCGGCTTCAGATTGGTCTATTTGTTTGTTGTTTGTGTTTGTGGTTAAAAACTTCATTTCCTACCGATATGAAGCCGACATATCCAATAAAGTCCAAGTGCAGGGTTCCATTTTGGAGGCATGACTGGTGTGAAAGGGGTTCAATTTATGAGAATGCTGAAATTCACGGACTTGGTTCTGTTGAGAGGTTTCAGCAGCTCGGGCAGCAGCCATGCGCTTTGCCACAGGAGTCTTTCGTCCAAGTGCAGGGTTCCTTTTTGCAGGCATGACTGGTATGAAAGGGTTTAAATTCATGAGAATGCTCAGAATCCAGTATAAGTACAGTTCTTTTGCCGCGAGTAACGTGTCGAGTAAAGAAAAACGGCTTGGTTGTTAAGGAAACCTGGTCTAAAATAGTGTGTATGTGAGTGTGGCTATGAATAAAGGACCTGCGAGCTTCTATTGGCTAATACGGATCATGTGATATGGAGGAAGGTCCTTGATGTGGAAGCCAGTGGTGTCATATTTGCTTTTGTGAATATGTCGAGAACGGTAAGTCCTAGAGAGCTGAAACCTTCAGAAGCGCGTGATTTATATATGTGCCAAATTTGGTGCAGATTGGTCCTGTGTTTGGCTGTGCATAAAGAACAGACATCAGACACCAGCAGGAGCTGGTCACAGCAGGAATAGTAGATGGCTTTAATAAAGGCTTAGATAATCTCCTAGAACAAAAAAATATTAGCTCCTATGTGTAGAAATTTTTACCTTCCCTTTTCCCATCCCTTGGTTGAACTTGATGGACATGTGTCTTTTTTCAACCGTACAAACTACGTAGCTATGTAGACAACAGAAATTAATTTATGTATATATATATATATATATATATATATATATATATATATATATATATATATATATATATTCATTTGTTGAATGTCCACTGAATCCGCTGATTTCGGCATGACCGATCGATCATCTAATAGATCCGGGGGTGTCTCGACTCTTCTCTGATGTCAGATGTCGACAGTATGAAAGGTCGTACTGGTTGGATTTCAACATGCTCGATCCTTTTGTTTTCATGGAAGATATTTTTTTCTCCCATTCCCAAAAAAATTAAAAATGTAAAAAAAATTACATTGATAACACATAACAGGTTTGGATTAAGTTCCTCAGCAGTACACTATCCCTGGATGAACGTTATCAACTCTGTGGGGCCCTCACATAATTTGCTTAATATAGTTACCAAATAATACAACTGTACACGGAGTAAATATTATCACCATACATATTATTATCAAACTTTTACTAAACAAAACCCAGTATACCAAGATCAACATTACCAATAATAACACTATACAAGGGCCAAAAAGTACAGCAACACCATGACCACATATTACCACCACATAGTGACTGAATAATACCACCATACTTTTACTGAATAATACTGTTACACAATCACCACATATTACCCTACATTGTGACTAAATACAAGCACTATACTGTTACCAAATAATACTGCCACACCATGATCACATATTACCACTACATTGTGTCTGAAAAATACCAACAAACAGTTACTAAATAAAACATATTATACAAAGACCTATGTTACCACCATACAGTGACCACATAGTGGTAGATACTACTTCTCCACAGGTCTTTGCAGACCATATAAGTGAATACCATACGGTTACATCCCGTGACTCAAAGGTGATGTCTTCTCTTATTGGAGTCATTCACTTTCACTTTTCTTCTACATCCGGCCAAGACCGCCATGATGATTTCTCCTGGCCATGACTTGTCTCTGCAGAATATGACACAGACATCTTTGGCTTCTTGCTTTTCTAGCACACTCCCTAAATATTTCCCACTTCTGCACAAACTTTCCATCTATAGTGCCCCTGACGGTAATAATGCAACCTATGGTGCCCTGCACAGTAGTAGTACACACATAATAATGTATAGATAGAATTTAGAGTTGAATTTGTATATCTCCTGGGTTACATATTCCTCTTTTCACCCACCGTTTGCCCTATTGCTGTACTGGTGTTATGTGTTGTTGCATCCTTGGTATATGGCATTATACCTTATAGTTGTTGTTTTTACAACTCGCTGAGGGCTAAAATTAATTGATTTTGTGTCTACAATATTTTTAAAGTACCTATTAAAGGTTATATTTTCTCGATTTCTTCATATGATACTTTAAATAAGTAGAACGAGCTGCGTACTCACTGACAGGTCTCCATGGATCAGACTTAGTTTTCCAGCACATCCCACAGATGGAGACCCAGTCAACAACTTGATCTTTTTGTCATGTTCCTCAAACCATTACTGAACAGTTGTGTGTACTTAGTCTGCAAAAATGTTAGAGTAGGTGGTAAATGTCAAAGTAGTATCCACATGATTGCCAGGACCCAAGTTTCCCAGCAGATAATTACCCAGAGCATTACACTGCCTCCACCGGCTTGCCTTCTTCCCATAGTGCATCCTGGTGCCAACTATTTCCCCGGTGAGCATTCCACATGCATCTGGCTGTCCACATGATGTCAAAGACATCATGATTCATCAGACTAGGCCACCTTCTTCCTTTGCTCCATGGTCTAGATCTGATGCTCACATGCCCATTGTAGGTGCTTTTGGCGATGAACAGGGGTCAGATGAGCGTCTCCGACCAGTCTGCGGCTACGAAGCCCCATACACAGCAAGGTATGATGCACTGTGTGTTCTGAAACCATTCTATCATAGCCAGCAATTTGTGCTACAGTAACTCTTCTGGCATCAAACCAAACAGCTAGTATTCGCTTCCTTTGCGCATCAATTAGTCTTGTTCATTTTGGACCTTGTCAAAGTGGGCCAGATCATTACAATTATTTCCAGCTTCTAACACGCAAAAAGATATATATATATATATATATATATATATATATATATATATATATATATATATATACACAGTGAAGGAAATAAGTATTTGATCCCTTGCTGATTTTGTAAGTTTGCCCACTGTCAAAGACATGAACAGTCTAGAATTTTTAGGATAGGTTAATTTTACCAGTGAGAGATAGATTATATTTAAAAAAAAACTGAAAATCACATTGTCAAAATTATATATATTTATTTGCATTTTGCACAGAGAAATAAGTATTTGATCCCTTTGGCAAACAAGACTTAATACTTGGTGGCAAAACCCTTGTTGGCAAGGACAGCGGTCAGACTTTTTTTGTAGTTGATGATGAGGTTTGCACACATGTTAGATGGAATTTTGGCCCACTCCTCTTTGCAGATCATCTGTAAATCATTAAGATTTCGAGGCTGTCGCTTGGCAACTCGGATCTTCAGCTCCCTCCATAAGTTTTCAATGGGATTAAGGTCTGGAGACTGGCTAGACCACTCCATGACCTTAATGTGCTTCTTTTTGAGCTACCCCTTTGTTGCCTTGGCTGTATGTTTCGGGTCATTGTCGTGCTGGAAGACCCAGCCACGAGCCATTTTTAATTTCCTAGTGGAGGGAAAGAGGTTGTCACTCAGGATTTGACGGTACATGGCTCCATCCATTCTCCCATTGATGCGGTGAAATAGTCCTGTGCCCTTAGCAGAGAAACACCCACAAAACATAATGTTTCCACCTCCATGCTTGACAGTGGGGACGGTGTTCTTTGGGTCATAGGCAGCATTTCTCTACCTCCAAACACGGCGAGTTGAGTTAATGCCAAAGAGCTCAATTTTAGTCTCATCTGACCACAGCACCTTCTCCCAATCACTCTCCGAAACATCCATATGTTCATTTGCAAACTTCAGACGGGCCTGTACATGTGCCTTCTTGAGCAGGGGGAACTTGCGGGCACTGCAGGATTTTAATCCATTACGGCGTAATGTGTTACCAATGGTTTTCTTGGTGACTGTGGTCCCAGCTGCCTTGAGATCATTAACAAGTTCCCCCCGTGTAGTTTTCGGCTGAGCTCTCACCTTCCTCAGGATCAAGGATACCCCACGAGGTGAGATTTTGCATGGAGCCCCAGATCGATGTCGATTGACAGTCATTTTGTATGTCTTCCATTTTCTTACTATTGCACCAACCGTTGTCTCCTTCTCACCCAGGGTCTTACTTATGGTTTTGTAGCCCATTCCAGCCTTGTACAAGTCTATGATCTTCAAAACCACCAAAAAGGCCATACTTACTAGGTAGGTGGGTGGGTGAAAACCCGTTCCCATCAGGACGCAGACAGGTCAAAGAATGCTGCAGAAGGAGTGTGCATTAAATAGTGATAGCCCCTCCCACTAGTCTTGAGGGGAGTGGCGAACTAAGTGCTCAAAGGTGTGCGATAAATGAGTGTCAGTGTAGTGCTAGGGTGTGAGTGGATGGTAAAAAATAAATATGTATGTATGAAAGTGTCAGAACTGTGTAATAATGTAATAAAAATAAATAAATAAATGTGATGAATAGGGGTCAGTGCTGTGAATAGTACATGGGGTGTCAGTACTATGTGTAATACGTGGAGGGATAATGTGCTGGTCGTCAGGCATGGCGTAACTTGCCGAATAACAGCCTATTTGTAACGCCGCTAGTGTTAGCTAAAGCGGGCTGCTCTGCATTCCAAACCAAACGCCAGCACATCATGCCCTCCCAGCACATAAGACCCGGCTGCGTCCTGAAAAAATGTGTAGTATACGTAGTAAGAAATATCCATGAAACATGGGGTATTAGTTGTTATTTTGGCCAAAATACGCAAAGCTCGCAATCCAACGTCAAGGGTCCCCAGTGCCTTGCGAGTCCCTAACCAGAACTTTACGTTCCTAATTTAAAAACACAAACAGAAAAAATGGGACATAGATATCTTCAAAACCACCAAAAAGGCCATACTTACTAGGTAGGTGGGTGGGTGAAAACCCGTTCCCATCAGGACGCAGACAGGTCAAAGAATGCTGCAGAAGGAGTGTGCATTAAATAGTGATAGCCCCTCCCACTAGTCTTGAGGGGAGTGGCGAACTAAGTGCTCAAAGGTGTGCGATAAATGAGTGTCAGTGTAGTGCTAGGGTGTGAGTGGATGGTAAAAAATAAATATGTATGTATGAAAGTGTCAGAACTGTGTAATAATGTAATAAAAATAAATAAATAAATAAATGTGATGAATAGGGGTCAGTGCTGTGAATAGTACATGGGGTGTCAGTACTATGTGTAATACGTGGAGGGATAATGTGCTGGTCGTCAGGCATGGCGTAACTTGCCGAATAACAGCCTATTTGTAACGCCGCTAGTGTTAGCTAAAGCGGGCTGCTCTGCATTCCAAACCAAACGCCAGCACATCATGCCCTCCCAGCACATAAGACCCGGCTGCGTCCTGAAAAAATGTGTAGTATACGTAGTAAGAAATATCCATGAAACATGGGGTATTAGTTGTTATTTTGGCCAAAATACGCAAAGCTCGCAACCCAACGTCAAGGGTCCCCAGTGCCTTGCGAGTCCCTAACCAGAACTTTACGTTCCTAATTTAAAAACACAAACAGAAAAAATGGGACATAGATATCTTCAAAACCACCAAAAAGGCCATACTTACTAGGTAGGTGGGTGGGTGAAAACCCGTTCCCATCAGGACGCAGACAGGTCAAAGAATGCTGCAGAAGGAGTGTGCATTAAATAGTGATAGCCCCTCCCACTAGTCTTGAGGGGAGTGGCGAACTAAGTGCTCAAAGGTGTGCGATAAATGAGTGTCAGTGTAGTGCTAGGGTGTGAGTGGATGGTAAAAAATAAATATGTATGTATGAAAGTGTCAGAGCAGCCCGCTTTAGCTAACACTAGCGGCGTTACAAATAGGCTGTTATTCGGCAAGTTACGCCATGCCTGACGACCAGCACATTATCCCTCCACGTATTACACATAGTACTGACACCCCATGTACTATTCACAGCACTGACCCCTATTCATCACATTTATTTATTTATTTATTTTTATTACATTATTACACAGTTCTGACACTTTCATACATACATATTTATTTTTTACCATCCACTCACACCCTAGCACTACACTGACACTCATTTATCGCACACCTTTGAGCACTTAGTTCGCCACTCCCCTCAAGACTAGTGGGAGGGGCTATCACTATTTAATGCACACTCCTTCTGCAGCATTCTTTGACCTGTCTGCGTCCTGATGGGAACGGGTTTTCACCCACCCACCTACCTAGTAAGTATGGCCTTTTTGGTGGTTTTGAAGATATCTATGTCCCATTTTTTCTGTTTGTGAAGTCTATGATCTTGTCCTTGACATCCTTAGAAAGCTCTTTGGTCTTGCCCATGTTGTAGAGGTTAGAGTCAGACTGATTAATTGAGTCTGTGGACAGGAGTCTTTTATACAGGTGACCATTTAAGACAGCTGTCTTTAATGCAGGCACCAAGTTGATTTGGAGCGTGTAACTGGTCTGGAGGAGGCTGAACTCTTAATGGTTGGTAGGGGATCAAATACTTATTTCTCTGTGCACAATGCAAATAAATATATATAATTTTGACAATGTGATTATTTTTTATTTTTTTTATATAATCCATCTCTCACTGGTAAAACTAACCTAGCCTAAAAATTCTAGACTGTTCATGTCTTTGACAGTGGGCAAACTTACAAAATCAGCAATGGATCAAATACTTATTTCCTCCACTGTATATATATATATATATATATATATATATATATATGTATGTATATATATATTTATATATATATATACACTACCGTTCAAAAGTTTGGGGTCACCCAGACAATTTTGTGTTTTCCATGAAATCTCACACTTATATTTATCAAATGAGTTGCAAAATAACTAGAAAACATAGTCAAGACATTGACAAGGTTAGAAATAATGAGTTTTAGTTCAAATAATAATTTTCTCCTTCAAACTTTGCTTTTGTCAAAGAATGCTCCATTTGCAGCAATTACAGCATTGCAGACCTTTGGCATTCTAGCTGTTAATTTGCTGAGGTAAATCGGGAGAAATTTCTCCCCGTGCTTCCAGAAGCCCCTCCCACAAGTTGGATTGGCTTGATGGGCACTTCTTGCGTACCATACGGTCAAGCTGCTCCCACAACAGCTCTATGGGGTTGAGATCTGGTGACTGCGCTGGCCACTCCATTACAGATAGAATACCAGCTGCCTGCTTCTTCCCTAAATAGTTCTTGCAAAATTTGGAGGTGTGCTTTGGGTCATTGTCCTGTTGTAGGATGAAATTGGCTCCAATAGAGCGCTGTCCACAGGGTATGGCATGGCAAAATGGAGTGATAGCCTTCCTTATTCAAATTCCCTTTTACCTTGTACAAATCTCCCACTTTACCAGCACCAAAGCAACCCCAGACCATCACATTACCTCCACCATGCTTGACAGATGGTGTCAGGCACTCTTCCAGCATCTTTTCAGTTGTTCTGCGTCTCACAAATGTTCTTCTGTGTGATCCAAACACCTCAAACTTCGATTCGTCTGTCCATAACACTTTTTTCCAATCTTCCTCTGTCCAATGTCTGCGTGCTTTTGCCCATATTAATCTTTTCCTTTTATTAGCCAGTCTCAGATATGGCTTTTTCTTTGCCACTCTGCCCTGAAGGCCAGCATCCCGGAGTCGCCTCTTCACTGTAGACGTTGACACTGGCGTTTTGCGGGTACTATTTAATGATGCTGCCAGTTGGGGACCTGTGAGGCGTCTATTTCTCAAACTAGAGACTCTAATGTACTTGCCTTGTTGCTCAGTTGTGCATCGGGGCCTCCCACTTCTCTTTCTACTCTGGTTAGAGCCTGTTTGTGCTGTCCTCTGAAGGGAGTAGAACACACCGTTGTAGGAAATCTTCAGTTTCTTGGCAATTTCTCGCATGGAATAGCCTTCATTTCTAAGAACAAGAATAGACTGTCGAGTTTCACATGAAAGCTCTCTTTTTCTAGCCATTTTGAGAGTGTAATCGAACCCACAAATGTAATGCTCCAGATTCTCAACTAGCTCAAAGGAAGGTCAGTTTTATAGCTCCTCTAAAGAGCAAAACTGTTTACAGCGGTGCTAACATAATTACACAAGGGTTTTCAAGTGTTTTCTAATCATTCATTAGCCTTCTAACACAGTTAGCAAACACAATGTATCATTAGAATACTGCAGTGATGGTTGCTGGAAATGGGCCTCTATACATCTATGTAGATATTGCATTAAAAACCAGACGTTTGCAGCTAGAATAGTCATTTAGTACATTAACAATGTATAGAGTGTATTTCTGATTAATTTAATGTTATCTTCATTGAAAAAAACTGTGCTTTTCGTGCAAAAATAAGGAAATTTCTAAGTGACCCTAAACTTTTGAACGGTAGTGTATATATATATATATATATATATATATATATATATATATATATATATATATATATATATTCATCTATATAAAATTAACAATAAAACAATTGTGGATTTCCAACTCTCCTGAGTCACTATGAACACTCTCTATGCAACCAACCACTTCTTATTTCTCCATATTTTACTTGTTCCTCTTCTTTTCTCTCTGTTATTAACAATTTTCAGCATGGCCATTCCTAGGTCAGACCACCCTGGAGATGTTAAAATCAGTCCCTAGTTTAGATTCTTAGTGCATAACTTTTTTTTTTCCACAAACTCTATCCTATTATCAGACTGTTTTCTATCTTTAACAAAGAATAAACCTTCTATGAATCACGACGTTATTCATTGATTTGTTTGTAAATCGGATAGGCAAGTTGGTGAATAATAACATTTACCCAGGAGCTAAGATGTACGTAGCATAGAACAGAATTATTATTATTTGGGCACAGAAGTTTATGTTCTTGACTTTATTTGTTTGGTTTTCGCCAGGCTTGACAGAAATTAAATGATTGTCAAGTCATGCAAAAAGTCTTGAAAATACCAATTTTTGCAGCGTATCACAGTTAGGCCACTTTCGCACTTTCAGTATTTTGTTTCAGCATTTGTATGCCAAAATAAGGAGTGGGTCCATAACACGGAAGAGGTACAAATCTGTCCATTATACTATTTCTCTGTGTAGGTGCCACTCTTGCAAATATATGTCAGTATTTTGCATCAGTATTTGGAGGCCAAAACTAGTAGTGGAATATAAACAGAAAAAGTATATCGGAAAGATTTGCACCTCTTCCGTGTTTTGGACCCACTTCTAGTTTTGGCTCACAAATACTAATGCAAAACACTGACTAAAATACTGCCGTGTGAAAGTGACTTAAGGCTGATTTCAAACAAGCCAAATTTATGCTTTTTTCATGGTATTTTTAGAGTCCTTTCTAATGCGTTTTCTTGTGCAGCCAGATGTTACTTTAAAGTCTGTAGTAAAAATATAAAAATCACATTAACAGTTTTTTTTTGCTTGTGGCGTTTTTGCTGCGTTTTTATTTAGTGGTGTTTTTTTTTCCAAATGCAGCATTCTCTGAGTGTGCTGTTTATTCTGCCGTTTTTCCCATAGGCTTCACTATAGGACTTCAAAAACTTCAGAAAAAAAACATGTATAAAATGACACTAAATAAAAAAAATGTGTGATGGAAGCCTTATACTGATAAAAAATGTGGTTATGTGAAAGCAGCCTAATGCATCATGCACACGACCATTTCTGTTTTGTGGACCGCAAAACACGGATCCTAGTGATATTTTTTGCGGACCCATACACTAGAATGGCTGAGACGGGCTGCAAATCCTTCAAGAATAGGGCCTGTTCTATAATTTGTAGAAAGGACACACAGATCCACAAAAAAATAGATTTGTTCATGGCCCCATAGAAATTAATCGTTCAGTATGCTATACGCAAAAAAATAAATAAGTAGGATACTGAAGAAAACAGTCATGTGCATGAGCCCTTAGTGTTATATTTTCCTGCAACACTACCATAGGGGAATTTAAGCATTACACAGTGCCCATTCATCAGGGGAATAGCTAGGGGGGGCAGGCGGGGCATTTGCCCCGGACGCATCTAAGAGGGAAGGTGGTGGAGTAACCAAGGCCGCACGGTCCATGACGGTGGACTGATGCCTTTCTGAGGGGGCGGTGGCACCGCTGAAACCAGCTGCCGCCACCCCCATCTGCACTATAGGCGATGAATGGCCGGGTATGTTCCGTGCCTGGCCATTCAGCGCCTTTCAATGACTCAAGGGTCGTGATTACTTCTGTGCGCCGCTTGCGTCATTGAAAGGCATGATTGACAGAGCAAGTCATAGTGCCCTACCAATCAGCGCCTTTCATAGACACAAGCGGCGCGATGACTGCCCTGTCAATCAGAGCCTTTCAACGATTCGAGCGCGCTGCTTGCCACTGGACGGCGCGGGAACAGGATTAAGTTAAGTATGTAATGTTTTTTTTTAATCCTAATAAAAATGTGAGTTGCATTATATACAGGGGTGGGCTATATCTACAGAGGTGGGCTATATGTGGAGCACTATAGGGGGAGCTATATCTGAGGCACTATATACAGGGGGCTATATACAGGGGTGGGCTATATGTGGAGCTCTATAGGGAGAGCTATATGTGAGGCACTATAAACAGGGGTGGGCTATATGTGCAGCACTATTTATAGGGGGAGATATATGCATGACAGGGGTGGGCTATATGTTGGACACTATATACAGGGGTGGGCTATATCTACATGGGGGCCTATATACAGGGGTAGACTATATATAGAGCAATAAAGGGGAGCTATATGTGAAGCACTATATACAGGGGTGGGCTATATGTGGAGCACTATTTATAGGGGGAGATATATCTAGTGCACTATCTACAGGGGTGGCCTATATGTTGGACACTATATACAGGGGTGGGCTATATGTGGAGCACTATCTACAGGGGGGCTATATGTAGGGCACTATCTACAGGGGGCTCTATAGGGGCACTTTCTACAGGGGGCACTGTGTGTGTGTGTGTGTGTGTGTGTGTGTGTGTGTGTGTGTGTGTGTGTGTGTGTGACACAGTGTATGTGCTATTATAATTAGAGGTGCAGTGTATGGCGCTATTATGTTTAGGGACACAATGTCTGGCACCATGAGAACTTTATCTTCATTTATAGTTGCACAAATGTTTGAAGTAAGAAGCTGAAGACATCTGAGTTGCAAACTGCAGAAATGGGCTTTGCCGGGAGAAGTCATCATAGAGGTCTGAACCAGATGGAAAAGAAAAGAGAAAAAGAACAACTAGAATCTGACGTCACCTGTGAGTCACTTAATGTAAATGCTTATTCTGCCTCTAATGAGTACTGTAGTCACTGTATGATCTGCAGCAAGATGATGGGTGGTATGATTTATTTTTTGTGCAATTGCATCTCCCAGCATATCCTTACCATTGTTTAGGCCATGCTGGTAGCTGTATACAATTTAGTGCTAACCTATACGGCTGGGGTTGCACTAAATTGTGCTGTATTTGTGCTGGTGTTGTATTTATGTACTGAGCTTTGTTCTGGCACTGTATATATGTACTGAGCTTGCTTCTGGCACTGTATATATGTACAGATCTTGGTTCTGGCACTGTATATATGTACTGATCTTGGTTTTGATGCTGTATATATGAACTGAGCTTTATTCTGGTGCTGTATATATATATGTATTGAGCTTTGTTCTGGTGCTGTATATATGTACTGAGCTTTGTTCTGGTACTGTATATATGTACTGAGCTTTGTTCTAGTGTTGTATATATGTATGAGTTTTGTTCTGGTGCTGTATATATGTACTGAGCTTGTTCTGGTGCTATATAGATGTAATGTGCTTTGTTCTGGTGTTGTATATATGTAATGTGCTTTGTTCTGGTGCTGTATATATGTAATGAGCTTGATTCTGGTGTTTTTATATAGAACTATATTGCTTATAAAATGTATAAATGGCTTTATGCTCGAGTTACATAAAAAACAATGTCGGGAAAAAATTACACCTCATTGATTGGTAGAGAAAATAAACATGGCGAGAGGGAAGGAGATGTCAGGAAAGAGGTTCGGGGGGGGGGGGGGCGCCAAACTGAATCTTTGCCCCGGGTGGTTGAGAACCTAGCTACGCCTCTGCCATTCATATCAGTGGGTTGTCTGTGTAATGCAGGACAGAACAACTAGTCCTCTAGAGAGAGAATGAGAGAGACGCTCTTTGTAACTGTTTCATGCATGTGCATGGATTTCTGCAAGCCCCACATATGATAAATGAGAAATTTCTGCAACAAATAGCTTCTTTTACCCACTACTAATGCCCCCAGTTCCCTTTTCATATATGGTGTTTTCATTGTGTTTTTTGGCAGTCATTTTTTTAATGATATGAATATATTTTCTGGTAATTTTTACCAAAAAAAGCCAAAAGAGCGGCAAAAATGAAACGTGAACATACGCTAAGGGAAGGGGGCAGCTACATGCTAAAAAAGTTTGTAATTTAGCGCTTTTTACTGATGGAAATTTTAACGCTGTATTCGTTCAGATAACAAGAGAATTTTTTTTATGTTTTTGCCATCCCATTTACCAACAGTCATAACTTTTTTATTTTTACGAAGACACATGCTGTATGAATTCTATTTTTTTGCGATATGCATAAGTAAGCATTTAATTTGTACTAACTTTCTCTTGGGAGCAATGCACCATACTGATCACCTATTTTGTGTACTTAATAAAGTGTATTATAAAGTGCATTGTCTATTGTAATTTTTTTGGTATTTTTTAGAAACATGAACTTCACCGTAACATTATAAAAACCATAATTTTTTTCTAAAAGGGGACTTGTTCTTTTTAGGTTTTTTTTGCCCATATTGTCCTTGTATATCTCTGTATATCATAATGTTATAAAGAATAATAGTGTTTGAGACCCAGCAAAGACGAGGTAAAAATGAGAGCCTGAAAATATATACAGGCAACCTCTGAGATTCAGAGAAGTGTCAGGGGTCCCTCCCCCTATGTCAGAGATGTGCTCACGTTTTTGCGTCACCTAGATTGCTACCTACTATATTTACTGTCCATTAACCTTGTACTTGTTTGTGTTCCCCTTATACTACTTGTGGCTTCTGTCTCCCTCTTTTTGTTATTATGTTTTTTTTGCTCGGTAATATGGCGCTGTACCTGTCTGTGCAGTTTTGACTTGGCTAGTTGACTATGAGACCTACCATTACTACCAGCAAGCACCTGTTCCCTCATGTTCTTCCTACCCTGATTTTTATACATCAGGGCCATGTGATCCTCATGTGATCGGGAAAGGGGAAGTGTTGTTACACGAAACAGGCTATTACACGCTAGGATCATTTTCCCTCCCTTTTTTCTATGGATGTTTTATGAGCAAAAATAAAAATAATTTTTAGGCAGGATGGTGAGTTGCCGCTTTTTCTTTTACGTTTTTCTTTGGATTGATGATTTTTATATACGTTTTCTGGAGAATTAACTACCCTGGTTCTATATATATTATTAAAATATATAATAACTAACCGACTACCAGAAAACCAACATTTCTTGGGCCCATCAAAGTATTAAGACCCTAAATAAATTTGAGAAAAAGGGTTTGCTATAGGTGAAGTGTGCAGTCTGATTGTAAAGGATCTGCCAGGCACAGCTTCGGGGTTAACTCCCTTAATTAATCAGTCAGCACCTGAATCTACATCCCTGAGACTGACTCCAGCTTCCACCACTCAGGCTGGCAGGCTTAGGAGTGGGAGAGCCTATCGCAGCCTGGCCAGACTCAGCTAGCTCCCGCCCTCTGTCTATTTATACCTGCATTTCCTGTTCCTCCTTGCTTGTTATTCTTTTTCGTGTGGTTTCCTGGCCCAGCTACAGCTCCTTCTATTTTGTTCCTGCTCCATACAGACCCTGGCTTACTGACTACTCTTCTGCTCTTCGTTTGGTACCTCGCACACTCCTGGCTTGACTCGGCTCGTTCACCACTCTGGTTGCTCACGGTGTTGCCGTGGGCAACTGCCCCTTTCCCTTGCTTGTATTCCCTTGTATGTTTGTCGTGTTTGTCGTGCACTTACTGAGTGCAGGGACCGCCGCCCAGTTGTACCCCGTCGCCTAGGGCGGGTCGTTGCAAGTAGGCAGGGACAGAGTGGCGGGTAGATTAGGGCTCACTTGTCCGTTTCCCTACCCCCCGGTCATTACACTGATATAGTTTTTCCTATGGGTACCTTACAACCAAATTTGTTTAAAAAGTATTAATAAGAGAAATCAATAAAACGGGGCTCCTAAAAATCGTGCAAGAGTTGGTAGTAGTTAAAGCTTTCATCTTTGAGAGATATGAGAAAATCACGCTCCACTCTTGCTTCAGATCTGAAAAGGATTCACAGTAGTTACTATCCATCCTTCCTGAGAAGACAGTTCAACGCTATGGATCTGAAAAGATGTGTAGGAGTCAAGAAGCCTAAAAAAGGAAGAAAATTTGCATTAACATTTGATTTAGAAATCTACACGTCATGAAAACTTTATTAACTTGCAGTGTAATATGGCAGTTCTCTGAGATTAATCTCTCCTATATTATAATCAGAAGAAAGAATTCCTTAACATTTCTTCATTGTATGATAAAAAGCAGAATATATACAGTCTTGTAAAATATTAAGGACACTTAATGTAAAGTTATTTTATGTGGACATATCAATATTTGATCTAGAGTCAAATAGTATAGATAAGATTAATGTAATAAAACAAAACCACAGTAACAAATTGACTTTGAAATACTCTAACAGATAAATGTCAAAGTTATGCCATGTCCCCTGATTTATCAAGGCCAGTGGCTTCAATACCGCTATAGCAGCCATAGTGGCTACTAGAGGGCCCACGGCATGAGGGGGCCCGAACTGGCCGGCCCTGCACATAACATTTTTATATTGAGCCAGACGGCAGGCGGCCCATAATGGCGCCGCTAGCACTGGACATCCGAAGCCACGGGCGACTGCCACATTCAATTGTATCTGCATCTTAGGGACTACAAGGTGGCTGTGTGGCATTATCTACAGGGAGTGTGTGTGGCACTATCTACTGGAGGGGGCTGTGTGGCACTATTTACAGGGTGCTGAGTGGCACTGTCTACAGGGGGCTGTGTGTGGCACTATCTACAAGAAGTAGAAAAAAGTTTGGGAGGCATGTGTGCAGCAGCAAAGTGATAGGAAATTTTAATTGAAGATTATTTAGAAAGTTGTATATTTTTGCATTTAAAAAGCCAATAAGAAACAGGATTTTTTTTTACTACAAATGGGTGCATTACCTATTAAACTGATTAGGTCTATTATTAGAACTAGACTGCACAAATTAGATCTACTCCCCTTGGAAGGTATTCCAGGAGGAAAGCTTTGCTGTCCAGAAGGACAAAATTTACCATTTAAACACCTAAGACACCAGGACTTTTGAAACAATGGGTGAAATGTATTATTACTGGTAAACTCCTTTATCTGTTGTATACTGTTTGAATGAAGAGCAAATATTGGTTTGTCCGCATATTTTAAATACTTTCCATTGTACCTTTTTCAAATTACTGTGCATAAACTAGGCCCAGAACACCCATTTTCAAATACCCTGTTAGGGCATTTGAAACCATTTTTATGTGTAGAACTACCGTACATTCAATAATAATAGTATAATTGTAAAGGATCTGCCAGACACAGCTTCTGTGTCGACGCCCGTGGGTAATCAGTCTGCACCTGCTCCTAAGTCTGAGAGAGTGACTCCATCTTCTACCAGTCAGGCTGGGAGGCTTAGGAGTGTGAGAGCCTATCACAGCCTGGCCAGGAGATATATATAAGGAGATGGGCGCTATAATGTAGGTGACAGTAATGCTTTTTATTTAGAAAAACGATCTATTTTAAACCACTTTATGAGCGATTTTTAGCTTTATGCTAATGAGTTTCTTAATGCCCAAGTGGGCGTGTTTTACTTTAGACCAAGTGGGCATTGTACAGAGGAGTGTATGATACTGACCAATCAGTGACCAATCAGCGTCATACACTTCTCTCCATCCATTTACACTGCACTAGCGATATAGTTATATCGTTATGTGCATCTACATACACAAACACTAACATTACTGTAGTGTCCTGATAATGAATATACATCACTACCAGCCTGGACGTGATGTTTATTCAGAATCCTGACACTTCTGAATCTTTTCTGTGAGATTCCAGCAAGGCAAGCGTAATCTTGTTTGAAATGACAGGTTACATCGTAATCTCGCAAGATTACGTTTGCCTTGCTGTAAATCTCACAGAGACGCTACAGACGTGTCAGGATTCTGAATAAACATCACATCCAGGCTGGTAGTGATGTATATTCATTATCAGGACACTACAGTAATGTTAGTGTTTGTGTATGTAGCTGCACATAACGATATAACTATATTGCTAGTGCAGTGTAAATTAATGGAGAGAAGTGTATGACGCTGATTGGTCAGCGTCATACACTCCTCTGTACAACGCCCACTCGCTCATAAAGTGGTTTAAAATAGATCGTTTTTCAAAATAAAAAGCATTACTGTCACCTACACAATAGCGCCGATCTCCTTATATATGAGATAATGCACTTATAATGTGGTGACAGAGCCTCTTTAAGTGGCTTCAAGTGTGCACACACAGGGAGTTCAGACACAAAGGTTCTGGTCTAAAATTAGGTTTATTCAACAATACATCATAAGTTATGACACAATTGGATTACATTGGGATCCAATCACAATCCCGGGGTCCAAACTTTCTTGACTAATGAACTGACCAACCATAATTAAGAACACTTTAAAGCGGTATTTCCATCTCATAAAGTGGTGGCATGTCGCTATTACATGCCATTACTTTATGATCGGTGGGGTCCGACCCCTGGGACACCCATCGATCCACCGGCTATGCAGAAAATGAAGCATGGTCCCATTTATGTGAACTTAGAAGGGGACGCAGCACTAAATCAGCACTGTGGCCCCTTCATTCTTAGGATCAGGTCCCATAGGTCGCACTCCCAGAGACCATAAAGCAATAGCATATCTATGTCCCATCACTTTATTCGATGGAAATACCCCTTTAAACATAATTAGAGCATCAGCAAAAAAAAGTATGGTAATACATTTGATAAAACCAGTTTTAGAACAATAGGTGCGCTTGCAAAATGTTTCTTTATAGAAAACATTTGCACAGAGAAAGGAAGTTCAAGGATCGCGATTAACACAAAGTATGTGACTAGTGCTACAAAGAAATGTCTAACTCAGCAATGATACAACTCAATAATAATATGCGCACTGTTCATCTTGTGCTACTATATGGAGGCTAAATATTTTCTATATATCCCATTTTTCCTACTCAATACATTTCTACATAAACATAGTATACCCTATGTCTTTATTTTTTTTACAATCATTAATGTTTTAGAGTCTTATACGTCCTGTTACGTATTGCATTACTTTGCATTTAGTATATCTTGAATATACCAGTGTAACAAGTCGCCCGTTCCTATTTACAAGATTGTTCCATTATTCTCTGCTCCTGGCTTTCATTGTGTATTCTCATTACACACATACTAGCAGTAATACAGGGCACATCTGTACCTGCCAGGCTATTCATGCTCTGGCTGGATTTTATTTCATGCACGCTGTTGCCTTTGATCACAGAGTGGATGTGGATTGGCCTTGTGTCTTCTCTTGATTGATTTTAGGAATGCTTCCAGTTCACAACATAATTCTTGCCTTAATACACAGAATTGTAATTAAGAATTTCCCGTGTCGATATATTTACGCTTATGCACTTTAGCAATATGGCATTTGTTACATTTTCATAAAGTGTCACTTCTCTCCCTGTTTACTCTTTAATCTTAAAGTGTAGCTAAACATTCGACAAACTTCTGACATGTCAGAAGTTTGTATTGGTGGGGGTCCGAGCACGGAGACCCCCACCAATCGCTAGAACAAAGCAGCTGAAGCGGAAATAAATGTATCGGTGTACGGACTCAATAGAAAGTCTATGAGCCCGTACTCCGATACATCGGCTTTCTGGAAAAAGCCGAACAGAAACGAAGCAGCTGAGCGCTCACACGAGTACTTCAGCTGCTTCGTTCTAGCGATTGGTGGGGGTCTCAGTGCTTGAACCCCCACCAATCCAAACTTCTGACATGTCACTATGACATGTCAGAAGTTTGTCGAACATTTAGCTACACTTTAGGGGCGTAATTGACCCTTATTTAGATGACTCATATTTTCTGCACTACCAATTTTTCCATTGAATAAAGTGATTTTGCATTCAGGATGTGCGGATTTTAGGCCATATTGACCTGAAATCTGCATGTACTAAGAGCAAACCAGCTACTCACATTTGCAAAGAGTTATGAGTGTAACTGTGAATCAGTGAAGGAATGTTTTTATCTCTGGACATAAATCACTTGAAGCGGAAATGTAGTTGGGTTATGTAAATACAACTCCAGGCCTATGTTTTTGCGTTATCATGGGGTCTTTGACTTAAATACTATTTATTATAGTTTCTATTGTTGCACCTTGCATATTTATATAGTTACATAGTTGGTTAGGTTGAAAAAAGACACAGGTATATCAAATCCAACCTATAACCCTACTATGTTAATCCAGAGGAAGCCAAAAATCCTACTAAGCAGTTGCCAATTGCCCCATAGAAGGGAAAATAATTCCTTGCCGTCTCCAAATATGGCAATAAGAATAAATCCCTGGACCAATGTCCCATCTCCAGAATCTAGTACCTATAACTTGTAATATTATATTTTTCAAGAAAGTCATCCAGGTCCTTCTTGAACTTGTTCAAAGAATCAACCATCAGAACATCCAGTCGCAGAGAGTTCCATAATTTCACTGCTCTTACAGTAAAGAATCCCCATGCATTTTTTTATGGTAAAACCTTTTTTTCCTCTATACGTAGAGGATGCTCCCTTGTCATTGTTTCACGTTTAGGTGCTCCCCATCGTCGGACATCCGCGACCGCAGCCTCCTGGCCGTTTGCCAGCGTCTCCCGCCCGGAGACGCCAGCTCGCGCGGCCTTCCCGTCCTGGACTGAGTATTAGGGTGCTCGCGCTCGTCCCCATTCTTAAAGGGCCAGTGCGTGCACTTACTAAAGTTTCCTTAACCCATACCCAGATCACCCTGGACTATAGAAAAGGCTCCGCCCTTCCTCTCCTTGCCTGAGCGTTGTTGTTGTCTACCCATGTTTGTATTGCAAATGGTCCCTTAGTTGAATGCTGCTCCCAGTGTTCCCGTAACCTGTTGCTGTATCGTCTCCTATACCTAAGCCTCTAGTTGGAGTCGTGTGTATCATCTGCCACGTCTGCTGTCATCGGCCACGTCTGCTGCCATTGGCCACGTCTGCTGTCATTGGCCACGTCTACTGTCATCTGCCATGTCAAGTTCTACCAGTGCCTAAGCCTCTGGTACTGTCTGGACTCATAAGGTACTCTCGTGCTAAAGGACTTTTGCATAGACCGTATAGACTGTTGTTTGGCCAGCTGCCACTCCGCTACATCAGAGCGGCCAAGTGGGTCCACATACCCCTAGATCAGGACAATCCCTATCTTTCAACGACAGTTTTATTCAGTGTTTTAGTATTTGTTACATAATTGTAGAACTTGTTTCCTCGGTCCAAGTGCATTACCTTACATTTATCCACAATAAAATGAATTTGCCAATTCTCAGCCCACGCCTCCAGGTTCCTCAAGTCCCTCTGTAATATTATATTGTAATAATATATTATCCTCTTTTATGGTAGAGAGGAGCACTGTTTTTCCTTTCGCAGAACTCCAAATTGTCTGCTTGCTTTTACACAGCTATAACATTAAAGCCTAAATTCAGTCACCTAACAAGATTTGACTTAGGCTGGGTTCACACGTGGCGGAATTTCACTTGAATTCCGCTGCGGACACTCCACAGCGTTAATCCGCAGCGGTGCCGTTTCTCCATTGACTTCCACTTTTATTTAGCAGTGTTCGTTTAGACGATGCGTAAAATTCCGCTGCGGAGCATAGGCTGCGGAGCGGAATTTGGTGTCCGCAGCATGCTCTGTCTGTTGCGGACCAGTGGCGGACTGGTTGCGGACTCATGGCGGAATTTCTCCATTGACTTCAATGGAGATTCTAAATTCCGCAATGAAGTCCGCAGCTGTCATGCACATGTTATGTGTGGTGCGGATGCGTCTTGCTTTTTTGACATGACATTTCTTCATTCTGGCTGGACCTATGTATTTCTAGGTCTACAGCCAGACTGAGGAAGTCAATGGGGCTCCCGTAAGTACGGGAGCGTTGCTAGGAGACGTCAGTAAATAGTCACTGTCCAGGGTGCTGAAAGAGTTAAGCGATCGGCAGTAACTGTTTCTGCCCCCTGGACAGTGACTACCGATCCCAATATACAGCAACCTGTAAAAAAATAGAAGTTCATACTTACCGAGAACTCCCTGCTTCTGTCTCCAGTCCGGCTTCCCAGGATGACGTTTCAGTCTAAGTGACGGCTGCAGCCAATCACAGGCTGCAGCGGTCACATGGACTGCCGCGTCATCCAGGGAGGTCGGGCTGGATGCCGAAAGAAGGACGCGTCACCAAGACAACGGCCGGTAAGTATGAAATTTGTTTACTTTCACTAGGGAAAGTGCTGTCCCTTCTCTCTATCCTGCACTGATAGAGAGAAGGGAAGCACTTTTCCCGCAGTCCGCAGCAGCTAGTCCGCATCAATTTACTGCACATTTTGGGCAGATCCGCCGCAGAATCTGCAACACAGATTCTGTGCGGCACTGATGCGGACAGTTGCGGAGGAAATCCGCCACGTGGGGGCATGCCCTTATGTAACAGGTCCAACATGCCACTGATCATGTGGTTATGTTCCTGTGTGATGCCTTATTCCGCTCCAAATGATGTCTTTCTGTCTGCATCTGTCAATAAAAGTACATCTCTTCAGTTTGCAGTGACAACAAAGTCGTGCTCTGACTCCCATAAGTATATACTGTATGGTTCAGTTTCTGGGGATACACAATATAGCCGATTGGATGGTGCAGCCATTTGGTGTGATATTACTATTGATGTATCATATACAGTATATGTTTTTAAAAGAAGTAAATAAGAAAAACTATATAGTGTGTGGGAAGGGGCCATAAGCCTTACTGGACGAAGCAATGACAATTCTTGGTCTGCCTCTGCCATAAGCCATTGATGTTATAGTTCCTTCATGTATTGTCTGCACATTGAATCTCAACTTCCATAGAAGTGTTATGTCCAATTCCCTACCATTTGATTTCAGTGCCACTATTTGGACTCAACATTTACTTTAGTTGCCATGTTTGAATTTGATTAATGTGCCTATTTCTGTACATTTAGCAGCATTTCCCCTGAAAGTATCTCTACACCTGTCTGAAATGGAAAATGCTGACGCACTTCTTGTTGTTCTAATGTTTTTTTCACGTTTTTATCTCTTCTGTATAAGTTAGGTGCTTGAGGTGTTTTATTGACGGCCAAATCTATAGAATTCATTTTCTGGTTATCTTGGAAAAGGTCTGTGTTATAAAGTTTATCTTGAAAATACTTAGTAAAATGTATTTTTGTTATTTTATTGCATTTTGGATTATCAATTCAAAAAGGAGCAGTGTCATATTTCATTATATGCTGAGGTCAGGTTTGCAGGTGGCTTATTTCTCTTGGTAAGGATATAATAGATTGTTCTTCTAAGATTGGGGGGTTTTACTCACATACATATGTGAATGTGTCTCCCTCTCTTATCTCACTCCTTCCCCTTTCCTTCTTTCCACAAGCTTCGCATGAGAACCAAGGCCAAAGATAACTTAGAAGCATACAACATCAGCATTAATATACTTGTCTTAAACGAACAATGTCTTATTCACTACAAAAGGATCAAGATGGAGACTTCAGGCAAGAAGGCTGCTGCACAAAATGAAATCATTTAAACGTTATTTTAATCACTTTCACAAGCTGTGTATGTGGGTACTGAACCGTTATATAAAGAAATCCTCACATACACAGATGTATGCAGGAGCCTCCAGTCCACAGTCTGTTTGTAACAGTGCTTGCAGGACCTCTATAAAGAACATCACATGATCAAAGTTCCTTCAGTAACTGCAGCTTCAAGTCGCCGGACACAGGAGAGAAGAAAAAATGAGAAAGGTAAGTGTTAAATGAAGTATATATATATATATATATATATATATATATATATATATATATATATATATATATATATATATATATATATATATGTGTGTATGTGTGTGTATGTGTGTGTGTATATATATATATATATATATATATATATATACAGGGTGGGCCATTTATATGGATACACCTAAATAAAATGGGAATGGTTGGTGATATTAACTTCCTGTTTGTGGCACATTAGTATATGGGAGGGGGGAAACTTTTCAAGCTGGGTGTTGACCATGGCGGCCATTTTGAAGTTGGCCATTTTGTATCCAACTTTAGTTTTTTCAATGGGAAGAGGGTCATGTGACACATCAAACTTATCGAGAATTTCACAAGAAAAACAATGGTGTGCTTGGTTTTAACGTTACTTTATTCTTTCATGAGTTATTTACAAGTTTCTGACCACTTATAAAATGTGTTTAAAGTGCTGCCCATTGTGTTGGATTGTCAATGCAACCCTCTTCTCCCACTCTTCACACACACTGATAGCAACACCGCAGAA
The DNA here is from genome assembly GCF_050947455.1 of Rhinoderma darwinii. Classification (NCBI taxonomy): domain Eukaryota; kingdom Metazoa; phylum Chordata; class Amphibia; order Anura; family Rhinodermatidae; genus Rhinoderma; species Rhinoderma darwinii. The sequence continues at coordinate 375,446,964 of NC_134690.1, forward strand.
GAAATGCCTCCCGATCTGACCCCCTTAGACTTTTATCTTTGGGGTCATCTGAAGGCAATTGTCTATGCTGTGAAGATACGAGATGTGCAGCAACTGAAACTACGGATACTGGAAGCCTGTGCTAGCATTTCTTCTGCGGTGTTGCTATCAGTGTGTGAAGAGTGGGAGAAGAGGGTTGCATTGACAATCCAACACAATGGGCAGCACTTTGAACACATTTTATAAGTGGTCAGAAACTTGTAAATAAATCATGAAAGAATAAAGTAACGTTAAAACCAAGCACACCATTGTTTTTCTTGTGAAATTCTCGATAAGTTTGATGTGTCACATGACCCTCTTCCCATTGAAAAAACTAAAGTTGGATACAAAATGGCCAACTTCAAAATGGCCGCCATGGTCAACACCCAGCTTGAAAAGTTTCCCCCCTCCCATATACTAATGTGCCACAAACAGGAAGTTAATATCACCAACCATTCCCATTTTATTTAGGTGTATCCATATAAATGGCCCACCCTGTATATATATATATATATATATATATATATATATATATATATATATATATGTATACATATATATGTGTGTGTGTGTGTATGTTTGTATACATACACTACCGTTCAAAAGTTTAGGGTCACTTAGAAATCTCCTTATTTTTGCAAGAAAAGCACAGTTTTTTTCAATGAAGATCACATTAAATTAATCAGAAATACACTCTATACATTGTTAATGTGGTAAATGACTATTCTAGCTGCAAATGTCTGGTTTTTAATGCAATATCTACATAGGTGTATAGAGGCCCATTTCCAGCAACCATCACTCCAGTGTTCTAATGGTACATTGTGTTTGCTAACTGTGTTAGAAGGCTAATGGATGATTAGAAAACACTTGAAAACCCTTGTGCAATTATGTTAGCACCGCTGTAAACAGTTTTGCTGTTTAGGGGAGCTATAAAACTGACTTTCCTTTGAGCTAGTTGAGAATCTGGAGCATTATATTTGTGGGTTCCATTAAACTCTCAAAATGGTTAGAAAAAGAGGGCTTTCATGTGAAACTCGACAGTCTATTCTTGTTCTTAGAAATGAAGGCTATTCCATGCGAGAAATTGCCAAGAAACTGAAGATTTCCTACAACGGTGTGTACTACTCCCTTCAGAGGACAGCACAAACAGGCTCTAACCAGAGTAGAAAGAGAAGTGGGAGGCCCCGCTGCACAACTGAGCAACAAGACAAGTACATTAGAGTCTCTAGTTTGAGAAATAGACGCCTCACAGGTCCTCAACTGGCAGCTTTATTAAATAGTACACGCAAAACGCCAGTGTCAACGTCTACAGTGAAGAGGCGACTCTGGGATGCTGGCCTTCAGGGCAGAGTGGCAAAGAAAAAGCCATATCTGAGACTGGCTAATAAAAGGAAAAGATTAATATGGGCAAAAGCACACAGACATTGGACAGAGGAAGATTGAAAGACGTGTTATGGACAGACGAATCAAAGTGTTTGGATCACACAGAAGAACATTTGTGAGACGTAGAACAACTGAAAAGATGCTGGAAGAGTGCCTGACGCCATCTGTCAAGCATGGTGGAGGTAATGTGATGGTCTGGGGTTGCTTTTGTGCTGGTAAAGTGGGAGATTTGTACAAGGTAAAAGGGATTTTGAATAAGGAAGGCTATCACTCCATTTTGCAACGCCATGCCATACCCTGTGGACAGCGCTTGATTGGAGACAATTTCATCCTACAACAGGACAATGACCCAAAGCACACCTCCAAATTATGCAAGAACTATTTAGGGAAGAAGCAGGCAGCTGGTATTCTATCTGTAATGGAGTGGCCAGCGCAGTCACCAGATCTCAAGCCCATAGAGCTGTTGTGGGAGCAGCTTGACCGTATGGCACGCAAGAAGTGCCCATCAAGCCAATCCAATTTGTGGGAGGGCCTTCTGGAAGCATGGGGTGAAATTTCTCCCGATTACCTCAGCAAATTAACAGCTAGAATGCCAAAGGTCTGCAATGCTGTAATTGCTGCAAATGGAGCATTCTTTGACGAAAGCAAAGTTTGAAGGAGAAAATTATTATTTCAAATAAAAATCATTATTTCTAACCTTGTCAATGTCTTGACTATATTTTCTAGTCATTTTGCAACTCATTTGATAAATATAAGTGTGAGTTTTCACGGAAAACACTAAATTGTCTGGGTGACCCCAAACTTTTGAACGGTAGTGTATATATGTGTGTGTGTGTGTGTATATATACGTTGTGTGTGTGTATGTGTATATGTGTGTATGTATGTGTGTATATATATATGTGTGTGTGTGTGTGTGTGTGTGTGTATATATATGGTATGTGTGTTGTGTATATGTGTGTATATTTAGATGTATGTATGTATATATATATATATATATATATATATATGGTGTGTGTGTATATATGTGTATGTATATATATATGCGTGTTGTGTGTGTACAGATGTAGCCATCTTTAACATGATTCTGATAACTTGCTGCAGCGTGATATCACACAACAAAAGCCATTGAAAAAGTAAAGATAAGAGATCTAGCGATTGTTTATTTAAAGCGTTAAAAGTCAAAAGTCACGGCTACATCTGTATATATGTCTGTTTGTGTGTGTATATATTTATATATACGGTATCCTAGTTACTAAAGCGAGACGTCATTTCCGGTCCGGACTGATCCGACGCATGCGCACTGGAGCCGGACGGACACTGGCTGTGAATGACAGGCTTCATACGTCAAACAACAATCAAATATCCGCTCTCTGATTGGCTAGTGGTCGTGCAGTCTCCAAGTCTTACCCAGCTGTTGAATATTGCGATTTATGTAATTATGTATTTTCTTGCATGAACCATGTATGTTTTATGTTGCTTTTAATATCAACTCACTGTTTCACAATATGTATCGATTTATGCTGCTTAGATACTCTTTCATTGTCTTTATCACGTTGTTTTGAGATGTATATGACAGCCCCATTATTCTAATGAGATTGATTATGCAGATTAGATACACACTATATAAACCACTGAATGTGTATGTATCACTATGCTTGAGAAAGGTCCCAAGGTGGGACAGAAACATTGCATTTGCCATGTTGGCACAATAAACGTCACTTTTTCACCTTGATCATCGGAGTGCTGCTGAATTTCCTTCTTGGATATGTGTATGGTCTTTGGATCGGGACTATCAGCTGGCACCCTTCATTACTTGATCTCGTATTTGGAAACAGAGTGCTGCCGTCTTTCTACTGGTGTGTATTTGATCTTCTCAGCTGGCACCAACCATTATGTTACACAATACTGTTTTTTATGATGGAACGAAATTATGGAAATAACGATATATCGTCTGCCAACATTGCTGTTGTTTTTACTGAGGAGGATATCGCCAGGATTCTGAATGGAGCGGAAGGTGACATTTCTTTTTTGAGTACACAGTCATTACCAGATGTTAAGTGTAATTTGGAGTTTGAGTCTAAGAAATTGATCAATGTCGAATTACATCTATTGACACTTGGTCAGTATTATAAAAATAAGATGGTCCCTCGTGGGATGCGCCCCCAAATGAAACCTACCATGCATGTACAACATGAAGAGTTTAGATCTAAATATGAGCAATTGTCAAATAATTACGCCCTTGAAACGATATTGTTGAATATGGATTTCCTGCATCGAGATCTGATTAAATTGAAAAATAAAGTTCGGGAATTGGGTGAGACATTACAAACCCTTATTTCTGTTGAAGAATTTGGATTGCACATGGAAAAATTACAAGTCACACTGTCTAAAACACGAGCTGAAACAGAGGATGTCAAAAAACGCAAATGGTATAGAGATCATCTGGATTACAAAACAGGTCAAGTGTATACATGGGACCATTCAAGTGATCGAGTGATAGATCCATTGAGGAGGGAACAAAGAGGACGAGAAGTCAAGAAATATTTTGGTGGAGAAAATAGATATCAGGAACATCGACAAAAGGAATATGGCCAATACCGATATGAAAATCAGGCTAGCGATTTTTTAGGAGGAACCAGTATGGAGCACATAAGCCCAAGTCCACCAGGAGAGCAGGACGCAAAAGGAACCGAGGAAGGAAGAACCCGCTCACAAAGACAACAGCGTCAATTGAATCAAAGGACTTTGCACAACAACCAAAAAAGGAATATAGTGAAATCGTGGTAAATATTTCTTCTCATATATTGTCTGATGCACAGTTACAATTGTTGGCCAGAGGCCTGTCTTTTTGCCCTAGTCAACGTCTAGATTGGTTCCAATTGGAACTTGATCTATATAATTTTATTAGATCAATTAAACTTAAAGTGTGGTTTGATTCTCAGCCCTACGACAATGTAGTGGAGGCTGAATCTAAACATATTTGTCTGAAGAATTTTGGCTTATTCAACAAAAGTGGCTTTCAGCCGCCTGTGACGTCAAACTCTATTGAAACATTCATTGAGCTAGTTAAGAAAGATCTCTCTGAGTTACGTATACAGAATAATGATAGCCTCAATAATCCTAACATCACTACTGCAGAAATGGCAGCTATGCATGAGTTAATCCATAACCACGACTTCACCATTAAACCCGCTGACAAAGGGGGTGCGGTCGTGGTTATGGATACCGTAATATATATGTCAGAGGCATATAGACAATTGAGTGACACAGATGTTTATAAATTGTTAAAAGCTGACCCTAGGTGTGATATTGAGAAGAAGATCAAAAATTTCTTGACACTAGCTTTTGATGAGGGCACTATAGATTCTGCATTACATACCTTTTTGATTATAGAGCATCTAAACACTCCTTGCCTTTATTTACTTCCCAAGATTCACAAGGGATTGGTGAATCCACCTGGTCGCCCGATTGTATCGGGCAGGGGTTCCCTTTTAAATAATATCTCGATTTTTGTGGATAAGGCACTGAGACAATTTGCAACAGGTACTAAGTCCTATATTAGGGATACCACAGATTTCCTACAGAAATTAAAACAGATAAAACCCCCAACAGGAGCACTTTTGGTGTCTTTCGATGTTGTCTCCCTTTATACCTCTATAGGACATGATAGAGGTATTGAGGCCGTGAGACGTAGACTCAATGATTCTGATTATGATGTTCCATGCAGGGAATTTATTATTACTCTCTTGGAGCTCATTCTGACCTCCAATTACTTCATGTTCGATGAGAAGTTCTACATTCAATTGAAAGGTACGGCTATGGGGTCAAACATGGCCCCTACCTACGCCAATATTTTCATGGATATGATGGAGGAGACATGCGTCTATGTGTCCCACCACTTCACTCATGTACTGGGGTGGTGGAGATACATAGACGATGTCTTCCTCATCTGGACAGACACTGTAACGACCTTGGAGTCGTTCCATCAGTTCCTTAATCAGATTGATCATAATATCCGATTTACTATGACCTATTCCAGTGAGATGGTCCAATTTCTGGATGTCAATGTAATGCTGAGGGATAATGTTCTGACCACTGGATTATATACGAAAGATACAGATCGCAATACCCTTTTACAGTTTGAGAGTTGTCATCCTAAGAACATGATACGGTCATTGCCATTCAGTCAGATGATGAGGGCAAAACGGATTGTGGATGATCTGAGTAATTTAGATACGTCTTTAGATCTCATGATTTCTAATTTTTCACAAAGGGGGTAACCCTAAACATTTATTACATACGCACAAAATGAAAATTAAGAATATCCCTAGGGAATCGTTGATGAAGACGTCCAAACACATCAAAAGTAAACAAATACCATTTATATCCACCTATAATGGAATATGGTCACACTGAAAAGGATCTCAAATTTATGATCCTAGACTATATTCCTATATCCTGTAGGGTTGGCGATCGACATACGGCACTACACAAATGTGAATTAAAATGGATCTTTTTATTGAATTCTTTGCGACCTAATGGTCTTAACGTCGAATTTAATATGTCTAGAGCTGTTCCTTGAGAGTCTTGCCTTCTGATATGTTCTGACTTCTGGCGCTGTCCTCCCTCTTTAAATGAAATTTGTGATACATGAACCTTTGACATAATTTTTTAATAATATATTTTCTATTATAGATAAACATGGGACTGCAGGACCACTTCAAACCATTTATGTTGATATTACGTTAAATCAATATAAGCTATATTGGTGATATGAATATGGAGGAATTATGAATCGTTATCTTACTCACTGTGTCTGGTAATCAGTATAGTTGATATTCCGTATATTTTCTTTTTTCTATGGTAGGGTTGTATCAACAGTACATTTCTTTTCCTTTATTTTGTTTTTATTATTTTAAAGCCCTTTGAGTCTGTTAGACGAGTTATAGGGGATGTGGATTGGACCGCGTACACGACAGGTGTGTGCGTTTTTTTTCCACGAACCTGAATGGTGGGTACCGCTGAACATGTCATGTGATCGGGGTCCCTCCTTCCTCGTGTGGACTCTATTTGTTTATTTATATATTATTATAAATGATTTTCTTGGTTTATGAATATTTATGTGCTTTTGTACTACCTGTTCCATATATATATAACCTTTTGGTATATTTACCCTTTAGATGCTGATTACAGACACAATGTGCGATCTTTGAGTTTATATTACATATAATTATTCGCTCGAGGGTTTGCTGTTTATCAGCGATCAATATTTTAGTTCCTTGAGCGATACGTAATTTCCGGTTCATACTGATCTCTTACTTACAATTGAGTGCTGAGGAGATTCTTTTTACCAAACAATCGGTATCCTAGTAACTAAAGCGAGACGTCATTTCCGGTCCGGACTGATCCGACGCATGCGCACTGGAGCCGGACGGACACTGGCTGTGAATGAAAGGCTGCATACGTCAAACAACAATCAAATATCCGCTCTCTGATTGGCTAGTGGTCGTGCAGTCTCCAAGTCTTACCCAGCTGTTGAATATTGCGATTTATGTAATTATGTCTTTTCTTGCATGAACCATGTATGTTTTATGTTGTTTTTAATATCAACTCACTGTTTCACAATATGTATCGATTTATGCTGCTTAGATACTCTTTCATTGTCTTTATCACGTTGTTTTGAGATGTATATGACAGCCCCATTATTCTAATGAGATTGATTATGCAGATTAGATACACACTATATAAACAACTGAAAGTGTATGTATCACTATGCTTGAGAAAGGTCCCAAGGTGGGACAGAAACGTTGCATTTGCCATGTTGGCACAATAAACTTCACTTTTTCACCTTGATCATCGGAGTGCTGCTGAATTTTCTTCTTGGATATGTGTATGGTCTTTGGATCGGGACTATCAGCTGGCACCCTTCATTACTTGATCTCGTATTTGGAAACAGAGTGCTGCCGTCTTTCTACTGGTGTATATATATATATATATATATATATATATATGTGTGTGTGTATATGTATGTGTGTGGTGTGAGACTGAGTGCTGTGTGTTTTATGCAGGGGCATAGCTGGGAGGGGACTGCAGCGGCTTTCAGAGACTGTGCTGCCTGCAAACAGTGGGGACAGACAGTTAGTCCGAAACAGCTTATTTTTTTCATTGCACCCTTACAACATAGCAGCAGCAGGCTAGCATTACCAGGGTGGGAAAGGCCACGGTTTTGAGCTTTTCCAGCCTACGAATACTATCCTGCGGCTGCCCCAGTACCTGATCGTCACTACAGATGTTCAGATACTGGATTGTACCAGGCTCTTCCCGGTACCCCTGGTACCCCTGGTAATAACGGGGGTTACTGCTTGCCTTTTCACCGGCTAACACTAAGCTCCTCCTTGGTAATGGACACTGTCAATCAGAAAGCGGCTATTACTAAGGCAGTGGTAATATAGTTAAAAAAACAGAGACGTTAAAATATTTTTTTATTCAAATTAAAAACACACACAACCCTCGTTAACCATTTTATTGACAATAAAAAAACGCTGTCATAGATGTAGTCTTCGAATCCGAAGTAGTCCGACAACCAAACCTGTAAAAAAAGCACAAACACAAAAAAATAAATAATTAGTAACACATAAAAAAGCAAAGCAGTTATTATACTTACCTTTTCTGGGTCCAGCACTGGAGCCGCAATGTCAGAGAGCTATGCTGTTTCCATAACTTCAGGAGTTATAGGGGGCATCAGCACCAAAAGTGCCTAGGGCAGTATCAACTAAATATGACCCTGATTTGACCTACACTCTCCCCCCTGGCCCACTACTTAACCTCTGCCGCCTTCTATGCCCCTCTCCCCCTCCTCCCACAAAGCTTTTGCCACCATCGGTGTCCCCCACCACAAATAAATTTCAAAATCCTCTTCAGTGTCCCCTGCACACCATGAGACCCCCCTGATACTTTGTATTCCCCATAGTACCCCTACCACTTGCTGCCCGGCATTTTACTTGACAAAATAGCGCAGAATGCTGCACTATTTAGTAATGATTTTTTTTTACCTGCAGTGGAAACTTCTAAGGCTTTTTTCACAAAATGGTATTTCTATCAGTTTACTGTATGTGGCGGGAAAGCACCTGAAGCATATGATAGATGTAGCCATAGACCCAATGGAGGCTAAAAAAAAGCTCTTTTTATGCTGCGTGGAATAGCTTTGAAGGCTGCGCTATTCCATGCCTAAGTGTGTGTTTTTTTTTTAACATGGGCGCCTATGGGGGATGGATAGCAGAGAAATCCATTTTTTAAACTGTTTAATGCATTATCTGGGACCTTTATCAGCACATACATTATATTGATAGAAATACTGTGGAGTGAAAGCCGCCTAAGAGCATCCAATGCAGATGTGAACACAGCCCAATGCTGACAATAATAATAAGGCTGCATTATTACATCTATCACCAATATGGCTACAGCTAACGGTTTGCTGACTCTGACTTTTAGATTTATTTTTTTCCAGGGCTACTTTAGGCTATGTTCACACAGAGTATTTTGCCGAGTTTTTTGACGTGGAAACCGCGTCGCAAAACTCGGCAAAAACGGCCCGAGAACGCCTCCCATTGATTTCAATGGGAGGCGTCGGCGTCTTTTTCCCGCGTGCAGTAAAACTGCCTCGCGAGAAAAAGAAGCGACATGCCCTATCTTCGGGCGCTTCCGCCTCTGACCTCCCATTGACTTCAGTGGGAGGCAGAGACAGCGTATTTCGCGCTGTTTTATGCCCGCGGCGCTCAATGGCCGCGGGCGAAAAACGGCGCGAAAATCGGCGTGCAGGGAGAGGAAAATCTGCCTCAAAGTTCCAAACGGAATTTTGAGGCAGATATTCCTCCCCCAAAATACTCCGTGTGAACATAGCCTTAAGCTCCCAATCTGCCCCTGGGTGTCGCCCTTTTGGTTGAAGATTGTTGAATTTCTCCATGATCACTTTGAGTTTCCACATATCCTCACTTCTCAGATATGCCCATTGGGTTTTATGAATGAAGTAGTACAACGCTATTATGATAAGATGTTTTTGTTTTTTCTCGCTTTACCCTTTTCTTTGCCAGTAAAATGTCCTTATTATATCCTGGGAGGCCACGGAGACACTAACTCTGATTCACTGGCTTCAACTTGTCAATAAATATGTGAATATGTGCCTCTTTACTAAATGTTAATAATAGCAGGAATCATCCTTTTAAAATTGGGTAGATCTGGACACTGGCTGGAAACTTCTATGACTGCGGGTTGATTTGTCCAGCTGACTATGCTGGATGTGGGGGATGGGATGGTAAGTGCATATGCCTGAATGATGTGTGAATATGTGTCTTGTTTTTATGCATGCCTGTACAAAATATCCTTATTCTTAGATTTTCCGCAATATTTATCCTCCCTGATATTGCATCCATGTACATTGTGTAATCTTTCTTCTTGCAATTGATTACATCTTGCTATGGTAATCAACTTATTGCCATGCTGTGTAACTATTTTTTCTATGTTCTGTTTATTAAAAGCAAAAATAAAAACTTTAAAATAAAAAAAAAGATATCCTTCGAAAATGTCTACACTAATCCACAAAACACTGTCCAATTCTGCACTGTCAAAGATCCCCGCTCTTACTTCTGTTTACCAACCCTCTTGTGCTCTTCGCTCAGCCAAAGACCTATGACCCAAATTCTCTGTTTTCTAATCATGTCACTCCCGTCTGCAGGACTTCTTCCGTGCTGAACCCATTCTGTGGGACTCACTGCCCTAGACCACCAGACTTGCTCCTAACTTTCCCAGGTTTAAGCGTGCCTAGAAAACTAATTTCCTATTCCACATAAACTTACTTCATGTCCCATATACAACCTGACCTGGTCACAAATATCTTTACTCCACTCTGCTTTGTCCTCAACTAGCTACCCTCACCGGCTAACACTAAGCTCCTCCTTGGTAATGGACGCTGTCAATCAGAAAGCGGCTATTACTAAGACAGTGGTAATATAGTTAAAAAAACAGAGACGTTAAAAAATTTTTTTTATTCAAATTAAAAACCCACACAACCCTCGTTAACCATTTTATTGACAATAAAAAAACGCTGTCATAGAAGTAGTCTTCGAATCCGAAGTAGTCCGACAACCAAACCTGTAAAAAAAGCACAAACACAAAAAAATAAATAATTAGTAACACATAAAAAATCAAAGCAGTTATTATACTTACCTTTTCTGGGTCCAGCACTGGAGCCGCAATGTCAGAGAGCTATGCTGTTTCCATAACTTCAGGAGTTATAGGGGGCATCAGCACCAAAAGTGCCTAGGGAAGTATCAACTAAATATGACCCTGATTTGACCTACACTCTCCCCCCTGGCCCACTACTTAACCTCTGCCGCCTTCTATGCCCCTCTCCCCCTCCTCCCACAAAGCTTTTGCCACCATCGGTGTCCCCCACCACAAATAAATTTCAAAATCCTCTTCAGTGTCCCCTGCACACCATGAGACCCCCCTGATACTTTGTATTCCCCATAGTACCCCTACCACTTGCTGCCCGGCATTTTACTTGACAAAATAGCGCAGAATGCTGCACTATTTAGTAATGATTTTTTTTTACCTGCAGTGGAAACTTCTAAGGCTTTTTTCACAAAATGGTATTTCTATCAGTTTACTGTATGTGGCGGGAAAGCACCTGAAGCATATGATAGATGTAGCCATAGACCCAATGGAGGCTAAAAAAAGCTATTTTTATGCTGCGTGGAATAGCTTTGAAGGCTGCGCTATTCCATGCCTAAGTGTGTGTTTTTTTTTTTAACATGGGCGCCTATGGGGGATGGATAGCAGAGAAATCCATTTTTTAAACTGTTTAATGCATCTTCTGGGACCTTTATCAGCACATACATTATATTGATAGAAATACTGTGGAGTGAAAGCCGCCTAAGAGCATCCAATGCAGATGTGAACACAGCCCAATGCTGACAATAATAATAAGGCTGCATTATTACATCTATCACCAATATGGCTACAGCTAACGGTTTGCTGACTCTGACTTTTAGATTTATTTTTTTCCAGGGCTACTTTAAGCTCCCAATCTGCCCCTGGGTGTCGCCCTTTTGGTTGAAGATTGTTGAATTTCTCCATGATCACTTTGAGTTTCCACATATCCTCACTTCTCAGATATGCCTATTGGGTTTTATGAATGAAGTAGTACAACGCTATTATGATAAGATGTTTTTGTTTTTTCTCGCTTTACCCTATTCTTTGCCAGTAAAATGTCCTTATTATATCCTGGGAGGCCACGGAGACACTAACTCTGATTCACTGGCTTCAACTTGTCAATAAATATGTGAATATGTGCCTCTTTACTAAATGTTAATAATAGCAGGAATCGTCCTTTTAAAATTGGGTAGATCTGGACACTGGCTGGAAACTTCTATGACTGCGGTGTGATTTGTCCAGCTGACTAAGCTGGATGTGGGGGATGGGATAGTAAGTGCATATGCCTGAATGATGTGTGAATATGTGTCTTGTTTTTATGCATGCCTGTACAAAATATCCTTATTCTTAGGGTTTCCGCAATATTTATCCTCCCTGATATTGCATCCATGTACATTGTGTAATCTTTCTTCTTGCAATTGATTACATCTTGCTATGGTAATCAACTTATTGCCATGCTGTGTAACTATTTTTTCTATGTTCTGTTTATTAAAAGCAAAAATAAAAACTTAAAAAAAAAAAAAAAAGATATCCTTCGAAAATGTCTACACTAATCCACAAAGCACTGTGCAATTCTGCACTGTCAAAGATCCCCGCTCTTACTTCTGTTTACCAACCCTCTTGTGCTCTTCGCTCAGCCAAAGACCTATGACCCAAATTCTCTGTTTTCTAATCATGTCACTCCCGTCTGCAGGACTTCTTCCGTGCTGAACCCATTCTGTGGGACTCACTGCCCTAGACCACCAGACTTGCTCCTAACTTTCCCAGGTTTAAGCGTGCCTAGAAAACTAATTTCCTATTCCACATAAACTTACTTCATGTCCCATATACAACCTGACCTGGTCACAAATATCTTTACTCCACTCTGCTTTGTCCTCAACTAGCTACCCTCACATGTGGCAGATCTTTCTGTGAAGGAAAGTCAGTTCCATTTATCTGAATTGGGTTATTTTAGTGGCTAGCACATGGATTTCTACAACCCCCTATTCAGATGAATGGGATGGTCACAGAAATTTCTGCAATAAATCTTCCATGTGTGAATACACCCTAACTCTGCACTTTATATCTGTGTTGGCTCAAATTTGCACCATGTACCTATTGAGCCCCTCTTAGCATTACATTTAAATTGTAAGCTTTTATGGGCAGGGACCTTTCTACTTTTGTCTCATTGTTCATTCATTTGTTGTTGTTTTTTGGACAGTTTACTTGTTAGTTGCTTCCCCAATTGGAAAGGGCTGAGACATATATTGGCTCTATATAAAGATTATAATTCAATTTTTTACATTTTATTCACAAAACAATAGTGTTATGTACAAGTTCATCATACATATATATTTATATATCCCAATATATATCACATTTAAGAAATTGTTTAAAAATTTCACATGTAAATAACAAATACAATTTCCTCCTATTCTTTTTATCTTATTTTTTTTTTGCACCCTCCCCCCACCATAACTTGAAAAAACCCCAAGACACACAAGAGGAAAAAAATAGATTATTTATATGGCTTTTACATATCTTCTAATACATAGGTTTTTTCAGCCTGTTCCAAAAGATCAATACGAGGCTTCCATTTAGATTTAAAATAGCTACTTCTATCTTCCACAGCAAAGTATGATTTTTCAGTATGGTCTTATATATTTGAATCTTCCATACAATCTTCCATTTCTTAAGAATTTCTAGACGTGCTAAAAATAATAATTGAAGAATTAGCTGCACCTGTAATCTATTGTATAAAGTGTCAATCCCAGTCGAGACCCAACAAAAATCAAAATTTCATTATGATCTGTCCCAAAGGGCGCAATTCCTTTAATGTATTCTAGTACCTGAGTCCAGTAACGGTGTAATTTTGGACATCTCCAAAGTAAGTGAATAAGGGTCTTCATTTCCATTGAGGCTCAATAATTGGTCCCACGTCCCTTATCCATTTATTTATATTAGTAAATTCTATATTGTTTTTAGAGCCTAAACTCAAGTGTTTATAACAAAGTGAAATTACCAGTGAGGTTTGTTTATCAAAATATCACCCAAAGCAAAAGGTTTAATTCTATATTAGTGTTTATCTTTAGTGGATTTCCATGTGTGACTTAATTGATGATAGGATAACCACCCTCCTTTTGGTAACCCAAATTACATCTGAGGGATCTGAAAGGATCCTAGATAACCATTTTCAAACAAGTGATATATTTGTGTTATCCCATACTTAATCCAAAATTGTGAGTCCCTTATTTTTGAAAATTCATGTAGATAAAGATTATTCCAAAGAGAAGTAAAGTCCAAATATCCCCCATAGGATAATATAGATTTAGCCTCTTGACAGACTTTAACATATAGTCTTAACAAGGGGTCTGAAGAGCATTAGGGTCTAATCAATGCTCCTGATTCAAATATTGAATAAGAATACTCCAACCCTGTCCATGCCCCCTCTCCTGCAATATAATCTTATTGGCAGCAAGATGTTTCCAATATAAAAATTGTTGTAGTTGAGATGCCAAAAAGTATTTGAAGAAGTCCGGCAAAGCAAAACCCCATCCTTAACTGGACGACAAAGTCTTTCATATCTGATATGGGGGTATTTGCCCCTCCAAATAAGATCTTGAATAATAGAATGAAGAGTTATAAAAATAGAAAGAGGTGACCATAACGGAACATTTCCAAAATTATGAAGCACCAAAGGCAAGATTACCATTTTAATTCATGCTAACACATATTGGGGTAATATCCTGTTCCAAAATTTAAACTTATGTCTTAAGGTAACAAATAATTGAAGTATATTCAATGGCACAAAATCCATTATTGTCCTAGGTATTCTAATACCCAAATATTGAATAGAGTCCACCACCTGAATTTTTTGTCCTCTTAATACAAAATTGGAGTTTAAAGCCATCAATGACGACTTTTCCCAATATATCTTTTCTCCGGCAAACTCTCCAAAATTCTCGTACACTTCTATGAAATGACAAATATCAGATGTGTCTCTAAAGAATAATAGCATATCGTCAGCATATAAGGAATTTTTTTCTTTTACTTCACCCATCAAAAATCCTTTATCCGACTATCTTTTCTTATGCTAACTGCTAGGACCTCAATAAGTAAAATAAACAATAGTGGGGAGAGGGGACATCCCTGTCTGGTACCTCAAAACAAAGAGAAAAAAAGTGGAAAAACCTACACCCATGGCTATCCTAGCCATAGGGTTGGAGTAAAGATTTTTTAGCTATTTTACAAAGCTATCCTCAATGCCAAAAGACTGGAGTACTCCCAAAGAAAGCCCCATTCCACTGTGTCAAAGGCTTTACAAGCATCAAAAGACAATAAAGCTCCGTGTGGAAATTTTACACCACAATATTGGTAAAGGCCCTGCCCTCCTGAGATTGCAGGAGATTGATTTCCCAGGAAGCAATCCAGTCTGATCTGCGCTCACCAGGGAATGAATAACTGTCATAAGTCGATTGGCCAGCACTTGGTTAAAATTTTCATATCTGCGTTCAAAATAGATATAGGCCGGTAGCATTCCACATTCAGTGGATCCTTATCCTTTTTTTGGATTTGAATAATATTTGCTTGCAACATAGAAGGCGGAAGTTTTCCCTGGGAACAGGAAGTGGTAAAAACATTATAAAGATGTTCTGAAAGAACATCTTGGTACCCAGTATATCCCTCATAAGGGATTCCATCCGGGCCTGGGGCCTTGCTTTTTGGTAGATTTTTAATCACATCCCTTATCTCCTGCAGTCTCAGGGGGGTCTCCAAGCTATCAAATTGTACAGTTGTTAATACTGGTAAATCAGCAGAGTTCACATAGTTTTTAATTTGGCCCTCCAAATAAATCAATTTTGAAGAATAAAGATCTCTATAATAGTCTGCAAACAAAATAGTATGCATTTTGACTTTTGATTATCGGGGCTAATAATTTCCCCCTCTCCCCATTTCAAAGAAATTCCTTTCACCCAACTTAAAATACTCTTTTTTAGCTAAGGTTCACTGTCTATCTTTATATTGAGCATGCAGATTATGCCATTTTAATTTATTGTGGTCCGAAGATCCCCCCTTTAATAGGTCAACCAGGAAACATTCTAGAAAGCTCCTAAACCAATCATTGCTAACCCCTACTATCACCCCACCGCCAGCGCACATATTTTTAAGATGATTTAGATTTCTCCACTATAATTAGTATTTGTATTTCAGTTTAAATATTTTTTCCTTATACTTCTTCCCTTTTTCTTCCCTTTCCTTCTCCCGAACTTCCTTTGTCTTTTTTTTTCCTTTTGTATATATATGTACGCTATAGCTCGACTAACTAATAGGGATTTTTATCTCATACATGTGTTCTAGATACCAAATACCATTCCAGTACCTCAACCACCCGTCACTCCCATGCAATATTCTTTCCCAGATGACATATGAGATTACTTCCTTAACTACCTCCTAATCCTCCTAAAAAAATAAATTATTATTATTAATATTGTTATACATTATTAAAATGCAAAAAAGATAATATTTTGCTAATCATCTGGGCAGTAGCCAAAGTTTAGTAATTATGTTTTAATTACTTACAGGGATATTAGGCTTCATTCACATCTGGGTCGGGCTTCTATTCATGGGTTTCATCAGAGGAACACTACAACCTGGTTGTCATCCAACCTTAAGGGATCATATCAATGTGGCAGATGCAAAACATGCAGGTCCATTTGGAACAGTAAAACGTTCAAGAGTAATACAACCGGAGATGTATTCCATAATAGATCCTTTATCAACTGTATTACCAAAGGGGTGGTGTATTTGATTACTTGTGTCTGTATGACACAATATGTTGAAAAAATGAAGAGAGAGTTTAGATGTAGAATTAGGGATCATATATGTGACATTACTAGGAAACAGGATACAACTGTCTCCAGGAACGTATGGGAGTGCCATTCTGGGGACCCATTGGTCCTAAAATTTCAAGGGATGGAACATGTTAAACCACCAGTGAGAGGGGGGATTGGGATAGGCGGATTTTGCAGAAGGAGGCCCAGTGGATTTTCAGGAGGCAAACTTCAAACCACTGGGCCTTAATGAACAAACATCCTACATTCCCTTCCTTTAATGATTTTGTATGGTTAAACCTAGAATCCCACTTCAAGTTATTTTGGACCTTTTATTATGGTGGTCAATTCCTAGTTGTTGCGGGTTTATTCCAGCAAGACCGGGACTAACATTATAAAAATTATCCTATACGTGTCTCTAATATTAGGGCCATTTTATTCCCTAGTATCATCAAACCCCATATACCATAGTGTTATTCAAGCACCTATTCCTATCAAACTCGATTTCTCTACTCACAGTATTCACTGCAGTGTTGATCAGCGATTTATGCATGGCTGCCTGGACCATTGATGCTTCATGCATCTATCCGATTGGTCGCGTCGTTACCAAGGGGCCATCTCATTCGGTGGACGTCAATCTTGACGTTTCACTCACCGATTTGCTCAGCTTCTGATGACGCGACCATGGTAGGTGGGGCTGCGGCCGTATAAGGCTCTAGGGTTTCCCCGGCGCGCACTAGACCAGTTATCAGTGTCCAGTGCACGCCGGAAAACCAATAAACAGCATAATATGTGCTGACTGGCATTTAATTATAGTCAGGCAATTTATACCCCTGAGGACGCTCCCCTATGCTTTACGGGTGCAGAAACGCGTTGGGAATCTTGTCTTTTTGTGGCAATCAGACCAACCAATATTTGTTCAGCACGTATGTGGAGCTCTGTAGTGATATGTGAATTATTATCAGCTATCTATTAGTAGTGCACTCTGACCTTACATATCACTCATACTCCACTCTGCATTCATTATCTGTGTTGCCAACGCCTGTACCAAGATCCTTGGCATTTAGTGCCCTACTCTTTAGAATCTTGTTAATAAAATTATTTTAAACGTTTAGACAAGCAGTGAATTTCTATAATTTAGCCTTCTACAATTTTTTAAATATATCCTTATGTTACACTTTTAAAGCATACCTGTTGTTTCAGATGACTTTTCAGAATAAGCGTGTTATATGTGTGTACATGAGGAATAAAACTATTTTTAATCATTACATGACTTGTATTCTGCATTATTTAGCAGTTTTTCCCTCTGCATTCTCTGTCTCTAATTTTCAGTTGTGTCAGAGCTAGTGGGCAGAGCTTAACTACTATCATGCCTGCACACAGAGAAAAGGAGAACCTCGCTCTTCTATCTCCATCTATCACATATATATAGAAGCAGCAACATAGAGGAGATTATACAGCAGTAATGAGCAGTGTAGCTGTGAATCCAGCACTGGGGTGAGATATAACACTTGCTAGAAGCTGCAGCAGAATCTGTGTGTGTCTCTCTACCTCTCCCTCACTCTGCTCCTGCCCTACTCCTACATTCTACCCTTTCCATAGACTACTATGGGCAGCTGTAACCTGATCCTTCAGTGAGCTGAACAGTGATCGAACAGTTGGGAAGGTGGGTGTGTGGGGGGCTGATAATTAGAGAAAGAGGCATTTTCTAGAATAAGGTATATTGCAATGTTTCTTATATTCGCATTTACTATTGATTTATGCAAAGTTTGTTCAAATTGCAGTGCCTATAGTGTTATGTCTCTGTAGAAACAAGTCAAATAATTAGCAGTTATTTAATTTATATTATTAAAGGGATTGTACACTTTGGACAGTTCTATTTTATAAGAAGTGTCCTCCAACAATAAGGTGATCACAGGGTATCTTGTTGCTGGGACCCCAGCTGTAATTTGTGAGAGAACTTGGCAGTAAGAGTTAAATTTCCCTGCAGCACCACCACAGGGAAAATTAAGCATTACACGGTAACCATTGAAATATAGGGGCTATCCATGTAATGCTTTTTTCGTGCTGGGTCCTTTGGAACATAAAATACTCTTAGTAGCTGCTCTCTGTTCTGGCTAATCCAGCTACTAATGGAATGGGCCCCCTCTATTTCTAAACCCATTTATGTTATAAATAAAGTTTTATATATAAGTATGTAAAAAGAAGACTTAAGGCCTAATGCTTATGCCAGAGCTAAGTGCCTAGGGCCATTACGGTGGCACTTAGAGTGCCTATGGTTCTGCATTATGGAGATGTTTGCACTCCGTTTGCCTCGGCACTGTACTGTATTTTCCATTAATACCTCCGTTATACAACATGTTATGGAGCATAATGGGCTCATAGATGTTTTTGGGGTTGTATTATAGGTTGGTACAATAAGGATTTATAGGACCATGTCCATGAGCCCTTACCAGAACTTCATATTTAGATAGCCCATAGTTAAAAAGCAAAAAAAATAATGAATTATTAAAATACTTCATTATCACCTTATTGCTGCAATACCTAGAGCATGTGTCATCCTTATCTTTCTGTTATAAATGGTAACACACCTTATAATTTTCCTATGGGGGTAATTCATCAAGGCAAGATCATTAATGTCAGAAGATAAGAAAAAATAGAACCCGTGACCTTTGTGTAACTATAAATTTATTTTTTCAAACACTAAGTAAGACTTTCTCAGAAAGAAGTTGAAGGAAGAAAGGGATGACAGCATTATGAAGAGGGTCTTAAAAGCTTTTTATCTAGCAGTTTTGTTCTGAAGCCTTGAATTAATCACACAGACATTGCACTTACTGATTTATGAGAATAAATTGGATTATTATCTCTTTGTTACACCTCATGCTTTATTAATATTATAACATGTCATACATTTATATATTTATACTATGAAAAAGTTATATTGTTTCCAATTACAAGCTTGCATAAGGTCATTTAAGATATTCAACACTTTACATACATACAGTGAAGGAAATAAGTATTTTTCCCTTGCTGATTTTGTAAGTTTGCCCACTGTCAAAGACATGAACAGTCTAGAATTTTTAGGCTAGGTTAATTTTACCAGTGAGAGATAGATTATCTAAAAAAAAAAAACATTCAATCACATAGTCAAAATTATATATATTTAATTGCATTGTGCACAGAGAAATAAGTATTTGATCCCTTTGGCAAACAAGACTTAATACTTGGTAGCAAAACCCTTGTTGGCAAGCACAGCAGTCAGACTTTTTTTTGTAGTTGATGATGAGGTTTGCACACATGGTAGATGGAATTTTGGCCCACTCCTCTTTGCAGATCATCTGTAAAACATTAAGATTTCGAGGCTGTCGCTTGGCAACTCGGATCTTCAGCTTCCTCCATAAGTTTTCGATGGGATTAAGGTCTGGAGACTGACTGGGCCACTCCATGACCTTAATGTGCTACTTTTTGAGCCACTCCTTTGTTGCCTTGGCTGTATGTTTCGGGTCATTGTCGTGCTGGAAGACCCAGCCACGAGCCATTTTTAATGTCCTGGTGGAGGGATGGAGGTTGTCACTCAGGATTTGACGGTACATGGCTCCATCCATTCTCCCATTGATGCGGTGAAATAGTCCTGTGCCCTTAGCAGAGAAACACCCCCAAAACATAATGTTTCCACCTCCATGCTTGACAGTGGGGACGGTGTTCTTTGGGTCATAGGCAGCATTTCTCTTCCTCCAAACACGGCGAGTTGAGTTAATGCCAAAGAGCTCAATTTTAGTCTCATCTGACCACAGCACCTTCTCCCAATCACTCTCAGAATCATCCAGATGTTCATTTGCAAACTTCAGACGGGCCTGTACATGGGCCTTCTTGAGCAGGGGGACCTTGCGGGCACTGCAGGATTTTAATCCATTACGGCGTAATGTGTTACCAATGGTTTTCTTGGTGACTGTGGTCCCAGCTGCCTTGAGATCATTAACAAGTTCCCCCCGTGTAGTTTTCGGCTGAGCTCTCACCTTCCTCAGGATCAAGGATACCCCACGAGGTGAGATTTTGCATGGAGCCCCAGATCGATGTCGATTGACAGTCATTTTGTATGTCTTCCATTTTCTTACTATTGCACCAACAGTTGTCTCCTTCTCACCCAGCATCTTACTTATGGTTTTGTAGCCCATTCCAGCCTTGTGCAGGTCTATGATCTTGTCCCTGACATCCTTAGAAAGCTCTTTGGTCTTGCCCATGTTGTAGAGGTTAGAGTCAGACTGATTAATTGAGTCTGTGGACAGGAGTCTTTTATACAGGTGACCATTTAAGACAGCGGTCTTTAATGCAGGCACCAAGTTGATTTGGAGCATGTAACTGGTCTGGAGGAGGCTGAACTCTTAATGGTTGGTAGGGGATCAAATACTTATTTCTCTGTGCACAATGCAAATAAATATATATAATTTTGACTATGTGATTTTCTGTTTTTTTTTTTTTTTAAATATAATCTATCTGTCACTGGTAAAATTAACCTAGCCTAAAAATTCTAGACTGTTCATGACTTTGACAGTGGGCAAACTTACAAAATCAGCAAGGGATCAAATACTTATTTCCTTCACTGTATTCTAGTGGTTAATCGCTTGCTACTCAAGAAGATTTTACAACTAATGCTGACATTGGGTCCATGTTTATGATGCAATATAAGAACACTAAATTGCGTGGACAAAGACATGTACAAATAATCAGAAACAGAAATTAGGAAGGACAAAACAAGTTGGTTGCCACCATGCGGGGTGATGACAGTCTAAGCATTCTGATAGATTACACATGCCTTCGGTATATCTGTTTGCATAGAAACCAGTAAAAAATAGTGTAGTACCGTGTTAGCCAGAAACAATATGCAATGTTAAATACCTTTGTGTCAAAAAAGAAAAAAGTATAGAAGATATGATACCTTTATTGGCTAACCATAAAAGTTCTATATGCAAGCTTCCAGAGCACAGAGGCTCCTTCTTCAGCCTGAAGAAGGAGCCTCTGTGCTCTGGAAGCTTGCATATAGAACTTTTATGGTTAGCCAATAAAGGTATTATACCTTCTATACTTTTGTCTTTTTTGACACAAAGGTATTTAACATTGCATAGAAACCAGTGGAAGAGAGATTGGAGTGTAGCTGTAGTCTCCCTATTTGGTTCATCTGTTTCTCAATGACTTGCCCATATAGCGACAGCCAAAGTGCCTGCAATCACAAATGCACCAGAAAACTCCCTGGTGGGTGCGTCGCATATAATGTCCTGACGCAGCCCATGGTCAGAACCTTCAATGCACTGTGATGCAGACCTTTTGTGCCAGGGCCTGATGTGGAAGCCTGTGGGGATTCGGGGCCTGAAAGCAAGCTGGGAAGTGTATAAATTAATTTTTTTATGCCTGATGTGAGGTCAAATCTAGTGGGATAATCTGAAGCAATTCATGCTAGGAGGCCCTATTCAAAAGTGTGGCATGGTGCCCCACACTCTGCCTCTGGAGATGACTCTGATCCAGGCTATATAACCCTTTAGATGTGCGATCAATAGCAAGCACCCATGCAGTGCTGGCCTTAGGTGTGTGCGACCTGTGCCTTTGCACAGGGCGCATCATTCCAGCAGGTGGAATGGGGTGCTGCACTGGCTCCCTTCCCCTGCTTGTTTCAGAAGCGCCCGGGCCCGGCGACTCAGCAGTTGCCTTTCCACCCGGGTGCTTCTTCACTCAATCGTGTCGCTACCGCTGTATCAGACCTAGCGGCTGCTAGCGGCGACAGCTGGCATGAGGATGCCCGTGCTGGCCCCCCAATGGGCGGTGGCATCGCTAGCAGCTGCTGCGGCTCTTGCAGCGGCAGCGACCGAACTATAGCAGAGCAGGGAGGTATCTCCCTGCTCTGCTATCTACTAGCGCCACTGCAGCTCTCTGAAGGAGCCCCTTGTAGGTAGTGCCATACAGCCCCCTGTAGGTAGTGCCAGCTCTCTGAAGGAGCCCCTTGTAGGTAGTGCCACACAGTCCCCTGTAGGGTAGTGCCACACAGCCCCCTGGTAGGTAGTGCCACACAGCCTCAAGGTAGGTAGTGCCACACAGCCCTTCTAGGTAGTGCCACACAGCCCCCTTGTAGATAGCACCCCCCTTCCTGTAGATAGCACCACTGTAGCCGGGGATTCCGCTCCTGGAGCACTCCACTCTGTCCATATATGGATAGTGACATCAGGGGAAACTCCTGAAGCAGAATCCCCATCCACAGTGTTGCAGACGCTGTGACCGGGGATTCCACTCCAGGAGAACCAATCACGTCACAGTCCATAAATGGACACAGACGACAGGAATGGAATGGAATCCCTGGTCACAACGTCGGCAAAGCTGTGGACGGGCATTCCGCTTCAGGAGTTTCTCCTGATGTCACTATCCATATATGGACAGAGCGGAGTGCTCCAGGAGCGGAATCCCCGCTACAGTGGTGCTATCTACAGGAAGGGGGGTGCTATCTACAAGGGGGCTGTGTGGCACTACCTAGAAGGGCTGTGTGGCACTACCTACCTTGAGGCTGTGTGGCACTACCTACCAGGGGGCTGTGTGGCACTTCCGACCAGGGTGCTGTGTGCCACTACCTACCAGGGTGCAGTGTGGCACTACCTACAGGGGGCTGTGTGGCACTACCTACAAGGGGCTGTGTGGCACTACCTACAAGGGGCTTTGTGGCACTACCGACAAGGGGCTGTGTGGCACTACCGACAAGGGGCTGTGTGGCACTACCGACAAGGGGCTGTGTGGCACTACCAACAAGGGGCTGTGTGGCACTACCAACAAGGGGCTGTATGGCACTGTCTACAGGGGGAATCTGTGAGTGGTGGGCTGATGGTAATTTTACTGTGAGTGGGGGGCTGATGGTCAAATTATTGAGAGTGGGGGGCTGATGGTCATTTTACTGTGAGTGGGGGCTGATGGTCATTTTACTGTGAGTGGGGGGCTGATGGTCATTTTACTGTGAGTGGGGGGATGATGGTCATTTTACTGTGAGTGGGGGGCAGATGGTCATTTTACTGTTTGTGGGGGGCTGATGGTCTGCAAGTGATTTCCACCTCTGAGCTCCAATTGAAATTAATAGGAGGCAGAATATACCTGTGTTGCCCGTTTGGTGCTTTTTTTCCTGCGTCTTTTGCATTCGCTTCAACGGCTTAAGAGAAAAAAAAAAAAAAAGGTCAAACAAGGCTGTCACTTCCTGAAGGAAATTTGAGACAGATTTATTTTGCCTTACAAAAAACGCTGTGTGAACATACCCTAAGAGTGTAGTGCTGGTTTTTAGCCGTTTTCTGTCTTTCTCGAAACAATTTTTGGTAGGGGTGCCCTGAGGAAATTTTATTTTTCCAGTGGTGCCTCGAGTCCGAAAAGGTTGGGAAACTTTGTACTAGGCTACAAGATCACGCCAGCCTACACAAGGATCTTGTCGTGGAGCAGCTCAGTTCGTCGTGGGAATGGGGCCTAGGTGAGTACAATTTTTGTTTTTGTTTGGGGGCACTGTCTACAAGGAGGAGGTGGGGGATAATGGCACTTTCTACAGGGAGGCTGTATGGCAAAATCTACAGGGGGCACTGTAATGTGTGGGGGCCACTAAACGGACATTATACTGTGTAGGAGTACTACAGGGGACATAATACTGTGGGCACAATTAGAGGACAAAATACTGTGTCCTTGAAGGGATTGTAATATATTATATTATTATTATACTGTACTAAAGGGGCGGATTTTTTTTTCTCCCACCCCCAAAAAAAATAATAAACGTTTTTTCAATACATTACTTATTATATTGTCCTGCAAAAAACAAGTCCTCATACGGCTACATAGATGCAAAAAAAAAGAAAAAGAAAAATTGCATATTTCTTAAGGTCCAAAATAGCTGTGCTATTAAGGGGTTAAAATATGAACATCAAAAGTCTGATTATCATGTGACAGCCTGATACTGATCGTAGGATATTCTAGGTAGCATAATTCCCATATATCCCGTTTTATATAGTGTTTAAACTATATCCCTCTGCATATTCACATAGATAAAGAATAGGTACGAAATCAGCAAAGTTCAGTGAGCACTGCAGCAAATTCCAGAACTAAAAGAGAAAGTGTAATTAAACTCGCAGATCACACAGATTAAGATGTAGAGAACTACAGCATTCAATATATGGATTGATACAGTATGCTCTTTTTTTCTGACGTAATTACACAATTAACTCAGTAAGTTTTATTTCATTTTTATTTTTTCCATGTGTAGATCTTTATAATAAATTGCAGTATATTTAATTACGTTAATATGGATGCTTTTCCTCGCTAAATGTCCACCCATATTTTATTCACAATTTTAAACTGCTGCCGTTGTTACTGAAAATCCGTTTTTTACTCCATAGAAGGTGAATACAGCCTCTTGCTATGGGGGGGGGGGGGGCGACACCTTATTAGTGTGGGTGCTCCCTTAGCCAAACTTGATGCACTGTGTCTCTGTGCATCAGGTATTTCTATAAAGCCTAATTCACACAATCGTGTTCGCTCCGTGATATACGGCCCATGTGTCGGCAGTATTTCCCGGACCGAACACAGTGCAGGGAGGAACGCTACTAGAATCCTAGTTCTGTATGATGCCAGGAGTCTACAGCATTTTTGGATGTTTAGAACGGCGTGGAGTGATGGGGAAAAAGGTACAAAAGTAAGTCTAACATCTAGAAGTTTAGATGGCATGCTTTTTGTTACAAATACCCAGCATCATCCCGTTTTTGTTTTTTCTCCCCCTGAAATGACAGTAGCATTTTAAATTAGACCTATCACTTCTTGGTATACCTCATAAAGTAATAGGAAACCAAAATATAAAACGTTTCTCCAATATATATAATTACGAACATATAAAAAAAAAAATTCTCTTTAATTTAGCTTTAAAGCTCTGGCCCTTAAAGAGCTGAGACGACTTCAACTAAAGTCCTCTCTCTACAGGCATCAGTGATGTTTCAAAGTCTAACAAGAGTTTGATTGCTCTGTGAGACTTCCTGTTTCTAAAGTGGGAGAGCCCACTGTGAGGGGGAGACAGAGTGCAGCATGTGTACACAGTGAAGATCTTGGGAAGATCTCTGTTGCTATCTTACTTCATGCTAGATGTTATATTAGCAAAAATGATTCTCCTGCGTATTTTGGAGCAGCTAGAGGAGGAGGAGGCCATAATCTGAAGTCTTTCACTAGAAGCAGCAGCTGAAATACAAGGAAGGTAAGTCCTATCACAGCTTTCTTTTCAGTGTGTGGCTGCTACTTGTTCTGTCTGTATATAGTGAGAGAATCAGATTAAAGAGGCTCTGTCACCAGATTATAACTGCCTTATCTCCTACATAATCTGATCGGCTCTGTAATGTAGATAACAGCAGTGGTTTTTATTTTAGAAAACAATCATTTTTGAGCAAGTTATGAGCAATTTTAGATTTATGCTAATTCGTTTCTTAATAGACAACTGGGCGTGTTTTACTTTTTACCAACTGGGGGTTGTGAAGAGAAGTGTATGACGCTGCCCAATCAGTGACCAATCAGCGTCATACACTTCTCATTGTTCCAAAATCATCACTAATTTAAAGCAATGGAATCCGAACCAAAATACAGGGGTCTTGTAATGACCGGGGTGTAGGGAAACAGACAGTGAGCCCTAATCTACCCACCACTCAGTCCCTGCCTACTTGCAACGACCTGCCCTAGGCGACGGGGTACAACTGGGCGACAGTCCCTACGCTCAGTAGGTGCACGACAGACAAACAGACAAGGGGACACAAGCAAAGGGAAATGGGGCAGTTGCCCACGGCAACACCGTGAGCAACAAGAGAGGTGAACGAGCCGAGTCAAACCAGGAGTGTACGAGGTACCAAACGCAGAGCAGGAGAGTAGTCAGTAAGCCAGGGTCAGTATTAAGCAAGGTCAAATAGCTAGAAGCTGCAGCAAGGCCAGGAAACCACACGAGAAGAATCACAAGCAAAGGAGGAACAGGAAAGGCAGGTATAAATAGACAGAGGGCGGGAGCTAGCTCCGTCTGGCCAGGCTGCGATAGGCTCTCCCACTCCTAAGCCTGCCATCCTGAGTGGTGGAAGATGGAGTCAGTCTCAGAGACATAGAACCAGGTGCAGACTGATTACCCATGGGCGTATACACAGAAGTTGTGCCTGGCAGATCCTTTACAGTTCTGCACACATTTCTAGTTGAGTGTATAGGTAGTGAGTTCCAAGTAAATAGGGTGTCAGACATGATTGAGTCA
Source organism: Rhinoderma darwinii (assembly GCF_050947455.1). Taxonomy (NCBI): domain Eukaryota; kingdom Metazoa; phylum Chordata; class Amphibia; order Anura; family Rhinodermatidae; genus Rhinoderma; species Rhinoderma darwinii. The sequence continues at coordinate 375,473,655 of NC_134690.1, forward strand.
CTTGCAGCTCTCAAGTAATGCTAGTCCTCATTTCAACCAGTGGTATCCATTAGATTTTCCTAAAAAAATAAGTAGATGAGTAGATAATCCCATTAGAAACTGTATCATTAGCTTTTGGGATTTCTTACCTGTTTGTTTTTCTTTTTTTTATAAAACTCTATATAGTTGTGTTCTAGATAGGAGGATGGGACCTTAGAATTATTTTCTCTTGAGGGCTTGAAGTACTCCTGTTCAACAATGAAAGATTATATAACATTACTAAATTGAACCTGCCCCTTTATGTTGCTATATGCCTGCACCGGACACAACATAGCCAGAGAGAAAAACGCTGCATGCGATATGTCCGGCAATCAAAACAAATGTATCAGATGCCAAAACTGCTTCTATAGGTAAGCATTTGATCAGTTCTGGTATCAGTTTCCCTTCGCCATTTCTGCATCGTGCCCGAGGGAAACAAAACTACATTGCTGGACATATTTAAAGTGGGTCTAAAAAAGATGTATAAATTCAATACAATAAACATACAGTATATCCCTATATACAAAAGGAATATAACCATCAGTACCCTTTGTACAAATGTACAAGGGCATTTAGCAGTATAAAAGTGCTAGTATAATGTTCTGTATCATACAGATTCAATTGAGAGGCTGCATCTTTATGGAAAAGCTATCATGGACTATATAAGATGCTGTTTAAT